>NC_062546.1:193128851-193437433 GCF_016906955.1 Phacochoerus africanus
TGTTTGCATACAAATTTTAAATTACTTGTTCCAGTTCTGTGAAAAATGCCATTGGTATTATGACAGGGATTGTACTCAGTTTGCAGATTTCCTTGGGGTGTATGGTCATTTTAGCAATATTAATTATTTCAATCCAAGAACACAGTAAATCTTTCCATCTATTTGTGCTATTTTCAATTTCTTCCATCAGTGTCTTATAGATTTCAGAGTACAGGTCTTTTATTTCCTTAGGCAGGTTTATTCTTAAGCATTTTATTATTTTTGTTCTGATGGTAAATAGGGTTGTCTCCTTAATTTCTCTTTCTAATAGTTCATTGTTAGTGTAATGAAATGTAACATATTCCTATTTATTGGTTTTGTATCCTGCAACTTTACAGAATTCATTGATGTGCTCCAATAGTTTTCTCATGGCATTTTTAGGATTTTCTATGTATTGCATTGTATCATCTGCAAACAGTGGCAGTTTCATGGCTTCCTTTCCAACCTAGATTCCTTTCATTTTTTTTTCTTCTCTTATTGCTGTGCCTAAGACTTCCAAAACCATGTTGAATGAAAGTATCAAGAGTGGAAATTCTTGTCTTATTCCTGATCTTAGAGGAAATGTTTTCAGCTTTTCAATGCCTACTATCTCTTTAAGTAACATGTTCTTGCTAGGGTTCAAAGGCTATGAGAGGACATATTTCAAAAAGTATATTGGAATTTACAATTACATATGCCCAAATGTGAGAATGATAAATTATCTACAAATATAATCAAATAGTCATTTATGGCATCAGTAGAAGAAAATTACATATTTTCTTTATTACTACAAAGATTGTATCATCTAATTCAAGAAACATCAGCCTTAGCATCAGATATCTAGATTTAAACCTTTATTCTCATTAGTTTTCATGGTATAAATTTTTCGTTAGATAATTCTCTGAGACCCAGTTTCAAATCTATTGTACAGAGATAATAATAGTCATTTCATAGGATTATGGAAATTGTGTGATAATAGCATATAAAAGTGCCTAATTATCTACAGAATAGGACACTCAATAAATAACAATATTTTCCTTTCTGGTTATTTGTTGAGACTGTGTATCTTCCCTTTATACATGAGCTAGCTTATCTTCAAAAAATGTTGTAACTGAAGGTTCTTAGCAAATCTGTTTTCTTTTAGATTAATTTCCTGATCAAATCCATATCCTCTCAACTGGGTTTCAAGGAGAAAACCCATGATTCATCTCATTGCAACTGCTCAGTCATCTCTATTCAGTGGGCACCCAGCCAGACACTGATTTACTGATCACCTACAATACAGGGAGGCACGGAGATAGGTCAGTTTTAAGGACCGAAAATTGGAGCCACAAATGCATCCTGAATATTCTGAAACACTATTCCCATTACAAATCTATGCAACAATAAACATGCTGTAACTTCAGGCTCATTCTAGGACACAGTTCCTCAAATCACAGAACTGAAAGCTTTGTCCAGGATAATTTTGAGACTATAATTTTTGGCAGAGATCTCTCCTTTCAATCCTCTTTCTTCATTTCCTTGGATGTTCAGTGGAGAAAACATGTTCAGTGGAGAAAACATTTCACCATGAAAATTGTCAAAATTATGTTTTTAGGGCACCTACAACTTTTAATTCTATATCCTTCTCCCTTTCCAACAATGATCTTCTGGTTTTAAGGAAATACAGGTAGTTCCTCACACAGAGTTTGGTAATGCCATTGCATGAGAGACCCTGCATTATTGTTTTTAGGCGTTCATTTCATTGAGGTAACTTTCAAGTTGTGAATAAGGAGCTTAGGGTCAAATGTAACAAAAGTTTATGACAGGTTGGGAGCATAGCAACATACCAAGCACTTGATAATAGTGACTGAGAAATAGTCATCAAAATCCCAGGAGGATCTTTAAATTCAATGACAAATTCAATAATGTATTTAAGAGAAATGGATAAATAGGCATATTACCTTTAAGACCTATACTGAGGCATTGCATATGTTCTGTTGCTGACAATTTTATCTGAAGAATTTCAGTATTATCCATTTGATTTCCAAATTTTATTTTTTTGTTATTTTGTTTTTTGTTTTCATTTTTTAAAGTTTTACTGAAGTATAGTTGATGTACAATGTGATCATTTCTGCTGTAAAACAAAGTGATTCAGTTATACAGATACACATATCCATTCTTTTTCAGATTCTTTTCCCATATAGATTATCACAGAATATTGGGTAGAAATCCCTGTGCTATACAGCAGGTGCCTATTGGTAAATCATTACATATACTACAGTGTACATATGCCAACCCCAAATCCCCATTCTATCCCCCCCACCACCTGTCCTTTGGTAAACATAAGTTTGTTTTTAAATTCTGAGTCTGTTTCTGTTCTGTAAATAAGTCCATTTGCATCCTTTCTTTTAGGTTCCACACATAAGAGATATCATATGATCATTGTCTTTCACTAAATTACTTCACTTAGTGTGATAATTTCTATGTCCATCCATGTTGTAGAAGATGGCATTATTTCTTTCTTTTTAATAGCTGAGTAATATGCCACTACATATATGTACCACTATTTACAATAGCCAAAACATTGAAGCAAGCTAAATGTCCATCAACAGAGGAATGATTTCCAAATTTCAAATATCAGGATTGTTAGCCTTTGTCAAGAATCAATGTAACATTACTCCAATTCTATCCCTAGCTAGGGAACTTCCATATGCCACAGGTGCAGCCCTAAAAAGGCAACAGCAAAAAAAAAAAAAGAAAGAGTCAATGTAATTTTATAGAAGAGTTTCAGCTAAGTAGATTTTTATTTTTTCATTGAAAAAAATGTAAAGTGCTATTTTGGATAGGAACAGTCTTGACAAAATCTAGCACATTTTATGTCTACCACTTAAAATAGTTGAATTACTAAAATAAGAAATTATACATTAACTTGCTACTAGGCAGGGCTTCTACATTGGGATGTCTTTAGAAATAGTGCCATTCATAATTTGAGAAATAAATAATTGTTTGAAAAGTGTCAATGTAGACCCTTTAACAATGTTATTATCTTCTTTTAATTCAAATTTTACTCCTATAAAGGAAAATATAATTAGATACTAGCTGGATTTTGGTCAGATGGCTTGATGCCTTTTATATGCATAATCAATCATGTATTAAAGTCATTTGAAAAGAAGTGTTGTATCAGGTTTAGTCCACAGCAGGTATCAGCCACCTTGGGTGGTTCTCAGCGCAGTGTTGGCCCCAATGAACATTCACTATATGGAATGATTAGCCAATTGGTTTTAAAGACAGGAGAAGAACGTAGATGCATCCTAATGTGATTTGATACGTAATTTAGGGAGAGAAATTTAAATTTTGGCTCATTTGGAAGAGACAAAAGTGAAAATTATGCATGCCAGTAGATATAAATCTTCCACTATATCTTTCAGTCTAGAGATTCTAATTCTTACAAATTTATCATACAATTTGCACATTTTTTATGTCTTTAGCACAAATCTATTTCTGCTTCTGTTTTAAACGTGAGAGAAGAATATAAAAAGAACCCAAATTTTATAAAACTATTTAGAAAATGAGTAGTGAGACTAGAAAAGAACTTTCCTATTTAAGACAAAAAAAATGGACACAAAATTTTGGAACCTCTGGGACTAATTGATAATTTTTTTTCCTAGCAATGGGGCCATTTGTGTTAATAACTTATGTTTGCATTACTTAACGTGATAGAATTTTTTGTTCTTTTAAGGTAAATAGCATATGCAGTGTTATAGCACACAAACGTCAGCATTTTGAGAGTGAGCATTCATCAGAATCCCACTGTTTCTTTGCTCTTAGTTTCCTGGTTTTCCATCTAACCTTCCCCCAACCTAGTCTTCTCACACTTTTCTATACTGTACTTACCTCTTAAATATAAACATATTTCTGATTTCTGCTCTAAATTCTTCCATTCTCTCTCTACACATAGTTCATGAGTGATTTTATCCCATAACATGACTTCATATACCAGGGGGGTAGTAATTCCTAAATCTACCAATACAACTGAGATTTGTCTGACCTTTGACCTAAAGGTCTTTCTGGCTCCTTACTCATTCCACGCCTGAAAACTATGTTCACCTTTCCTCAAACTTGTTCCTCTGACTCTATTGATGAAGGAATAGTTCTACCAGTCACTGACTGAACATGGAAATCCGTGCATTATATTTGAACATTCGCTCTCCCACACTCCTCACAGCCAATCAATCTCCTAGTAATGTTTCCACTACCTTTAAAATATTTCCGAAGCCAGTCTGTTTTCCCCCTTTCCTTACTGCTTTCTTTAGGCAAATAGGATTCCTTTTCTGGATTACTGCTACATCCTTCTAAAGATAATCCCTTCCTTAAACCCTTATGGTAGGCAGGATAACAACCCATGTCAAAGATGTTGTGTCCTAATCCTTGGAACCCCACGGGTTTGTTACTTTATCTGACATTTGTATTTAAGGCCCTTGAGTTCCGGAAGAGTCTCCCGGATTATCTAAGTGAATCCAATCAAATCACATAAATCTTTAAGAACTGAGACTCTTCCAGAAACATTGTGTCAGGAAGTAAAGGGCATGTGTGTCCCCTCTCAGAGTGAGAGAAAGGATCAGAGAGGGATCAGCCATCCTGCTTCTTAAATACAATCTGATCTGATTATTCTTTAACCACACCTTCTTCCCTATTTCTAGAGTCGTTCATCTTCTGAGGACACTTGAAAACCATTCCTTTCTGCTGACTTAGAATTCCTCTTCGCTGGCCTTCTTACCACTCATCCATCTACTTTCGAGTATCTAAATAATCCGTTCTACTATCTCCTTTCCCCTCTGTTTATGCTCGTGGTTTTACACCTTTTGTTGCTAGTAGACATTTTGTATCATTTAGAAGGTTTCAGGAGAGAGTTTAACTAAATGTAAATGACAGGTTCAACCTGCCATCTTTAAGCAAGACCATTCCCTCTCCAATTTTCTGTGCAAATTTTTTTTGAATAATCTGTTTCTGCCTATGTGCTCCTTTTTGCACTGGCAGATTTGAATGATGTCCTACTAATGTAAGTCTTAGAGGCAACAGGACAAATTTTATAGAACAAATGCAACTTTGAGATCTAATGATTTTGTTACATATTGAAGATTTATATAAAATGCAGTACCAAAATAATGTATTTTTGGAAATAAGCAAAAAGATTTCAAAGCTGAATTTCCCCAGAGAAGCTGAAACCCCAAGAGACATTTAACAAAACATAGGTTTTTAATTTAAATAAAGGAACTCCCTTACTTTTTTGCTCTGCAAAGAACACAGAGGTTTTTGGTTTTAAGCAGGAAATTTAAGGTCAGATGTCAAAGTCCAATATCTGATTACAGCCAAGCGTCACCCTTTCCTTAACTCCATATTTAACACTCTCTCTCTCTCTATGTGTGTGTGTGTGTGTGTGTGTGTGTGTATAACTTTAATCTTCCTCACGTTCTGGAGAAGAGCCAGACTTAACATACATGTTTTCAAAGGACTTGAATCTCATCTGATTCAAAACATGGTTCCTTTTTTAACATCTGCGGTATCCTTTTGTATTTTCCCCTACGTCCTCGCGGGTTTTTTTGACTTCTTGGGAAGAGGTAGAAGAAACCAAGTGCAAAAACAAAGAGAGAAAGAGAGTGAGAGAGATGGAAGATACCAATAATGATATTTTTTTTCTTAAATAAACCAAGTCTTCTTAAATCTTTCCAGATTGAGTCTTGGTCCTTTATATAATTATTTTAAGATCAACTCGGATTTTATTCAAATATGACATTTGTCTTTATTTTGGCCCCAATTGTGAGTGTTGTGAAGTCACTATTAATCTGTTTCAAGAATTCTTTTAAGAAAAGACACTTGATTTTAAAATAGAAGTATGTTTCATAGGCGCCTTCATCATGTGTTGTAAATTTTACTGAAAACAGAATTTGCAGTGAGATCAATCCTAAGTTACTCTTAAGGTCACTCTGCCACTTGAGCCAATGGTCCTTGGAGTAAATAATGATATGGTCATTGTTAAAAAAAACACACTACTTTCCAAGGAAAATGTCTCATGACAAGCCTAACTATTTGCATGCAAGGAAGAGTCGGTAACTTAACAACAACGACGAAAAAGCAGATGGAGGAAATGAAGAGAAGAGATACAGAAGGAGTAATGAAATATTTTGATTATACTTTAAATAATAAAATTAAGGTATTATAAATTCCTTTCCTTCAACAAGTGACAAAAAATGCTTCACAAGGACTTCTGAATTTGGCGTCTTATCAGACCTCCATGGAGAATATTCTCCTAGCACAATCTGAGAATAGAAGAAGGGAAAATAAACAGGCCGTACAACCAATTGAAAAATTATTTGCAAGCATCCCCAGATGGCATTTTCTAGATTCCAGGAGGCTAACAAAGCCTTGTCTTGAACACATTATTGCATAAAACCAATCTACTATTTTTGCATAAATAATAAAGAGTCTGACATAATTAGTTTGAAAAGGTGATTATAAGAAGATATTCTGACCCACTCATAGCTTGTCCAAAACACACTGAACAGAGGAAGAACACATCTGGACATGCAATAACTTAAGGGTATAATTATAGCATCACCATTCATTTAGTCTGAGTTAAAAAAAAAAAGACTATTATCTAACAGTGTTAAAATAAAACTTGGTCTTTGCTATCAAGGTTACATGTGACACTAAACACTAATGTGAGACTCAAAAGTGCCTCATGAATTGTTTTGAGGTTTCTTTTTTTTTCTCAGTATGAACCATGAGTCACAGAACTTTAAAACTGGACATGTGATGCAGATGGGGCAAGCAAACTGTGGTGGTGAAAACGTGACACATTATGTCTTCTTAGCAATCACCAGAGATTGGGTCAGATCTGGAATTCTGTTGCAAAGAACTTGGATTAGGAGATTAGCAGCAAATATGGTCCAATCCAAATCCATCCCATTTGTGGGAGGAATTCTTGGAAGTTATATAAGTTGGGGGAGTACCATGAATTGTTGGGAAGATTACAGGATCAAATAAATGGAGCATGTCCAGCCCAGGAGAGTGGCCAGATGAGAAGGAGATTAGAAGCAATTAGTAAATGAGAAGAAATATTGAAGAAACTGGGAAGAGATTAAAGACTTGTGTCAGCATCTCCAAAATCTGAAAAGCTGAACACAAGCAAAGGAAAATAAAAACAAACCAAACCAAACCAAACAAAAACTAATATTCTCTTTTGGGGGACTTGTTCTGTTTAGACCTATAAAAGGACAAACCCAGAATCAATGCAGGGTAGTCAGAGTGAGGTATTATTTAATCCAAATAAGAAAGAAATTTCTAACAATTGGATTCTCTCAGAGTGATCTATATCAGGAAAAACTACATCAGTAGTTTCCAGTCCCAGGGGAATTGTTGTAGTGAAGTCTAGATAATGTAGGAGGTAATCAAGCATTGGAAAAGTATTGAATTTCATGACATCTAAGGTCCTTCTAGCCCCTTGAATTAGTAAAGATCTGGCTTGGTCTGAACATTCTGGGCACACCCGGAACCCAATCATGGGGCCATGCCTTCTTAATGTGTCACTATGCCACAAACCAGTATTTTCTCCAGCTACTCTGGCCATGAAGCTCAAGTACAGCTTTCATTTGATTACTATATTTACTTTAAAAAATAATGCTCTCCCCATTCACAATTTGACATCTTTTTTTCTAGGTATGTGTCTTTGTAGAAATCTCAGCAAGTATTAAGTACGACCTAATTCATCAGCTATTTTTATCAAATAGTATAGGTATCGGGTTGAAAATATGTAGAATTTGGATCTTGTGCATGGTATAGGTTTCTATTTCATTCATATGTTTCTATTTAAATGCCTAAAGAATTCTCAGAATAGCTGGTTACTGGGTTTAGATTTGAGCCTTGGTCAGGATGTGGAGTTACACTCCAGCAAGACAGTCTCTGCTTCTTATACCTCCTGCAGAGGAGGTTCTTATGAGGCTGGTAGGAGAATCAATATTTAGCTTACTTAGAAGAAAATGTAAGCATCTGGTCTACATGGGTTTTCTGTCCAGATCTTAAACCAGGGTAACTCATCTACATGCCACATGGCTTTCACCAATAAAGGAATCGTCTTCATTTGCCATCCTAGACTGTTCATGGAAAAAGCCTTAAATCTTGTTCCTTCATTTTGTCCTCCTTTCCCATCTTTTCACTTTCCACTCCTGCACTTATATGATTGCTTGCTTTTGGCTTCATCTGTTGATTCAGACCCTTTGCTCAATCTTTGGTTTTGACTCTGGATGCTTTTCAGGGTCAGAGTCTACACTTAGCCTCTGGTGCTCTTGCTCTGGCTCTCAGTTACTCACTTGATCAGCACCTGGTTTGAGTCACCATCCCACTTGACCAGTGCCTAGTACTGGCACATTCAAGTGGATCTACTTCTAGGCTTACCTTAAATATTCATGAAGATGGACAAGGAGATGCCTTTTTCCAAATTACTATTGGTGAAGCTCAGAGATGATGTTCCTAAATGCCAAAACATAAAATGTCACATGTGCACAATCCGAGGTTCTTAGACTAGACCGGTAGTTTGGGGTGCCTTCTATTTGAGGTCAGTTTTCTGGGTGCCATCATACCAGGTTCATGTCTTACTCTGATATTTTGGAGACAATCATCATGCTTTGACTGAATCTCTAGAGAAGATAAACAAAAACAATAATATGACTAAAGGTGACATCATTGTAGTCACCCACCTAAGCCATGCACCCAAAACCATGCACCGGGATTATTTTTCTGTGCTGACTCACAGGTTTATTAGAAAAAATTAAGTGGTAACATTTTAATGAAACTCTACCAGGCAAATTCTTAATCATAATATTCTCTAGCAGAAATAATTTATTTTTAAAAGTTAATATAAAAACATTACTCAATGAAAATTAAAGGTGGAAAAATTTTAATTTAAACCCATTAATCACTTATAGGGAAATTTATGAAAAAGGCATTTAAAAATAAAGATAAAGAAAATAAGAACACATTTCAATGCCATACCATATAGAGGATGAATTTGTTTTTGGACACGTTTAGAGAGTTCTCTAACCTTCTGTCTTCTAAATTTCCAATTAAAATATGAGCACAGGGAGTAGGGGAATGTGTTTACACTTGGCAAAAACTGATTTCCTGTTTCTAAGAAAAAAAGCTTTCAAAGCTTTTTTGGACTTCAAATAGCTCTTGCAAAACAATATTTTGATGAGCTAAGTGTAAATGAATCAGAAACATATGGATTGGATTTCCATTGAGATACACATGGGCTTAAACATAAGCTGAAGAGAATGCCTGGTAAGTTATACTTGGAATTGATGAAAACCAAAATGTGGTAAATTTTTCAAAACTTATTTTGAGATACCTTATGTCCTGTCCCCCAGCCCAAACACTGAGGGTTTATTCTCTCTTTTAAGAAATCTGTTTGGAAAGGTAGAAGCTACTTTTTCTTTATTGGAAAAGAGGTAAGTTTTAACAAGCAGACTTCAAAGCGATATTTCTACGCACATCTACCTATCAAAAGGACTGAAGAAATGTTCAGGGCAACCAATACAAATGTATCTTAATTTTCAATAATTTTCTTTGCCTTTGCTCCTTTCCATCTGATTTCCTTGACCTCAGCACAGAAGTATCTAAGGATGAGAAAATAGATAATGAAAATCTCCTGTCAAAATTTTTCCTAAAACATGCATGCCTGGCTATATTTATCTCTGCATCCTATAAAGCTGGCTCCACTATAGTTCTAAAAATATTGTGTTTATTTAAAGTGAATAATATCATAAATACATTATCCTTTATTCCGAGTGATATTTGAAACTGCTCTGGGAAACATCTTGATAAAAGATGGTATGATATTAAATAATTGAGGACTATAAATTCTTATTCATACAAGAGATAATTACATGATTAATGCTATTTATATGACTTAATCCTTTCAGAGTCTCAGGGGTTTGTGAAACAATAGTGTGAGAGATAGCTCTCTTAACTACTTATCAACAAATTTACATTAGATGCTGTCCCACAAACAAGTACATTTTGATAACTCCAAGTACCTCAAAAATGTCACTGTATTTGAAGATAGGAAGGACTTTTAAATAGGTAATTAACTTTTGAGGTCATCAGAGTGAACTTTCTTCCAAGGTGACTGGTGTCTTTATAAAAAGAGGAGATTAGGAGACACATATGGAAATATGACCATGTGAAAACATAGGGACAACACTACAGAGTTATGCTGTATGCCACCAGGTTCTTAAGAATATACTACAAAGCTAAAATCATCAAAGCAGTATAGCACTGGCACAAAAACAGAAATATTGATCAATGGAGCAGGATAGAAAGCCCAGAAATAAACCCTCATACCAATGGTCAACTGACACTTGACAAAGGAGGCAAGAATATACAATGGAGAAAATACAGTATCTTCAATAAGTGGTATTGCAAAAACGGACATGTAAAAGAATGCAATTAGAACACTCTCTAACACCATACACAAAAATAAACTCGAAATGGATTAAAGACCTAAATACAAGACTAGATACTATAAAACTCTTAGAGGAAAACATAGATAGAACACCCTCTCACAGGAATTGCAGCAACATCTTTTTGGATCCACCTCCTAGAATAATAAAAATAAAAATAGAAATTAACAAAGGGACTTAATTGAACTTAAAAAATTTGCATAGCAAAAGAAACCATAAACAAAATGAAAAGAAAACCAACAGAATGCGAAGAAATATTTGCAAATGAAGCAACCAACATGGATTAATCTCCAAAATATATGAATAACTTATGTAGCTCAAAAATTAAAAAAACAAACAACCCAATATAAAAATGGGCATAAGATGTATACAGACATTTCTCCAAAGGAGAAATACAGGTGACAAAAAAAATATGAAAAAATCCTCAACATTGCTAATTATTAGAGAAATGCATATCAAAACTATAATGAAGTATCACCTTATACCAGTCAGGCTGGCCATCATCAAAAAGTCTACAAGGATTAACTGCTGAAGAACGTGTGGAGAAAAGGGTACCCTTCTACACTGTTGGTTGAAATGTAAATTGGTTAACCACTATGGAAAACGGTATGGCGGTTCCTCAATAAAGTGAAAACAGAACTACCGTATGATGGGAGTTCCTGTCATGGTGCAGCTAAAAGGAATCAGACTAGGAGCCATGAGATTGTGGGTTTGATCCCTGGCTTTTCTCAGTGGGTTAAGGATCTGGCATTGCCTTGAGCTGTGGTGTAGTTCACAGATGCAGCTCGGATCCTGCATTGCTGTGGCTGTGGCGGTGGCTGTGGCTGGCAGCTTTATCTCCAATTTGACCCCTAGCCTGGGAACCTCCTTATGCTGTGGGTGCACCCCTAAAAAGCAAAAAAAAAAACAAACAAACAAAAAAGGAACTACTGTATGATCCAGCAATCCCACTTCTGGGCCTATATCTGGACAAACTATAATTAAAAAAGGGTTTTGTGCTCCATTTTTCATTGTAGCATTATTTTCAATAGCCAAGACATGGAACAAACCTAAATGTCTATCAACAGAGGAATGCATGAAGAAGATAATACACACACACACACACACACACACACACACACACACACACACAGTGGACAATTACTCAGCCATAAAACAAATGAAATAATGCCATTTGCAGCAACATGGATGGACACAGATCATGCTGTCTTTCAGACAGTGAAAGACAAGCATCATATCATCATTTATATATGGAAACTAAAAAAAAAGGGTACAGATGAACCTATTTACAAGGCAGAAACAGACTCACAGACTTTGAAAACAAATTTATGGTTACCAAATGGGAGAATTTGCTGGGAGGGACAGATTGGGGGATGGGGATTGGCATGTGTACACTGTGGTTTATGGAATGGTTGGCTAACAAAGACCTGCTGTACAGCATAGGAAACTCTGCTCAATATCCTGTGATAATGTCTATGGGAAAATAATCTGAAAAATAATGCATATGCGTGTGTGTATGTGTGTGTGTAAAACTGAATCACCTTGTTGTACAGCAAAAATTATCACAAATTGTATATTAAATATATGTCAATAAAACTTAAAAAAAAATAAAAGACAAGGGAGGAAGAGGCCATCTCTAAACCTGGGAGAGGGGCCCCAGAAGAAACTAATTTCGTCAACATCTTGATCTTGGACTTCTAGCCTCTAGGATTATGAGAAAATATATTCCATGTTTTTTAAGTCACCCAGTCTATGGTACCTTGTTATGGCAGCCCTAACACCCTAATGCAGTTGTAAAGATGTTTACTCTCCACTGAAGACAAATCATTATTGCTGTAAACTACAGTCCAGAGTCTAGTGTTTTTTGTTTTTTTGTTGTTTTTTCCTGATGAATCTGAAAGATGTCCTCCTAGAACCTAGGTTTTGACCATGATGGAAGTCGTGGCTTAAATGCTGAGGCTGCTCTGACCATCGGCACATGTGAGGAAGAATTCTTAGGCCAAAGCAAGAGTCCAGTTCTCCAGGTCCTAGCATAGTCTGTTCTTGGCATCCTTCCATCAGTGGCTGAATCTTAGTCCTTTCCCCACATTGTGTTATTTCCCTATTTTCCTCAGGCCTAAATTATATTAGACTTACAATCCTTCTTTCTGCTAAAGTTGGGACTCCACTCATACCCTGTTTCCTTAACGACGACCTGACACCTATATTCTGGTCTCACAATGAAGCATTGAAATTATGATAAGTTTGTGTGCCCATTTGGTTTGACTAAGAACCTTGTGGTATTCTTGCCATGTGGTAGCTTAACTGTTATATTTTATAGGCATATTCCCCTCCTTTCCCTTTATTACCTTGACTGTGTCTACCCATTCACACCTGCTGCCTTCTCTAAACTGATCTCCATGTCCCTGACAGCTGACGTCCTCCCCTCCTGCATGTGCCAGTGGTTCTGGGTATAAGATGACCAATGTTCTTCTACTGACCCCTCTTATAAAAATCAGGTGCCAAAATTCCCCCATTTGAAAATGGGGATAATAATAGTATCTATTTCATAGGGTTATTTGAGGATTTGAAAAGAACATTGTATGTAAAGTGATTTGAACAGACCCTAAAATATTGTAGAAACAATAAATGTTAGCTAAAATACTGGATGATAATGGCTGTTCTAAGACGTGAAGATGCATTTAATCATTACAACCCTGGAAGGAGGGTATTTTTTCTATCTTTCATAGATGAAAATCTTGAGCATAACCCGATTGGATTCAAGACCCAAGGTCTTCATGCTCTTTCTATAGTTCCACATTAGAAGAGAAAACCAAGGGAAATGGGCCAAATGTAATGACTTACTGCTACCTAAATATAGCATGTCTTCATAAGGAGCTATTGGGAAGAAAGATTTATTTTGGAGAGAGGATTAGCATAGTTATAACCAAGACATGAGAAGTTTTTATGCATTTCTTAAGAGAAGAATTGGACCAAGTCCCCTACAGTTAGAAGTAAACTGATTATATAATCTGGAGGATCAAATCCTGTTTTAACTAATGGATCTGAAATAAAACATCCATATGTGTGCCATTGTACTGAATAAATTGGCCAAGAAAAGTAAGAAACTAAGGGTGTGTTGAACACAAGAAACTAAGGTTGTGTTGAAGACAGAATCATTGTGTGTTGAGTGATCTCATAATCACAGCATTCTGAAGATGTGCATGAGTTCACTTTCATAGGTGGGGGCCTTAAAACTTATAATAATGACAGTAAATTAAATCATCAAGTCCCTAAGCAAAACTGTGGCTTTAGGTTCATGCTTTTTCTTCTCTCCTGATTGTATTTGGCTGACCGTTGTATTAGTCTGTTAGGACTGGGATGAGGGCAATAAATCACAAATTCTCTAAGAGGAATTGATGCCTCACAGGGGCATGATTGGAATTGTGTCTCTATGCAATTTCTTACACTGTCATCTGTCATTTGTTTTTCTTTTTTTTATTATTTTTATTTTTAATTTTTTTAAATTTTATCATTATTTCCCCAATACATTTTTTTTCCTACTGTATAGTATGGTGACCCAGTTACACATAAATGTACACATTCATTTTTCCCACATTATCATTCTCCATCATAAGTGACTGGACATAGTTCCCAGTGCTAAACAGCAGGATTTCATTGCTAATCAATTCCAAAATCAATATCTTGCATCTATTAACCCCAAACTCCCAATCCATCCCACTCCCTCCCCCTTGGCAACAACAGGTCTATTCTCCAAGTCCATGATTTTTTTTTTCTGTGGAAAGGTTCATTTTTGCTGTATATTAGATACCAGATATGAGTGATAACATATGGTATTTGTCTTTCTCATTCTGACTTACTTCACTCAGGATGAGAGTCTCTAGTTCCATCCATGTTGCTTCAAATGGCATTATTTTGTTCTTTTTTATGGCTGAGTAGTATTCCATTGTGTATATATACCACATCTTCCTAATCCAATCATCTGTTGATGGATATTTGGGTTTTGTCTATGTCTTGGCTATTGTGAATAGTGCTGCAATGAACATGCGGGTACATGTGTCTTTTTCAAGGAAAGGTTTGTCCGGATATATGCCCGTGAGTAGGGTTGCTGGGTCACATGGTAGTTCTATGTATAGTTTTCTAAGGTATCTCCATACTGTTCTCCGTAGTGGTTGGACCAGCTTACATTCCCACCAACAGTACAAGAGGATTCCCTTTTCACCGCACCTCCTCCAGCATTTTTTATTTATGGACTTATTCATGATGGCCATTCTGACTGATGTGAGGTGGTATCTCATGGTAGTTTTGATTTGCATTTCTCTAATAATCAGGGATGTCGAGCATTTTTTCATGTGCTTGTTGGCCATCTGTACATTGTCCTTGGAGAAATGTCTATTCAGGTCTTTTGCCCATTTTTCCATTGGGTTGTTGGCTTTTTTGCTGTTGAGTTGTATAAGTTGCTTGTATATTTTTGAGAGTAAGCTCTTGTCAGTTCCATCATTTGAAACTATTTTCTTCCATTCTGTAAGTTGTCTTTTTGTTTTCTTTTTGGTTTCCTTTGCTGTGCAAAAGCCGATCAGTTTGATTCAATCCCATTGGTTTATGTTTGCTTTTATTTCTGTTGCTTTGGGAGACTGACCTGAGAAAACATTTGTAAGGCTGATGTCAGAGAATGTGTTGTCTGTGTTCTCTTCCAGAAGTTTGATGGTGTCTTGTCTTATAGTTAAGTCTTTCTTCCATTTTGAGTTTATTTTGTGCATGGCGTGAGGGTGTGTTCTAGTTTCACTGATTTGCATGCAGCTGTCCAAGTTTCCATCTAAATTTTTGTGGTTCTATCTAAATTTTTGGATTGTTTGTTGTAGTTCTGTGAAACACGTCATGGGCAATTTGATAGGGATTGCATCAAATCTGTAGATTGCTTTGGGTAATATGGCTATTTTTACAATATTAATTTTTCCAAGCCAGTATCATGGAATATCTTTCCATTTTTTTACATCTTCTTTAATTTCCTTGATTAATGTTTTATAGTTCTCAGCATATAAGTCTTTTACCTCCTTGGTTAGGTGTATTTCCAGGTATTTGATTTTTGGGGTGCAATTTTAAAAGATGTTGTATTTTTGTACTCCTTTTCTAATGTTTCATTGTTAGTACACAGAAATGCGACTGATTTCTGAATGTTAATCTTATATCCTGCTATTTTGCTGAATTTGTTGATCAGTTCAAATAAAACCAAGAGCTGGTTCTTTGAAAAGGTAAACAAAATTGACAAACCTCTGGCTAGACTTACTAAGAAGAGGAGAGAAAAAACTCAAATAAACAAAATAAGAAATGAAAAAGAAGTCACAATGGATACTACAGAAATACAAAAAACCATGAGAGAATACTATGAACTATTGTATGCTAACAAATTTGACAACCTGGAAGAAATGGACAACTTTCTAGAGACTTACAGCCTGCCAAAACTGAATCAAGAAGAAATAGATCAACTGAACAGACCGGTCACTAGAAATGAAATCAAAGATGTCATAAAAACACTCCCTACAAATAAAAGTCCAGGACCAGATGGCTTCACAGGTGAATTCTACCAAATATACAAAGAGGAACTTGTACCCATCCTCCTTAAACTTTTTCAAAAGGTTGAAGAAGAAGGAACATTCCCAAAGACGTTCAATGATGCCACCATCACCTTAATTCCAAAACCAGACAAAGATACCACCAGAAAAGAAAACTATAGGCCATCATTTTTGATGAACATAGACACAAAATTTCTCAATAAAATTTTAGCCAACCGAATCCAGCAACATATCAAAAAGATCATATACAATGACCAGGTGGGTTTCATCCCCTGTTCACAAGGGTGGTTCAACATACACAAATCAATCAATGTCATACACTGCATTAACAAAAGAAGAGTCAAAAACCACATGATCATCCCAATAGATTCAGAGAAAGCATTTTACTAAGTCCAACATCCATTCATGATAAAAGCTCTTACCAAAGTGGGTATAAAGGGAACATACCTTAACATAATCAAAGTCATTTATGACAAACCCACAGCAAATATAATACTCAATGGAGAAAAGCTGAAACCCTTCCCACTAATCTGGAACAAGACAAGGATGCCCACTCTCACCACTGTTATGCAATATAGTACTGGAAGTCCTAGCCTCAGCAATCACACAAACAAAAGAAATAAAAGGCAACCAAATAGGAAGTGAAGAGGTAAAATTATCATCATATGCAGATGACATGATGCTGTATATAGAAAACTCTACGGACTCAACCCCAAAACTACTTGAACTGTCATTTGTTTTGCAAAGTGCTTACACACGAAATCTTTTGGAAACTATTATGTGGAGTCATAAGAGGTTATCTTATCTTCTCAAAGGTTAAGTGCAAAAAAATACATAAACCTGATTTTAAACAGCTTTCTCTTCTAGTTGTCTCTGGGTGACCTAGGAACTTAGTTCACTGAATTTATTACATTTTCCTCAACACATACAATACTGTTCACCACAAAGGCGATTTTTAAAGGTAGGGATTACAGGCGTTCCCGCTGTGGCACAACGGGTTAGAAATCCAACTGCATCAGCTTTCGTCTCTGTGGAGGCAAGGGCTCGATTCCTGGCCTGGTGCAGAGGGTTAGGGATCTGGTGTTGCTGAATCTATAGTGCAAGTCACAACTACTGCTCAGAGTCAATCCCTGGCCCAGGAACTTCATAAACCTCAGGTATGGCCATGCAAAAAAGGAGGCGGGATTAGAAAATGATAAATAATTGATTGAATATTCACATTAAGAACAATATTTTCGAAGAAAAATACATATCAGTTTTTCATAAAATTCTACTAAGAATTAAAGCCAGCTCTATAAATTAAAGCATGATATAGATAAAAAGTGTGCCTTCATGCCTACCCCATTGATTAATTTATGCATTTTGTGTATTCATTCGATAATGAGTTACACAACTTTGTGTACCAAATAGATTCTTAACCCATTGTGCTACAGAGGGAACTCCTGAAATCCCTAAGATTAAAAGACTCCTTGGTGGTGAGCAGTATTATTTGTGTTGAGGAAAAGGTAATAAATTCAGTGAACTAAGTTCCTAGAAATGGGTAAATTCAGTTGAAAATTGATAAATAGTGAAATGGATTAACAACACATAGGATACATTTCTACCACGGAAGTAAGAATTTTATTCACTACAAAACTAACAAGGAAAAAAATGAGAAAATGTATGAATTATGTAAAAACTTCTTTTCAAGTGGACCAATATCCTAACTACCATCAAAACACATAAGAAAGCAATTTTTAATATACACAGAAAATTTATGATGCAAAGATTGACAATTTTGAGTATATACTGAAGTTCTAGACAAAAAACAGCATTCCTGATAGTTGAGTATCAGATAAAACATAATCCAGTCATGCTTCTTTAATATTACTGCTTCCCTAGAAGATAGTATTTCCTATGGCAAGAAATTTGTGTAGGAAATTGGATAAACTCCATGACACTTAACTCAGATATTTTCATAGTACCAAAACTATTGTTTGTTAATTTAAAAATTGCTCATGGTACTGGTTTACATTATTGAAAACATAATATCCTATTTAATATTAAATATTTTATAAAATGAGAAATAGATATCATGGATTGAATTGTGTCCCTCAGAAAGATATATTTCAGTTCTGTCCCTCAGAATATGACCTTATTTGGAGATAGGGTCTTCCAGAGGCATTCGAGTTTAAATGAGGTTATTGGGGTGAGTCTTTTTTATTAGACAGAAAATTTAGGTTGACTTGTGCATGGACCCAGGGCCATGGGGAGACTGAAGTGATGGTGCTGAAAGCTAAGGCACTACCTACTAAAGAAAGGTAGGAGAGAGGCTAGGATTGGATCCTCCTTGAGAGTTGTCAAAGGCAAGGTGTCCTTATCTACAACTTGATTTTGGACTACCAGCCTTCAGAGAGACAATACATTTCCTGTGAGACAATAAGTTTCTATTATTTAAACTACCCAGTCTGTGGAATTTTGTTACAGCAGCATTAGCAAATCAAGGCAATCACCTGGGTTAGATTTAATTCTATTAGTACAGTCTTGCTTGAATGGATTTCCTAGCCAAGGTAACCATTTTCCTTTCAATTGAAGAAGAGTAAATTGGACAAGCAATGAGATCCTGCTGTATAGCACTGGGAATTATATCTAGTCACATGTGATGGAGCATGATGGAGGACAATGTGAGCAAAAGAATGTGTATATGCACATGTGATGGGGTCACTTTGTTGTACAGTAGAAAATTAACAGAACACTGTAAAATAACTATAATGGAAAAAATAAAAATCATTTTTTTTAAAAAGAAAAAGAGTAAATTTGAAGTTCCCGTTGTGGCTCAATGGTAACCAACCCAACTAGTATCCATGAGGATGCAGGTTCTATCCCTGCACCCGCTCAGTGGGTTAAGGATCCAGCATGGCTGTGTGCTGTGGTGTAGGCTTTCAGCTACAGCTCCGATTTGACTCCTAGTCTGGGAACTTCTACGTGCTATGGGTGCAACCCTAAAAAATAGAGAGAAAAAAAAAAGAAAAAAGAAAAAGAAAAGTGCTGAAACTTTAAAAAATACTTTCAAGATAAATTATGCTATAGCATTAGATTCCCACTGTTAATGGGGATAAGTGATGAATGTAGCTTTAAAAGAGTCATAGTATGTAGATAGCACACAAAAAAATATGGAATTATTTAAACAGATGCCCAAAATCTAATTTTAACACCTCAAAATTTGGTTTTGGTTGCTGAAGAAAATCCAATCACAAATAAAATAAATAGCAAAGAACAGAACTTTAACAGTTTAGCTATTGTCTTCCACTAACCTAAGATAAAAATTTTAAAGTTACAGCATAGATATTTCCATTAAATCAAGCAAAAATAATAGTATCCCTAAACTGACACTGTCTAGTATTGTTTTAGAATCAAAGTAAGAAGGTAAAGAAAACAATCAGGACACAGAACTATTGTAGAGAAGAAGCCAAAAGATATCAGCTTTTTTAGATAGACTTTTCTATGTAGAAGCTGAAGGAAATCAACTGAAAAACTGTTAGAAGTAACAACAGAATTTAGTATGACTATTAACTTCAAAATAAATAAGCACATATTATATTTATTTATTTATTTTTGGTCTTTTTGTCTTTTAGGGCCACAGTCACGGCATATGGAGATTCCCAGGCTAGGGGTCCAATTAGAACTGCAGCCACCTGCCTATGCCAGAGCCATAGCAATGCCGGATCCGAACGAGCCCAGTCTGCGACCTATACCACAGCTCACGGCAATACCAGATCCTTAGCCCACTGAGCAAGGACAGGGATGCTAGTCAGGTTTGCTAACCATTGAACCATGACAGGAACTCCTAAATAAACACATATTATAAATACAAGTAAAAGCATATATTATACGTAAGCCTATATTATATATACAAGTATTACAATTACACGGGATAAATTAAAAATATGAAGTAAAAAGGCCAAAGAAATAAATTAATGAAATGTACATTGTTTATACAGAGAATATGTATGTTTGAGAAAAGTAAATATTTTTTCCATTTTTTAAATTCCAATAAGAGAGTGATGGACTTTCAGAAAATGACAAAATTATATAAATTTTACATTAAAAACTAAGGTGTGAAGGTTCAGGAAAGTTACATAAAACAATAATGAGAAATAAGTTTAAGAAATAATATTAAAATATTAAAATACATACACATAGATGCTATATTTATTTTAAAAAACAAACATTGTGCTTTTTTAACACTTTGTTTCATCATCCTAAAACAAGTACAAGGGAGAATAATTGGGTATTCAGATAAAGGTAAAGTAAGAATTATTTAAAATTATCTGAGGTCCTATAAGCTACCAATAATTTACTTTAACATTGTATTGTATATCTTTATAAAGATTTCTCTAAAATATGCATACCATACATTTCATTTTCAAATAGGCTTATACCATACATATTCTTCTGAAATGTTTTTGTATTTGGTGTATAAAAGATATACATATATATAATTTTCATATTTTTATGGTATTTTACTGTGTGAATGTGCCATTGTTTGTTAAATTTATCTTCTCATTTTGGTTATTCAGACAAGTTTTTTTTTTTTTTGTCTTTTTTAGCTATTTCTTGGGCCACTCCTGCGGCATATCGAGGTTCCCAGGCTAGGGGTCGAATCAGAGCTGTAACCACTGGCCTATGCCAGAGCCACAGCAATGCTGGATCCGAGCTGTGTCTGCAACCTACACACAGCTCACGGCAATGCCAGATCGTTAACTCACTGAGCAAGGGCAGGGACCGAACCCACAACCTCATGGTTCCTAGTCGGATTCGTTAACCACTGCGCCACGACGGGAACTCCCAGATTAGTTATTTTTCAGTGGTTGTAAACAAGGTTAAGAAAGCAACCAAATACAAATACATGTGTATCTTTATAGAAAGCAGTTTCTAAAGATGAATTTTTGGAAGTGAATTTAATGGATCCATGAAGCAAGACAGAAATTCCAGAATTCCCCCAACACACTCATCCATACAAACATATTTACATATGCAAAAGATATATGTATGTGTGTATCCAGGGAAGCATTTCTATAATAGCAGAAACCGCTAACATATAAAATATTCAGTAATAATGTAGCACTTTATTAAATAGTGCATTCTTCAAGGATAAATTACAGTATCAAGTTGTAGAAAATAATTAGAGATGTTCATGATATTCTAAGAGTAAACCCAGGTTACAAAGGAAGCATCCATGAAAACAGTGAATGATTTTGCTGGGGGGAAATAATGAATGCCTTACTTTTATTGTACTTTTTTGTTTACGACAATTGCTGAAGTGAATATCTACTAGTTATGTGGGCCTTCCAAGTGTCATGAACATCCTCTTTTTACTGTCTCTTCGTGTAGCAGACTTTCCCAAATCCTTCTCTTCCTCTAAGATCTAGACTAATTCATAACAGCTTCACGAAGTCATTTCCAAGTGCAGCAGTCCCAGCTGAGAACATCTTCCCTGTGTTTCCACATCGATTCCATGCTGCCTTTTTTCGAGGTGTTGATTTTTACTCCCCAGTCAGTATTCCAGCTTTTCTACAGTAGCACTTGCACACTGCAAAAGACAAAAGCCCGTCAGAGGAGATGGGCAGGGAAACATCACTTTGAATCAGAAATAGCAACATCTTGTTTATTTTAAGATCGTATGAAATTTTGTTAAGACAACTCACTACATTATGAGGTGCAACTTCTGCCTTATTTAGTGAAACTTTAAAAGAGAGAAAGACATTACATTTTATTACATTTTATCATAACTTCATTTACTCTTAATTTTGCTTGGGCGTCATGTATTTAAAGGCTATAAGCCATGTAGAATTGTCACTTAGATGTAGAGTACTTATAGTACAAGATGACAGGTGAATGGCAGTTCCAACTTCAGGCTCTTCTAACCTCTCTAAAATGCTAGTAGGTTCATAAAAAGGATAAGTGCCATTAAGACTGTCTACAACTGTAATTTGAAAAAGAATTGATGCTAATTATAAGGCAGATAGAACATGACTGAGAGACTACACAGACTTTAGAAAAATATGATAATGAGTGTTACTTAATTAAAAAAAAATATAGAGTTCCTATTGTGGCTCAGCAGGTTAAGAACACAACATAGTGTCTGTGAGCACGTGGATTCCATCCCTGGCCTCACTCAGTGGGTTAAAGATCTGCTGTTGCCACAGGCTGTGACATGGGTCAAAGATATAGCTCAGATCTGGCTTTCCTGTGGCTATGGCATAGGCCTGCAGCTGTAGCTCCAATTTGACCCCTAACCACCTGAGAACTTCTATATGCTGCGTGTGTGGCCCTAAAAAAAAAAAAAAAAAAGAAAGAAAGAAAGAAAAAGAAAAAAGAAAGAAAGAGAATGAAAAGAAAAACACAAATACAAAAAGAAAATTCAGTTCTTACTTTCTCTTCTCATTCACTCAATTTCCATGTATTTATGGCAAGCAGAAACCTGAGCAGATATTATCTGTTCCCCTTAGATTATTCTTGACTCTGCTATTATGATTCCCCTTTCTCACATTCCACCATCCCATCTTTCCCACTGCTAGGCTGAAACATTAGATTTTGGAAAGAGTGGACAAATAGTTGATGAATGTGTGTGATGGTGGGAAGTTATCACAGATTCTCTTTTCCTACCAAAAGCAATTTGAATATTGAATGCCACGTGAACAACTCAAGAAGACAGAACAGGAGCAAACATTCAACATAACAAATAAAGAAATGAGGTTTTATATGTATTTCCCCTGCCTAGAGTTCCAGAGAGATGAACAGAGAAAATAGAAGTGGGAATCCACATCAGAATAAAGGTAACTTCCATGAAAATCTACTGGAAAGAAGCAAGTGGGTTGTGTCCCAGCTAAAGCCCAGAAGTATTCAAAGACTTGAAAAGGAGATTCATTAGTCATTTAAGTGGAAAAGAGCCGAGTCATGGGTGACCAATCTATCCTGTCTGTAAAAAACTTGGTCGGATCCCGCCTTCTTTTCATGATTAAAAATAATGCAGGAGTTCCCGTCGTGGCACAGTGGTTAACGAATCCGACTAGGAGCCATGAAGTTGCGGGTTCGATCCCTGCCCTTGCTCAGTGGGTTGGGAACCCAGCGTTGCCGTGAGCTGTGGTGTGGGTTGCAGATGCGGCTCGGATCCTGCGTTGCTGTGGCTCTGGCGTAGGCCGGCGGCTACAGCTGGGATTGGACCCCTAGCCTGGGAACCTCCGTATGCTGCAGGAGCAGCCCAAAAAATGGCAAAAAGACAAAAAAAAATAAAATAAAATAAAAGCATATTCCTTATCTAACTGAAAATAAATTTTCAAGATGAAAATAACCTAATGCATATACATTAAAAGGTAAAAGTGCTTGCTCCATAAAATGAGTTAAAAGGTCAATAATCAGGAGTTTCCGCTGTGGCTCAGAAGTTAATGAAACCAACTAGGATCCATGAGGATGTAGGTTTGATCCCTGACCTTGCTCAGTGGGTTAAGGATCCAGCATTGCTGTGAACTGTGGTGTAGGTTGCTCGGATCCCATGTTGCTGTGGCTGTGGTGTAGGCTGGCAGCTGTGGCTCCGATTCTACCCCTATCCTGGGAGCTTCCATATGCTGCAGGTGTAGCCCTAAAAAGCAAAAAAAAAAAAAAAAAAAAAGGGGGTTAATACTCAGAAAACATGATAATGCCTACAAATCAATAAAACTAAGAAAATGTATAAATATGTGAAAAAAATCATAGAAAAAGCCTTATAACAATATTCTCAACTTCCCAAGTGATCAGTATGACACAAATTTAAAAATTAGATAACTTTGAGATATACTAATTTGACAAAAATTAAAAATTATAACCTTGTATTGGTAAGGCTATAAGAAAAATAAGAAAACAAAAATTACTTTTGGAATTTTTCATATATATATATGGCAATAGTGCATTTATATTTTCTGTGTGATGAATATATACCTATTTATGTAACCTTTGTTATTTCCTTATACATATGTGATAGTTTTCAATTTCTTTCTTATCCCACTTTTATTGAAATATAATTGACATATAGCTCTGTATAATTCTAAGTCATACCACATAATTACTTGACATACATATATTGCTAAATGATTACCAAAAAATTAGGTAACATCTATCTCCTCATATGGTAACAATTTTTTCCTTGTGTTGATAACATTTAGAATTATTGTCTTAGCAACTTGGAAACAGACCACCCAACAGTGTTATATATATATGTCATCATGTTGTACATTTTATCCCAGGACTTCCTTATCTCACAATTACAAGTTTGTACCTTTCGACCACTCTTATCTGATACCTCTCCCCCACCCCTTGCCTCTGGTAACCACAAATCTGATGTTTTCTTATATGAGTTAGGGCTTTTTTTTTAGACCACACATGTAAGTGTGATCATACAGTGCTTGTCTTTCTCTGTCTGACTTATTCCATGTATGCTAATGCCCTTGAGGTCTATTCATATTGTCGCAAGTGTCAGAATTTCCTTATTTTCCATGGCTGAATAATATTCATTCATATGCATATATATATATATAAACATATATAAATAAGTATATATAAATATTCATCTGTCAATGGATATATGTTGTTTTCATGATCTTGACTATTGTAAATAATGCTGAATTGAACATGACAATGCAGCTATCTATTGACATAGTGAGTTTGTTGCTTCAGAAATACATCCAGGAGTCCCTGCTGTGGTGCAGTGGTTAAGAATCCAATGATAGCATCTCAGGTTGCTGTGGAGGTGCGGGTTCAATCCCTGGCCCAGCATGGTGGATTAAAGGGTCTGGTGTCGCCACAGTTGCGGAGTAGATCACAACTGGGGCTCAGATTCAATCCCTGGCCCAGGAACTTCTATATGCCCTGGGTGAAACTACTAAATAAACAAACAAAATATATCTGGAAGTGGAATTGCTGGACTGTATCGTAGTTCCATTCTTATTTTTTAAGGTACCTCCACACTGTTTTCACTTTACACATTTTAATTGTAGTATTTTATATGCATATATCACAACTGTTTTATGTAGTTTTCTATTGATGACATTCTTCAATTGTCTCCAAATTTTTTTCTCCTTAACAATTTTGTAAAATGTTTAGTTAAAATATTTCATTTGCCTGCATGGTAGATTTGTGAGTAAATGTTTTCCTTTTCAATCCATTCTGTCTAAGAATTGTTGAAACAATCAATAAAACAAAATAGAGTGTATCACTAAGTGGTCAAGGAAAGTAGTGCCAAATATAGGTAGTAGATACAGTGATTCTGGTGATTCCATATACTCTGAAGCTAAACAAACAAATTAAAACATGATCTCAAAATGTGGTAAGTTTTAGAAATGAAAAGGAAAAGTTTCTGTGAGTGATAATATTGTCAACACTACTTTAGATTGGGTAGTGAGATGCAATGCCTGGAAGTGGCATTTAAATTGAGATTAGAAAGGTAGGACCAAGATGCCCCATGAAGAGTGATGAAAAGAGAATTCCATGTATGAAGAACACCATATGTGAGGGTCCTCGTTCAGGGAGAGCTGGGCTTCTTTTGAGAAACTGATAACAAGTCACTGAAGAGGAAGCCAAGTTTGAAGATGTAGGAAGGGCAGGATCCATCATGGACTGTTCAGTCGTAATAAGTAAAACAAATGGTTTTTTTTAAAAGTTATCATCTCCATGTCTGTAGAGAGGAAGGTGAGGAAGTGGGGTGGACAGGGAGTTTGGGGTGGGAACAGACAAACTATTATATTTAGAATGGATATTCAATGAGATCCTGCTGTACAGCACAGGGAACTATATCCAGTCTCTTGGGGTAGAACATGATGGAAGATATTATGAGAAAAAGAATGTATATATATGTATGACTGGGTTACTTTGCTGAAATTGGAACAACATAGTAAATCAACTATACTTTAATTTAAATAGTTATAATCTGATTTCAATGTGTGTCTCATTTCTTCTCAATCAATTTCACACCCTCTGCCCCTTTTCATATCTCTTGGATGACTCTTCCTTTATTATTGCCTTGTGGTGACCTAGTCTCTGTCCTCTCCTGGACCTGTTATTTCATTGGAATTAGTAACTGAAGGATGATTATGCCTAAAGGAGTGTTGCTAAATAAACAGTGTCATTTACATTGATCTGTTGTCGTCTAAAATTTGGAAAGTTGAGGGAGGATGTTGAAGAGAACATGAGTGGGTGAGAGAGAAATGATCCAGGGCAAGAAACATCCATTCCTGAATTTCATAATATACGATAAAAGTTGGTATGTGTTGATTTCACTAAAACATGAGCCAGATTTTAAGCTGCTTCTAGTTACAAAGAGATAATCTGGTTTTTTGTTTTTTGTTTTTCGGGGTTTTTTTTTTTTTGGTATTTAAAGTGAAATGGCAGGCTTGGGGGGAAACAACACTAGAATGCAGAATACAGGAGAGCTGAAACTTCCTATCAGTGTAACATTCTCAAGGGAAAATTTCTAGCAATAAGTTAACACATCTACAATGTAACACAAAGCATCAAGAAGTATAAAGACCTGTGTGCATACCTTATGATTTAACCATAAATATATGATGCCAAAGCTACATCGATAATGAATTTATACGTGACATAAAACGTTTTAATGTATCGCATAAAAGATAGTGAATAAAGCATGCAATTTGTTGATATCCAAATAAGAATTACACTACACATTCTTCTTTCCTCAGGGATTGAAAAAAACTGTCATATTTTTTGTTTTATCTCAAATATAATTCTGTACAAATGGTACTTTGTATTTCTAAAATTTAGCATAACTTCTTTTAAAATGATCACAAGAGATCCCAGAACATAAACAATACCCTTTGAGAGCTGAAGTAACCTAAAATAATAGGGTCATTCTAAACATTTTAGGAAGTATGTGAAAGAGTGATGATTGGTTTCAATTTAACATCATAAAAACAAGAAAAGGAAAGTTAATTTCCATTATCTTCTGAGATTAAACTCTATAAACACCACCCAGTGGATAAAAGAGTTATTTAATTGTCAGGCAAAATAGCATCAACATTTACTATGAAGATTTATTTCACAATTTTCAACTAAACAAGAAATTTTGAAATTTTATTCCAAAGTAATTCTATCTCAGGCTCTCTCTGTCTCACACTCTCTCTCTGTCTCTATTACAAACACACACACACACACACACACACACACACACACACACACAGTCATTTTAAAAAGAAAAATAAAGCTTTCATGTGTAGTCTTAATAACAACAAAAGGACATTGTGAGCATCCCAAAGTTAAGTGTTAGGGCACTGCCTCCTGTACTCTTTGCTAGGTAAGTATGCCTGCTATTCTGACAAAAATAATATACCATAATTTAACTAACAATAATCTAAAAATAGAGTGGGTAATTTGGTCAGTGAGTACATGGGATCCAAAGTTATACGCAAAGTCATAATGAGAATAAAAAGGTAAATGATATTCTTAATTAATATGGTATAGAAGTTCCCTAGAATCCAGTAAATTTCAAGGCTCGGCAACATCACTTTAGAGAAATTAGCATATTTGTGTTCCAAGAAAGATAAGTAAGTAGTTGTCATGCCGTTGTTGTAAAACTCCAATTCAAGCCCAGCCCAAACGTCAGCCATTGTTGAAATGGGTAAATTAATTTTGATCTACTCATAAAATGAAAATGAAAAACTACAGCTCAGCAGGATGTAAACTATCTACTCACCATTCCGAAGCTCTCTTTTTCTTAGTTCTCTAGCCAAAAGTTGAGCTTTTCTCAGAGATAATGCTGTCTACAGGTTTGTAATGGGGCTGTCAATTGGCCCTCTGGTCAAAGGTGGGGATAAAAGGATGGGGAAATAAATATGAGGCTCATCACTGCTGTATTAATCTCATCTAAGTCTTTTAGCTTCTCTCCTCATTCTGCCTTCTAGTGTTTACTTTTCAGAGTCCTCCTTAGTAGTGTCCAGGGAGAGATGGTGGGCCTTATCTTTTGACTCAGCAGTTCCACACTAAGATGTTTACCCAACAGAAATGAAAACACATTCTGGTGAAAAGATGCCTGTGCAAATCTTAAAAATATTGATATTCATGGAAGTCCCAAACTGTAAGCAACTCAAATGGCCATCAGCTAATGAATGAATAAGCAAATCATGGCAAATTCATACCATGGAATGTTATTCAATAATGAAAAGAAGAAAAATTTTAATATATGCAACAATATGGATAAATGTCAACGATGTGTGTTAGATGGAAGAAAGTAGTCACACACCAAAATATATTTTGCATAGTTACATATATATGATACACTAGAAAAGGTAAAAATATTGTGCCAGAAATGAAATCAGTGTATGCTTGATGCTGGAATTTCTGGTTTATTAATTATACTATAAAGTTTATTAAGTATACTGTATAATAAAAAGAATCAAACTATATCATCTTATAATTGAAGTATAATATAAATAATTATAGTATAATTATAGTATAACAAATAATTGTACTATATAGATGTAGTGTAACATAAATAATTATACTATATAGATGTAGTATAACATAAATAATTATACTATATAGATGTAGTACAATATAAATAATAATACTATAGGAGCTCCCACTGTGGTACAACAGGATTTGCAGTATCTTGGGAGTGCTGAGATGCTGGTTCGATCCCTAGCCTGGCACAGTGGGCTTGGGTCTGATCTCTGGCCTAGGAGATCTATATGCTGCGGGGCAGCCAAAAAAAAAAAAAACACATTATACTATAAAGATACGTGAATAACAAACTATCCTATACTTTGATTGTAGTAATGATAAAACCATTGCATATAATTACCAATATTCTTCAAAATGTATACTTAAAATTGGTAGATTTTACCGTATATATAATAACATAATAACCAATAGGTCACAATGTCTGTTGATGAGAAAGAACTGTACTAGAGTATGCAAGCAATTTTATTTGCTTGGATTTGGGGGGAGGGGTGCATCTGCTTATTTTAGTTCAGGTAAGGCTGCCATAACAAAATACCACAGACTGGGTAGCTTACACAAAAGAAATTTACTTTCTCACAGTTCTGGAGGCTAGAAGTCCAAGATCAAATTGCTAGGAGGTTTGGTTTCTCCTGAGGCCCCTCTTCTCAGCTTGCAGATGGCTGCCTTCTTTCTGGCTATGTCCTCATATGGCCTTTTCTCTATGAACAGGCCTCCCTGATATACTTTCCTCTTATAAAGACACTGGTCATATTGGATTAGAGCCCTACCCTATGGCCTCATTTAACTTTAATTACTTCTTGAAAGGCCCTATTTCCAAATAAACATTAAGGGTTAGAGTTCAACATATGAGTTTTGAAGAAACACTATATATATATATGTGTGTGTGTGTGTGTGTGTGTGTTTATTTATATATATATATATATGTATAAAACACTGCCAGTAAATCTTTAAACTACATATGTGGCTCACATGATATTTTTATTGAACTAGAAATTTACTTATATATACCTTATTTTATTCATTTGAGTAATCACTTTTAAAATTATGTATGAAATAACCTTAAAGAGAAGTTTTTTCTGTGGCACAGTGGGTTAAGCATCTGATTGCAGTGGCTGAGGTCACTGTGAAGGGGCAAGTTTGGTCCCTGGCCCAGTGCACTGGGTTAAAGGATCCCATGTTGCTGTAGCTGCTGTAGTTTGCAGTTGTGGCTCAGATTCATTCCCTGGCCTGTGAACTTCTATGTGCCATGGGTGTGGCCATAAAAAAATGAAATAATCTTAAAGAAAACTAATGAGTTACCTTATAAATGAGTCTGAGAGAGGAGTTGGGCCTGTTTGGGGCACAAGATAACTGCAGGAAACCTTTGTTCTCCTTCTTCTCATCTGGGCAGCCTTATAGGTTTGCTTACTTGGGTTCAATACCATAGTGACCAAGTGGATACAGCTGCCTGATTCTGGGGTTTCATAGGAGGCCCATCTGACTCTCCCCAAATTAAACTTTCTCTATTATAAATTTGTTTTCTGTTTTTCAATAGAGCTGAAAAAAATCCATATAAAGGAATGAAAATGCTTTAAATATTTATTGGAATGAGCCATATTATTTATTTTTGAATTTTACACATATTTGCATATGGTGTCCTTTTGATAGAGTGAAACAAATTTATCTATTCTGCACTCATCTAATTTAGAACCTTGCCATCTTCCTTGGGCTTATGACAAGATATACTAAAAACAAACGGCTGAGACATTGAAAACTAAGATTAGTGCAAGCCTATTTCACATTTAGTAAATTACACATATATTTTTTTTTCCACTGGCATAAGCTCTACCCTTCTAGCCAGGGAGGCATAAAATCATGTCCTTACCTGGAGAAATGGCCAATGGGAAGAGCCAGCTCATTAATAGATAAATGTTTAATGATTCTTTAACGTATTTCAGAATAAAACACAGAGTTCAGGGATGTAGTCCTTGCCTTCAAGAAATGTGTAGGTTGTAGAAAGTAAGCTTCATATTAGCTCCCCAGACAGACATTCATACTAAATTATTTAATAGGATTTTTATTCTCAAATGATTATACTTGAGTCATAGAAGTATGGCCAGAATCTGTCTTTTTCCTTAAAGATTATTCATTGTTTGATATGCATGGTATGAAGGACTCATCTCTCATGTTCTCTTCAGAGAAGGCCTATTGCCTGTTGTTGGTAGTGCAGACCTGTACAAGAAGCCTCTACCTGTCACCCCCTTCAGGGTCCTCCTCAGAAACAGAGAGGCCCTGCCTGAGCTCACATCATTCCCAGGGTAGCCCACATTCAGGAAATGACCTCTCTGGAAGGGGGTGCCAAAATCCAGTCATTGCAACTCACTGACGGGCAAATCTGAGAGACTACATGTACTTCAATGCTCTCTCTGTGCTTGGTCAAATCTTTGCTGTGCTTGCCTCAAAGGTTGACTTCTCTCTTTGCTGAATTGTCTTGATGGAGCCTCCCTCTCTCAGGTGTTGATACAGATGCTTCAATTCACACTACACTCAACTTCTATTGCTAAAGATTATAATCTGCAATAGTGTAAAAATTAAGTGGAAATTGGTTATAAGATGGGAAAAGATTTTGGGGGAACATTTAGTTTTCTGTGTCTAATGTTATAGGAGTAGAGGTTATTTTCTTAAATAACCTCTACATAATTTCAGATGCTACATAATTCTTCAAAGCTACACAATTGATCATGACTTGTGTTGGCTTCTGCAGCCATAGGTACAAATTTGAAAGGGATATTTTAGACCTCATTGCTATTGTTACTTCTTCCCCAATGAATCAGCACAGTGGATGTTGGGTACATCCTCTGTGGTAGTCAAGTTGGTTCTGCTGGCACATGGGGTATTATCTTTGAAATTCTTGCAAGGAGAAGATCAAAAGTAGCCAGATCTTCATCTTAAACCATAAATTATGAGTCAACCAGGGTTGGCCCAAGGCAACTATCTGATGTGTGTTTAGTCATATGATGAGTCAGTGCCCTGATCAGGAGCAGAATTAATCAGTGGGGTTTTCTCCTCACCATGTGAAACCTTCAAGTACTTCTTTTAGAGGGAAAATACATGCATTCTTTTGGCATATTTGGTTTTGCTTGTGCATCATTAAGTTTCTCTTCCCACTACCACAAGACAAAACATTAATTGCAGTCAAAAATAAACTTATAAGCCTCTGGCAAGCTAAAATTGAGAACAAGACATGAAAGAGATGTATTCCTCTGAACTTTAGGAGGTAAAATGAATATTTCAGAGCTGAGGAAGGAGAGAACTAGGGAGACAAAATGGTTTACTCCAGATCACAAACCAGGTTGGTGGCAAAGCTTGGACTAGAATCCTAATGCAGTGGCCAGCGTTTAACCACATCATGCTGCATTCCATGCAGACTTCCTTGGTTGACTAGCACTGATGTAAGCAAAAAGATAGCTCTTCAAAACTCAACATTCCAGTTATTCTTTCTGAGTACCTAGTATGTGCATTTTGTGTCGTACTATTTTAGGCATAGTACGTATGGCAGTGATTCAGATAAGTTTTTGTTGTCAAGGAGTTTACCTTCTGACAAAGATTAAGTTTCTTTTCTGTCAAAAGACACCTATAACATATCAATAACAAAATAACTGTTTAAGCACACAAGATAAAAACAAAACAATAAAACAAAACAATACTACAAAACAAAAAACAGCCTTGGCTACTCTTCCTGTGATTCGACCTAGAGTGACATTTCTTTCTTGACACTGGTTCCATCAGGCTAGGGCAAGGCCTTTCTATCAAATATGTTAGCAATGGTCACAGCATGTGTGATTAACTTTTTTGGTAACTGTTTAAACGTATTGTATCATATAGTTACAAAGAGAAGTTTTTATCAATGAGATTTTGAGTTTGAAGAATAGCAATGAATTGGATCATGTTTTATTATTATTTTTTATTATTAATGTAAAATTTCTATTATAATATTGAAGAGTAATTACTTAGGCCATTTATTTTTTTCTTTGCAGAAGATCTAGCACATAAGTTGTCAAACACTAGTTGTTCAATTTCCAGTTCATAATGAATTGTCAATGGTGACAAGAGCTCAGTTAAGGAGAATCTAGGAGTCATGGATGACTCAGAGTAGAATAAGGTCTTAGGAAGTAATTTGTTGATGGATTTTGGTGTTCTCATGTTATAGCACTATGTGCATCTCCTTTATATCACTTAGTACAATTAAAATTAATCGGATTCCATAACTTCCTTTTAAAGAATCTTCCTAATGGAATAATAGTGTGGTTGTAACAGCAAAGACTCAGAAGCCAGTGTATTAGGGCTCATATTCTGTTTCCACGACCACTGGCAGTGTAGCCTTGAATGCATTACTAAAGTCCTCTGGTCAATTGCTCATGTGTAAGATCTGAATAACATCTTATTCACAAAGTCATTATGGGATTTACATGAGTTAGTATTTGTAAAGTGCTTACATAACTGCCTTTACTACTACTAGTATTCTCTTCTTCTGTAACTACAGCTGCATGTTGAGTTGTTTGATAAATTGTTATTTAATGAAAAACTGAATGAAAGTTTTGAAGCCAAAAACAGTCATAAGATTTACCCAAGTTTCTACCTCTTTGTGCTATAGACTTCTCAGCAACCCAAGAGGCTACTGATTTTGATGTTTTTCCCTTGGAGCTGCACAAACATCAATTCATTTGACATTACATTAGCCCCAAAATGTAAAAATTAAATCTCCACCTCACAGATTAGGTAAATGAAATTTAAAGAGGTCAAATAACTTATCCAACATCACAGAGATAATTTAAGTGGGGACTTGGATCAAATCCAGGCTCTTCTGATGCTAAAGTCCATGTTTCTTCCCTGCTACAGTTTTATGTGAAGAAAAAGTGTTTGGTTATATCAAGTAGGGAAAAATAAAAATTGAAATTCACAAGGGGAAATTGACAGGGCCATAAGAAAAACAATATTACAGGATGTACTATATCAAGATTTGTCTTTCGAAAGACATTTCATTTCCTGGGCTCCCTTCTAAACAAACATTGAACCCAGTGATTTTAGCAATATTCCACATCGCTTGCTGACATATTTTACTGATGTCAGTTTATTGCAAAATTAGGGATTAAGTTTGAAGTCATTGTAGTTCAGTCTGTAAAATATACTTAAGCAAACTATCAGTAATTTTGAAGTTCAAAATTAAGAAAAATGCACATAAAATATTTTACCAATGATGAATTGAAGAGAGAACCACTGCAATTTGATGTTAAAATGGGGGAAAAAGTAAAAAATCATTACCTCCTTAGTCATAAACCATAGTGCATAAACCACAATTCATAAACCCTATGCTCAGATCTATGAATTTAGAAAATGAGGGAAAATGAACAGAAGATCTGAGCAATTTTTGGAAATGATGCAAAGCTACCCAAGGGATCTTACGATAAGGCTAGGAATTCACTCTCTGAAGAATTCAAGCAAAAAATTTCAGGAAGAATGGAAATGACTTTCATAAAACATTGTATCAATTCTTCCTGAATTGAGTCTAGTGTACTGATTTCATTTTACTGTAACATCTTCTGATTGGACTATTGCAGGGCATTTTGAACTGAGGGCAATTCCAAGTATGATGCCACATAATCATAAAGCACAAGAAACTTGTTCTTTATTCTAAGACTCAGGAAACAGAGAAACAGAAGGCTTTTGATAATTTACCACTATGGTGGCCACCTGAGTAAAAGTATCATCTCATTAAATAGCTCTGTCTACTCTCTATCATCTCATAAAATATCTCATGTCTAGCTGATAACACTTAAAAGTTGAATATATTCTCCTCTATTTAATTCTTGTCAAGGGACAATCACTCCCTAACCCTGAAACAAACCAGAGTTACTACCAGGGGCAAAACCAAAGTCTTAGGGTTTTTTGTTGTCTGATTTACAACTGGAACTACTTCTTGTCTTGTTTGTGACTCAGTTTGCTTTGTCTTCTTAGCATCCAACTTAAAACTGTAAATTTACAGCTCACTGACTGTGGTGTCAAAACACATTTTCTGTTATTGCTGTAGGAAATCAACTCTTCACAGTAACTGACTTCATGAAGGCAGATATCAAATTCAGTTACAGAAATTAAACAAGGATTTCTACATTTTCACAAAGTCCTACCCTCGCTTATCTGTAAGTACTCTGATGGATCTTTGAAATAAAAACATGATTACACACAGAAGTGACGGGTGATATAGCAAAGGCCTGAGACTGGGTCTGGTCTAGAGAGTGGGAGTTCAGTCTCCCCTGTTTCACCAATTTTAGCTGAAAATTTATTTGGAAAACCATAAAATTTGACTGAATCTTAGTTCCTTTCAGCCATAAAAATGGGAAGATTGAACTGGCTGGCCCTAACAGATATTTTCCAGGTTTTGCCTTTTATGAAAACAAAGCAACCTGATGAAATATGTGGTTAGAGCTGATAAATGAAAGATACACTCCACTTGTGAATGACCTAGAACTTGCAGTAAAATCAGAGAGAAGATAAACACACTCAGGACAGCAAAGCCAAGTGAAAACGGCAGCTCTGACTGAGACAGTCTAATTAGGAAACCATTAGGGACTAAACTTGATGGAGTTTCTTCTCTCCAGACAGCGTTTTGTCAGAGTATTTAAAACTCTTTTCTCACACCAGTCCTAGGAGGTAGATGCTGGCCCATTTGACATATGAGGAAATCGTTCCTTAGCATGTCCAATTCACATTACTGGAAAAAGATTTAAACCAAGCTCTGTCCAGTCTAAAAGTGAAAGGAGGTAACTGTAAGTCAGATACTGTATTCTGCAACAAACAAGCCAAATCAAACAAACAAACAAACAAAAACAACAGACTCTAACTCACAGCAAGACCCTCTTTCACAGCCATAAGTGGGCATACTCAAGTCTTTAAAAACGCTTCTGAACAAACAAAAGTACGTGTGAGCTCTTTGGGGCTGAGTAGTGCAGCCACGGTGGAATGTTGTGGCAATAAAAATTACAGAGAAGATTCATGGCTTTTCATCCCATGCCCTCATCCGCAGATGTCTGTGGGATGAAAGCAGAAGTCACTGCCAGCCACCAGAGTCCTGCAGTTCTGACACCCTGTAATCCTTAGCTGGATTCCTCACCTCCCTCTTTATCCATCAAGCCTCCTCCTGAGGCTGCTTTATGGTACACATTTCACTTGAAAAAACGAAGTCACATTGCAATTAATTTCGCCTTGAGAGTTTCACAATATCCTTAGGAGATCACAATAACCCCAAGGATATTGTGCAATCTGGGCTGGGAATCTCTTGCTTAAGTTCTAACTTTGTGAAAGAGAAGCGGGTGAAAGTGGGAGAACCAATCTCCCCTTGTGTCTGCCTTAAGGGAGAAGAATGAAATGAACAGTTAATTCTGGTAAAAATTTATCTCATCCAAGTTATAATGTTAATGTTCATATCTTTTTGCAATATTTCTCCAGGCAATGAGCTTTTGCTCACCCTGAAAAAAAGATCATGTTATTTTGTGTCCCCCCACCCTCCACCCCCCCCTTTCTAAGGGACCTGCCTTCTGTACCCTACCCTGACTCATCATTGCTAATTTAAAATAATGCAAATAAGCAAATACATGACTCAATAAATGTGATGAGTAAGGAGAAAAGGGTGTTTGGCTAGCAACCCAGTCCTACATTTTAATTAAAAAGCATGTCTCACACACCATCAGTAAGTTTTCAAGTGACCTGTCATGACCAGTTCTAATCGCAACGCAAGCATGTCATTCACTCTTTCATAATAAATTGGCAGGTTATGCTAATACAAGGAAGGAAGGCTATCAATTTTGTGTTTGCCAGACAGCCTATGCCATTGATTTCAAAATTTATGATGCCCTTGGAAAAGGAAGATGCTTAAGGACAGGGTTTCACAAACAGAATAAAATGTTACAGGAGGATAATCAATTAGATATAGTTGAAAAATAGGTGGAGAAAAACATTGCAAAATATTATGCTTTCCTAATGGTCAAATGCATGTATTCAATGTCACCTCATGCCTGTATTAATCCTTCAACAGAAGAGTCTGTGATAATAGCAAATGTGTCAGTTATTAAGACTGGGTAATTGACATTTTCTTATAAGTATTTGACTAAAAATAGTCATAAATATTCAACTGATGGGGAGTCAAATTTTCTTTGTTCAAGAGACAAAAAAAAACAACAACAACAACATAAAACAGGGTAATATTAATTGCTCCAATAAAGTTCTTAAAATTATCTTATGATTCCTTGTGTTTTCTTCCTATATGACAAACTTTGAGGGAAAAATTGGTTCAAGTTAGTTGACATTCTTACATAAAATGAGAGTTTGCAATGGCAATGGGAATTTGGGCACTCATAGGAGAATCCTGGGTGTGTATATGGCCAGGTAGGACCATAAGATTATAGCTTAATATGCACAGTTAAGTACATATTATATTTTACATTTATAGTCAAATCTAGTTGCTTGTCTTTAGTTAAAAGATTAGATTTTTGTCTTGAAGTCCACTTTCAAAACACATGTAAATTCCTTTCATAAAACTGAAAAAATAAAGTATATTTATGCTACACTACTTATGAACAGAGCAATTGCCTATGTCCATCAGTCTGAAAAGGAAACTATATAGCAAAGAAAAGCAAATTAAACATTTAAAACTTCCACTTGCATTTAACTATTTTTAGCTTATGTAGAGTTAATGCATGCACACACGAACATACAAGCATATCCAGAACACCCAAACACAAGTCAACCTTACCCAAAATATGGCAAACAACTAATTACTTCTAGAAATTCTGAAAACCTCTATTAAACTGACACTTAGCACATTTGATAAATGTTTGTCTTTTGACATTAACTGCTTATTGTATGAAATTGCCATACAACTTGTCCCCATTCCAGCATGGTGAAAAGATTATTTATTAAAAATAGTCTTACTTGGGTAATTTCAAAAATATTAAAATATAATTTTTCCCAGTTGTTAGAGCTCATATAATAATGCAATGATATGATACTATATGCTATATGCTATAAAGTCACTCCATGATTAAATTTCTTAAGCTTACATATAATTTCTAGATAATTTTTTAAATGAACAAATAAATAGTTGCTTTCAGATATGCATTAAAAACACTAAAAAATAAAACATTCTAGAACGAGATCATTTGGAAAATATTACAATTTTTGTTAAGACCTCTTTTCCTGAACATTTACAAACTCGGGGCTTAGCGAATTTTCAAAAGTACAATGTATACTCATTTTCTAGGTTCTTCTTTCTCATTGTGGTTTTACTCTCCCTATAATCCTTCAAAAAATTAGTTTCGTATTTGAAGCGATACTTGTTTTGCATATGCAAACCTATGGGATTCAGCCAATGGGTAAACACAGGTCACATTCCTCCATCTGTTATCATCCTGATTTTCTCAACTTTTTTTCATAAGCAAAGCAATAGTTAAGAATAAAATATAAGTCATCAGTATGTTACCTGTAACAGGTGCCAAGTAGATTCTCACTTCCAATAGCTACCTCATATTAGCTTAGTCCATTTCCTAGTGAGTGTATTTTTGATTCTAGATCAAAAGATTTTTTTTTTAATGTAAGAACCAATCTTAAGTGTTTTACAAAAGCATGTTCCTGTTCAGAGTTAGTTCATCAAAATGCATCCTGCCAGCACAACACCCTTTAATGCTCTCTTGTGTTTTGAAGCTTTAAATGGCCCTCTCCAAATGCATCTACAGTCTGAAATTAAGTTTGTTTTTCTCTCTTCTTTTCTTTAAACCTCTGCAAGAATAAGTAATATTACTAACTGGCTTGAGATATGATCTTTTAAAATATATGTGGCATTAACATAATTCTACAGTGCAAAAGTACAGAAAAGACTAAAAGAATGAGGGCAGAGGAGAGCAATCACATTTACTCAGACCTTGCATTATGTTGGACGTTGGTGGAATGAATCCAAGATGGAATTAAATCCAAATGTTTCCTGTTTTCTTCCGATTCAATAGCTTCATATTTCCTTCACTTCATGTCTTCCACAAGTTTCATATTTAAAATTGTCATCTTTGAAAACACTGAACATATTTACGGCATGTCTGTTTCCTGATATATATTCCAGTCTATCATATTGTAGTAGTTACTAGACAATAAGAGAGATCTAGGATTTATGTGTAATATAGAAATTTAAATTAGAGAGGAAATGCGTGTCTATCATGCCGACTTCAAAATAAATCTTCCCTCTTATCCTAAAAGATATGACAATATTTGTCAAGTTATTTTTCCCTACCTTCACAATATGTCTACCCACTAAATTGCAGAAACAACCAAAAGACCAAGTTCATGTTATAAAGGTAACTGAAACACAGGATTAAAAAAGCAAAAATAGAACAGAAGGAAATATAGGGCATAATGAGAGTTAATGTAAAATCCACATTCCTATAGCTATAGTCACATCAAGAGATTTACTTACAAAGCATTTAAATCTTTCATACAATGAGCTAGGTATTCTTAGCCCCTGCAGATTATAGATGTTAAATAACTGGCCTGAGGTCACACAACTACCAAGTAATAGAATCATAATTATTTCAAACAATCAGATTCTAAGAATTACATTTCTCCCTTCTCCTTTGAATAATCTCTGTATATGTTTCACTTCATTGTTGTTGCAAAAATAAAATACCCCATAAAACAAACCAAAAAAAAAAGATGAAGGAGACGGGAAGAAATAGAAAAAGTAAAAGAAAGAGCAGGAGGAGGAGGAAAGGAAGGAAGAGAGGAGGAAAGAAATGACCACTCTCTCTAAATAACACATCAACCTAAATCATGCATTAGCAAGAGGGTGTTTATAGCCTCAGCCCAATTCTTTCACTGCACACTAGCGACACTTTGTTGGCTCTTCCCTCTCAAATTCAAATGTCAATGTAATGACTAACTCATGTGAACTGTCTTTGTTTCCCAGAGATGAGCCAGCCAAGCAATAAAATTTAGATGAAAAAAAGCTTCATGGTGCTTGTTTGTGGTACTTTAAATAGTGCCAACTGCTACTAGAGATGAAATACAGGATTGTAAGAGCAAAAACATCAATTGATCGGGTACATTATGCTCATTCTCTTTCCTTTTGAGAAATAATCTTTTGACTCACTATGAGTTCCTTCTTTCACCCTGTCTTATTTTGTCAACCCCACCATTTCTTCTCAAACCTTTCAAGAAGGGAGAGAGGACCATCTGTGACATGGAATTAAGTTTTTCTGGTAGCAATTTTTTTCTACTGTGTGTGTTCAATTACTTTATGGAACTACATCCAAGTAAATATGTGGATAAAAAATAAAGATTTTCTTTTACATTTTACCTTACTTCTGAAGATTACTTACGAAAGATAATAAATTCACTCATGTGCAAAATTATTAAAGAAAAATTATACAAATATTAATTGAGGTGTAGGCTTCTCTGATGAGTAAAACTTGCTAGTCTTGTAGTCTGTCCTCAGTGTTGGGCAAAGATTTTCATTTCTATAATGCCAATTCCTTTGCTGACATAAGATATTCTTAGCTACTAAGTTTAACCTCCATGGCCTTATGGCCCCATTCTTTTTTTTTTTTCTTTTTAGGGATGAACCTGTGACATATGGAAGTTCCCAGGCTAGAGGTCGAATTAGAGCTGCAAGTGTCATCCACAGCCATAGCCACAGCAATGCCAGATCCAAGCCACATCTGCAGCCTACATCACAGCTTACAGCAATGCCGGATCCTTAACCCACTAAGTGAGGCCAGAGATCGAACCTGCGTCCTCATGAATACTAGTTACAGTTTTTACTACTGAGCCACAATGGGAACTCCAAAATGTCCTCATTCTTAATACTACTGCTTTTGTCATTACCCTGAATATGCAAACTCGTAATTGTATCTTAATATGTACTTTGAAAGAAAACTGTATAACAGACCTTACAAGAACCTTCTTTTCATCTTTATTTTTTAAATTTTTTATTAAAATATAGTTGATTTACAATGTTCTGTCAATTTCTGCTGTGCAGTAAAGAGACCCAGTCATAAACACACACACACACACACACACACACACATTCTATTCTTTTTCTCATTTTTTAAATCTTTTTTTTTTGGTCTTTTTAGGGCCATACCCACAGCATAGGAGGTTCTAAAGCTAGGAGTCCAATGGGAGCTGTAGCTGCTGGCTTAGCCACAGCCACAGCAAGTTAGGATCCAAGCCACATCTGCAACCTACACCACAGCTCATGGCAATACCCGCTCCTTAACCCACGGAGCAGGGCCAGGAATCAAACCTGTGCCCTCATGTATTCTAGTCGGGTTCGTTAAGCACTGATGCATAATGGGACCTCCACTTTTTCTCATATTATCTTTCATCATGTTCTGTCACAAGAGACTGGATATAGTTCCCTGTGCTGTACAGTAGGACTTCATTGCTTACCCACTCCAAATGCAATGGTTTATATCTACTAACCCCAAACTCCCCGTCTATCCCACTCTTTCCCCCTCCCCCCTGGCAACCACAAGTCTATTTTCCATGAGTGTGAGTCTGTTTCTGCTTTGTACATAACGTTGTTTGTGCCAATTTTAGATTCCACACATAAGTGATATCATATGGTTCATGTATATCTCTTACTGACTTACTTCACTTAGAATGAGAGTCTCTAGTTGCATACATGTTTCTGCAAATGGCATCATTTTGTTCTTTTTAATGGCTGAGTAGCATTCCATGTATATATGTACCACATCTTCCTAATCCATTCATCTGTCAATGGACATTTATGTTGTTTCCATGTCTTGGCTATTATGAATAGAATATTCTTTTTAAAATATAACTACATTGGGGTTCCCACTGTGGTTCAGCAGAAATGAATCTGACTAGCATCCATGAGGATGCAGGTTCAATCCATGGCCTCACTCAGTGGGTTAAGGATCCAGCGTTGCTGTGAGCTGTGGTGTGGGTTGCAGATGTGGCTCAGATCCTGCATTGCTGTGGCTGTGGCATAGGCAGCAGCTGCAGCTCCAATTCAACCCTTAGCCTGGGAACTCCATATGCCATGAATGTGGCCCTAAAAGGCAATATATATATATAATTAAATAAGTAAAATGGTGTGTTTGTATCTGTACTGGGATATTATAGACTTCATGGGATACATCCAACTGTATTGAAGCCTTTTCTAGTGGTAAAGAAATTTAGTCAACATCACTTCCTTGTGGCTGAGCTGTGTCTCTTTACTATTCTATCATCTTTCCCCTGTCATGGATGGTGATAAAACTTTCCCTTGGTTCTGGAGCTACTTAACTTCAAAGGTCTGCTGGAAATCTGACCACTTCCTGAAATATCCAGGAAACCTTTCTGAGCCTGAGTAGCCCCTTCATTGTGAAAAAGGAAGAGCATGAATGGTCCTCAGATCAAATCTAAGGAGACCTGCTATAGCCCACAAGTCACACTGGAGGGAGAGGGGGTTATAGATGTCAGATGGGGGATGTATTGGATCCATCAGCCTTCACATTATTCTTTCTCTTCTTAAGAAGGATGTTCCAGATGGTATGTATTAATGCATATGTGCAATACTTTTGGCACAGAGTAGTGGCAAGATAAGAAAATGTGAAGTAAACAGAGATGAAAAAGAAACTTACCAATGAAACAAAATTGAAAGTATTTAGGTTTCTAAGTAAGACACTTCAGAGAGTTTTGCATAAAAAGGTTAATTTATCTGTACTATTGTTCTCCAGCAAAAAATTAAATGAAATATCAAAAGACCCAGACTTCTGCTTATTTTTGTGGAGTTATTTAAAGATTATTATTTTCTAGAAGTTCCCATAGTGGCTCAATGGGTTAAGAACCTGACACTGTCTCCATGAGGATGAGGGTTCTATCCCTGGCCTTGCTCAGTGGGTTAAGGATCTGGTGTTGCCACGAGCTGTGGCACAGGTCATAGGTGTGCTCAGATCTGGTGTCACCATGGTTGTGGGTGTAGGCCTGCAGCTGAAGCTCTGCTTTGACTCCTAGCTTGGGAACTTCTATACGCAGCAGTTGTGGTATTAAAAAAAAAAATTATTGGAGTTCCCACCGTAGCTCAATGGAAACGAATTTGACTAGCATCCATGAGGATGCAGGTTCAATCCCTGGCCTTGCTCAGTTGGGTTAAGGATCCTGTGTTGCCATGAACTGTGGTGTAGATCGCAGATGAGGCTCAGATCTGGCACTGCTGTTGCTGTGGTGCAGACTGGCAGCTACAGCTCTGAATCGACGCCTAGCCTGGGAACCTGCATATGCCATAGGTGTGGCCCTAAAAAAAAACAAAAATAAAAATTATTATTTTATAACAGTTCATACATTTAATTTGCTCAACTTTGCAATTACACATTACTATTTTTTTGGTCTTAGATTCTGATTTAACCCCATTATTTATCATTTTATTTCTGAAATTTGCATTCAACAATTTAGCTCCAAGAATGTTGCAGATGATGTACTGAGCTACCAAGAAATTGCTGCAGCTCTCCATGTCTCTCAAACCTGAGCAGAGGTACCCACTTCCGGTGATGGACTTTGAAGGGAGCAGCCTTGGCCTTATTTCCATGGTAGCCTTTGTTCTGTTGGAAGCCATAGCAGTAGGGCCCAAATTCAGTCATAAAAAACTCTGTATATAAATTATTCAATTTCTGAATTTAAATATGTTTCCTATCCATTCCAGCCTCCTGCAAAGCTCAAGCATTTGATTCTGTTGTCACTATATTTTCCATTCTTGCCTCTGTTGAAACTTTTATTTAAGCTATTCTTGTTTGAAAGATCATAGTCCAGATTGTTGGGAGACAGTTCTCTATGGGTGTCTTGTGTTTCTACACATCTTAAGAGCAGAAGCTTTTATGGGTTTTGTTCCAGACAATCCTCAATGGTGTGTGTATAGCAGACAGCCTAAGAAGACAGAGGTGATGTCTCCTGGAGCAAGCTCAGAGTTCTTCTGTAACATAAACCACAACCTGTGCAGGCACCACATAGCTCTCTTTGTATCCATGCAAATTGAAATCTGAGGATCCAATGGAATAAGATTCTGATGCTTTTGCTACTGCTATTGCTGTGCATTAATAAACACTGCAGTCTTGTGTTTTCTGCCAGCATCCAAGAAATTTGCAAGTGGTGGGGGTTTTTAGCTGGCAAGTAGGATAAAATCTGAGACCTTTCACAGGTCTTGACATTTTCCATCATTTTTCTTTGTAGGAAACTCCCTTGGGTACATTTTGGTTTGCATTTTAAATATGGTAATTCAGTGCTTTCCAAATCTGCCTCAAAAATAAAGTTCCCCTAGAGTATATGTTATAGTAATAGTAACAAACTATCAGGCATCTACCAGAACATCAGATCCATAGGTCTGAATTGGGACAAGGGAATTTGTCTATTTAAACAGTGCTACAGGTAATTATTATCTATGGGAAAGTAATGTACCTAAAACAAGTGTCACCACTCCAGGTAAATAGTAAACACAGTGTAAATGACTGCTTTTAATGGAGTCTTCAAGACATTTTTAAAAAATACTAACACTTTTCCCCACCTCACATCTGAAAAAGTTGAAAAATTTTCAAAGTGACCAAAAATTACTTTCATTGCTTATAAAGATCAGATTGGAGAACAATAGCTTTGGTCTATTGCTCAGGTGGGCCTGCCAATTAAGTCCCCAAATTAGATATATTTATCCATTTGATTTCAGGCAGAACTGAAGGACAGAGCTTCTTATGAGGAAAGCTGTCACTCAAGTGAGAATTGAAACAGAGGACTTTCAAAGTTTTATCATGAGTTTTGAGATAGAAAATTGAGAGTGATAGAAAAAATAGGTATCAAAGAGAATTATAAAGTATTTAGAGTAAGAAATGCAATAGTCTGGTCACATAGCCTATAGTGACTTGTCTTTCACTTTGATGAGTATTTAGGTTTTAACATTTCCTCTTAAGTCATGATCTTCTGACTCAGAGAGGTTAGGGGATTTGCTGATGATCACATGGTCAGTAAATGTTACAGCTAAAATTCAAAACTCCAACTCAAAAGCCCTCCTATATCACACGATAATAGTAAAGAGTTACAAATGATAGGCTGAAGGTTGGGAAAAGAGGCAGAAAATTGTTGCAATAATGGAGATAAGAAAGAATAGTGCGCATAGTAAGGTTGAGTGAATATCATCAAAATAAAACATTTTGATTCTACAGGGAGTTTGATTTTCATTCTTTTTTTTTATTTTGATTTATTGAAACTTCAGTGTATCTTAGCCCTATGGTACACACTGGGGTGAAAATACAATAAAACCTACATCTTAGATTGAAAGGTTTTATAATTTAGTGAGGGACACGAGCCAATATAAGGCTCCAATAAACTTAGTCACTGTAATCTTGGGATTGCACATTATGTGTACAACTAGAACTCCTAAGAGTGATCGATTATTAGAAATGAGAGAAAAGAAGTGGGGATCAGGAGAGGTTTTCCAGAAGTAGTTATCAGGGATTAACCCTCAATGCACAGATACTTTTCTAACACAGAAGTGATGTCTTTTAAACTTTAATATATAGGTAAAATATATAAAATCAGAAATGGAGCAAAATAAAATTTAACTCACATGGATCATCAAAAACCTCCCTCGCCCCATGATATTTATCATTAACATTTGGTATGGGTTTTGCCAAATTATTTTTCTATGCAGTAATGCACCTAAAGTGAGAATCATTAACATAAACATAGCATGACAATATCTATGGTTTCTTGGGTGCGGTTAGATGGCATACTCTCTTAACAGTGGATCAGGGTAACCCGAATAAACCTCAGGGACTTTGAATTTCCCACAAGCCATTAGTCATTATCCCATGGACACTGTCCCTAGGAGTTTCCATTCATTAATTTATTTAGTGAACTGACACTGAGCAACACTTTACCGGATTATCCCTTATTAGAACTGTGGGACTCAGATCTAATGGGGATAATCCAGTAAAGTAAGGGATAATCAGTCTAGTGATGGATAATTTAGTAATTCTAGTACCTGCAAGTGTACATTCCAGGAGATATTAGAGTTCTTAGCAAGGGATCAGTAGAAAGGTTTACCAACAATGCAAACTTCCCAGAACTGAATGTATAAAAATGGAAAAAGTCTGTGAGTACACTCTCCCAGCAATACAGTTTATAATGTGCATAGTTCTTCTTTTAGAAAGGGTTTTTCATTCACTCTTCCCATGATTCTTCACTTTCTCTTTCAAGTTTCAGCTCTAACACCTCTTCCTCCTTAGAAAGATTATCATCTTGTTCAAAGAAGCACTTTGAGTACCAAACAAATCACTCTATTGTGTCATTCTATTTATTTCCTTTAGAGGATTAATCATAATGTAAATGTGTTTATTTGTTTCATTATTCATTACTTGCCTACATCGCTTAAATACACACATCAAAGCAAGCACCTCATTGATCTTCTTCACAGCTACATTCCCAGCACTTAGAACTCACACATAATAATTAAAACATAATTTACTGAATAAACTAGTCTTGGTTTCAATGGTTGCGCCTAAATGTAAGATGGTACTTGTGTCATCTAAGATTCATTCAGATCAAGAAAATTGAAACCCTGAAGCCCAATAGCTTAAATAGTTACAAAACTGGATTATTTTACAAAGAGAATTTTAGAGGTAAGAAGGCATCAGAATGCACTGGCCAGCTCAACAACATGACAATGAAGCCAGGTTCATATTATGTTTCATTTTTGTCCTACTCAAGAGGTTGGCTCTTCCACAAGCCAGGTCATCTTGTGTTTGCAAGATGCTGCAACAATTCCAGGTTTTCTTCTCCACACATGAACACATATAGTGAAACAAGGAGAGTCATCTCTTACTGTGTGATTTCTATAATCCATTAGCAAACTTTTCTGGACGATACTTAGCAAGCTTCCCTGTATAGGCCCTTGTTCAAAACTCTGGGGCCTATCATCAAATAAACCAAACACAGAGCCATGATAATAGTTCACTCCAATGGTTTTAAAACTATTTGACTGTGACTCACAATAAAAAATATTGTTTTACATCAAGGCAAACATAGATACACCTAATTGTTTAAAGTAATAGTTTATGAAATTTTTCTTACCCTGGCCCTAATCTAAATGAAACACTCTGCTATTTCCTATTCTGTGTCATTTAAAAGAACAATGTGACCCAGAAATTTGACTTATTTTTTTCAAGTGGTTGGCATCTGCAGTTGGAATAACAGTCTTGGACCAATCAGGATCTATTTTTAAAGCCAGGTACCGAATCAAATGAAGGAAGAGTGGATGCTCAAAATAAATTGAGATCAGGGGAAAAGAGAATAATGGCTTTGACTTGGGCAAAGAGCATCTTCTACATGTTTTCTGAGTTATTTTCAATATATATACAATTCATTGGAGTTTTCTTATTACATTGTCATGAGTTTGTAGAACACAATTAACTGCACAAAAAATTCTAGCACATATAGCTACCAAAGACAATGCATAAAGAATCAAACACTTTTCTAGATCCATAGCCAAAGAAAAAGTACATAAAGATTTGTATTGTTCATTTTTGTTTGTGTATTTATTTACTTAAATAAACAAGTGACTTAGAAAAGGTCATTTGTAAATGATGGGCAAAGTACAACTTAAAAACCAGGCCAGCCTAAAATACCAAGTGCAATGTTCTCAGTTTCTTTGGAGGTATCATAAACTATCCCAGCTTTCCCAAGATTTCTCTGAAATCCTTCCAGCTGGCTCTCTTGCTGATGATGAAGTGCCTGTCCGACACTGATATTCGCTGTCCAAGGTATTCTTTCCAGAATGTTAAGGAATGGCCACCTTGCCACAAACTCAAGTCTTAATTAGCTCAACTAAGAATTTGCAGTCTCCTGTCATCTCTCAATCCTCTCTTGACTTTTACTTCTTGAATATATATCTCTATTTTCCAATTGTATTTTTTAAAATCTCATTATTTCTAAATCAACTGTAGACATTTTAATTCAATCACAGTATTATCTCTCTGTCCTGACCTAGAATCAAAATTGGATTTTTCAAGTACCTGAATGTGACTTTGTCAAGTTCCAACATTTTATTTAATTGTAATTATTTCTGTGAAAAATATCCTAAGCTGCATTACAGAACAACCTGCCCTAATAGAATGTACTAAGGATCTAAAATTTTTGTGGATGGTGTGAGGTGGTTATTAGGGAAATAATTCATTTCTCCATACTACGACAAGAGAGAAGGCTTTAGATGTGACAAACCTCAAAATGGAGGAAAAAAAATAAAATAAGAAGATGAGTGCAACACCCAGCACAAAAACAAAAACAAAAAAAACAAAACAAACAAACAAAAAAACCTGTTACTCAAGGAGTTAAAAATAGAAGGAAGGACAAAGAAACTACAGAGAGAAACGGAGGGGGTTGGCACTGTCACCAAGGAGAACTAGGACTTCAAATCTCTAACGCTCTGATTGTTCCCACTCTCCAGAGACAAGACATGTACATCTATCTGTAAATGTACAGGTAGTGTGTCATGTGTGAAATGTTCTAATAGTTTTTGTTTGTTTGTTTTACTTTTAATATGCTTGCACTCTGTGTTGTAAGATGGGTAAGCTGAAGCATAGCATATCAAAACGGTAATGTCCTAAAGCCAGGGGCAGAATTGAAATTCAAATGTGTCCTTTCTCCAAACCTAGTTTCTGTGACCTCTTATGTTCCCTTTGAATCAAGCCTAAGAATAGTCTGGACACCATGGAGAATACCCTCTCTGCCCACGTGTTAATCAGGGCAGGATAAAGCCAGGCTCACCTTGAAAAGAATGTGGCACTGCCCAGGCAGTCAGGGTCATTCGGTAGGATAATTTTTCTCTTCCTCCCTCCATGGCCTTTCCTCCCTGGCCATCACTCTATCATCGCTCTGCACTGCACAGAGCAGCTATGCTCAGAGTGGCCATTGGCCTTAACATTTGAAGCCATGGCTGCATTGCAGGATCTTCTAATCAGCCTAATGTTTCCTAAAGTATCATGCTTTCTCTCTCTTCCTCTTAAGGTTACAGAAGGCATCGTTGTGTCACCTGCTTTCGAGGGAGATAAAGCCTGATGAGCTGTGTAACAATCTTTATCAGATCTCAAGAAAATTGATTTGCCAGGCAGTCAGTGATAGGCTGCCCAATTTTCCAGAAAAGACAAACAGGGATTTATTCTAGGAGAGCTGGCCCTGGGGACAAGGGGACATGGCCATCTTTCTTCTGACAAGAGGAAAACGTAAAACTCAAGTTGCTGGTGCTACAGAATGAGGGTGATAGACAGTGGTAAATATAGATGGATGATAAAATAGTTCATACTTAGGATTATAGTAAATAATATAAAAATAGGAACAGAAATAGACCAAATAGAAGATTCATACGTCTGTGGTGCCAAATCTCCATCATAGTGTATGGAGGAGAGCACAGTATCCAATACACATTTTCAGGAAAAGAATTGCAAATTCTCAAATTACAAAATGTGTCTTGTATAATAATATATCATGCATAATTGAAAAAAAAATTTGGACTGAGATGAGAAAACATGCATTTTTACATGGGCTTTGCCACTAGTGAGCTCTCTGGCTTTGGCAAATCATTATCTCTCTTAGTCCTTTAGCATCTTTGCTACAAAATGTGAAAGGAGGATTCTCAGTAGATGATCCAAAAGGTCCCTTTCAGCTTTGAAATTCTTTATTGGTTCCTTACCCCATCAAGGGTCACCATGTGAGAATACAAAAAGGGTCATATTTATACCTACACACAGGGGACACATATGTTTACCAGCCCTTGACTACAGAATGGCAGGCCTTCAGGACCTACATGACTTCCTTCAAGGTCAGACTCAACTGTTTCTGGGTAAGATGGTACAACAAATACTGGTGAGGCTTTCCTCAGATCCCCTGAAGTCCCCCTTACTGTGCTGAGCTGCTTTGCCTAATTATTGAGTGCCAGGAGACCCTGAGGCAAGGGTGAACTTGACAAACATGAGAGGGGGGACTCAGAGCCCAGCTCTCCTCCCTGGCAGCAGCACAAACTCTTAGATATAGGGCACTCTGTGAAGGTCATTGTCTGAGAGCTCACCCTTGCCAGTTCTGCTTCTCCCTTTCCCTGGGGTGTTTCACATATGCTTAGGGGAAAGCCCCATTTTGCTCTTCTAAGCTGGTGTTCTTACGGACATCCATGGCCTGCCCACCACCTGAGGGTTATGCCTTGCTAAGATGTGGAGGAGGTGGCCTCCTCCTTATCACTGCTCCTCTGCCAGGCATGATATTTCCCAGGATATCCCCAATCTGCAAATATGAAAGATGCCAAGAGACCCGGTCTCTTCTTAAGTCTTCTCTGCACCATGTGAATCCCTGCGCATTCTTGTCAGAAGTGGGGAAATGTGTCTCTCTCCAACCATGCTGGGCTTTGAATTGAGGCCCCAGAGTTGAGCTGCTGATGCTCTTTGTTTTCTAAAGTTTATGGTGCAAATTGGATTTTCTTCTTTACTACGATTCTTTTAGTAGTTAAGCTTAGTCCCTAACATGTGGAAGATTAAAAAAATAAAATAAAATAAAAACCATATCATTCTGGTTTCTCCATTTCCCCATCATTTCTCTGCATGTCAAGATTCGCCAGCAGATTCCTAGAGGAAAACTGCCGTCATGATTAGCCTAAATTCTTGCTGCTCACATCTAGAATCATGCATTGGATATAGATAGATCCAAACTCTAAATCTAGTACCGCACGATCTAAGTCTTTCTTATCTTCAAGCCAACCAGCTTAATAAAATTGGTCCCACCCAAACAAAGGAGTGCAGAAATTTTCTCATTTATGAAAGTTACTTTTTAAAAAAATCCACTAATAGAAAGTAATTAGTAACTAATTTGTTCTCATGGACCATAACTAAAATTCCCATCCAGGTGTCCCTTTTTTATTATCTTCTTCAAGAATCTTAAAGTAATAATATTGGTTAATTTTTATTCTATTTGATAATCACCAACAAATGTGTCATTTAATCATTCTTGGAGAAAGGAGACTTGAAATAATCTGGTAGCAAAATCATATAGATCGTCTTATTTGTGCTGGGTTTCCTCAGGCCTACTTAGGCACAGTGGAAGGCATTTAGTGGAGCAAAAAATAAATTACAAATAACATCATTAACACATAATATCAGAGTTCCAGCTGTGCCACAGCGGAAATGAATCTGACTAATATCCATGAGGATATGCGTTTGATCCCTGGACTCACTCAGTGCTGTGAGCTGTGGTGTAGGTCACAGACACGGCTTGGATCTCATGTTGCTATGGCTGTGATGTCGGCTGGCAGCTATAGCTCGGATTCAACCCCTAGCCTAGGAACTTCCATCTACCTCCCTAAAAAACAAAAACAAAAACAAAATCATGCAACATGCCTCATGCACTGAAGACATGACTTAAATCACCACACTTATCCCCACGTTTAAACAGGCTAACGTACATTGGAATCGAAGAATAATCACATCCGCCTCTTGTCTTTATGGGCAATACATCCATCATATAAGATTAGCTTCCTTATTTAAGTCAATACTATCTTAACAATTGTTTCCTCTCATCCATCGTTTTGTCTCTCTGCATCTAAAATAATTATATCTATGTCTGTCAAAGTTTATTAACTAGACAGTGGAATAGAAAACACGTTTTATTTCTACTACTTCCATTGACTCCTGGGAGAATTTGATTAGACAATTCATCCGTAGGAACCAGTCACATTTTTTATGCTCCATCCTGCATAGGACCTGGTTTTGGGTATTCTGATAAAAGAAGGTTTCTGAGTGAGACATGGTTTCTGTTTGAGTCAAATTTATAACGTAAGAAAGCAACATAGAGACAGACAGAACGAGCCTTGTTCAAGCACACTTTTAAAACACATTCTTCATCTGGCTTTTATAAAATTTCCCTTTGGTTATAACTTTTAAGGAAGACTTTTAAGGAGGTGAAAAAAAAAACTTGGCAAGACCAAGATTAAATCAAAATGTCCCAAATAATATGACCAAAGTAACTTTAGAAAAGTAGTTCTTAAACTTTTGAGGGGTCATCTATCCCAGAAAAGTGTGTGGGCGTGTAAGCACTGAAATTTTGTGGAAAATGTTAAAGAATTCAAAACCTTTGAAGCTCCTTTTTGTACTCCAAGTTAAGAGCCTCAAATTTAGGGTTTTCCAGAGACAGTTTATAAAATGTCCAAATCTTGCTAAAATAGAGCAATGTTACCCAAATTATATGGTCTCCCCCTTCCCTTTTTCTCTTTACATCTCTGTCTCCCTAAACAAATTCCCTCTCCTTTCCCTGTCTCTCTGTCTCTCTCTCCTTTTCTGTCTCTCTCTGTCTCTGTCTCCCTCTCTGTCTCTCTCCATCTCTCTCTCTCTTTCTCTCTTTCTCTCTCTCTGTCTCCATCTTTCTCTTTCTCTTTCTGTCTCTGTCTCTCTGCATACACCACCCCCAACATTTTTGGTCTTCTGTGAGTCAGTTAAAAACACTAAAAAACACATTCTTTCTCTCTCTAGCTCCTACACGTCACAAGAGCTTTATAGTGAGAAAAATAAAAGCAAGACCTTCTCAAAGCTTTTCCTTTCTCCTCTCTCTCCTGACAATGTGTTGATGTTGGACTTAGTAAGATCCCCAACTCTAATCCATATCGTATTATCTTCTCTCTTAACCTACGCCAGAGGCTACACCACCTGGGATAAAGTGAGTATCACTCTGAGATATAACTGCATCTGATTTGGGCCTTTAGACATTGCTGAATATGCGAAGGCTCTCCAAGGGGGGTGTGTCTCATCTCAGTTTTTGAAACCATGCTTCGGTATCCCTGTATTATTTAGAGTAACGTTAGCTGCCGCAACAAAAAAACTGGAAGCCTCAACATTTTAGCGACTTAACCCATAGAAAGCTCACTTCATGTCCGGAATAGATGTTCTCTTCACAGTAGCGGTAGAGCAAGTGTTTCTATTCTCTGTGAGAGAGGCAGCATTGCGATTTCTACTCTTGCAGGGAACCAGCTTGGCAGCTACAGAGAGAGGGTAGACACGGCACAGTGCCCTCCAGGCTCATCATTCCCACACCTGCCTCAGGGGCAGAAACTGGTCGCATGGCCCCACACAGGAGAGAAGGGATGGAGGTGGGGCTGGACAATGTTGTCTTTGTCTTGGCAGGTGCTTCCAGCAACAGCCCTGCCCTGGAGGAGATGCTCATGGATTTTGCTGGGCCACCAGCCTTCTTTGCCTTTGCACCTTTTGATAAGTGGAGGGTTTCTCATTCTGCACTGCTTGAGAATCACTAATTTATCCCTGTGAGGAAAAAATTCCCCAAACTTAGCAGCTTTAAATAGGAAATCCTTCCTATCTCTGTTTCTGTGGATAGGGGCATGGGTGTTGCTTCATAGGATACCTATGTTTCCTTCTTGTCATTTTATATAGAGTCTCCAAAAGTTAAAAATACCTAAACAGAGAGCTCCCACTGTGGCTCAGCAGGTTAAGGAACTGACATAGCCTCCAGTGAGGAGGCAGATTTGATCTTTGGCCTTACTCAGTGGGTTGAGTATCTGGCTTTGCTGTGAGCTGCGGTGTAGACTGCAGATGCAGCTCAGATCATGCATTTCTGTGGCTGTGGTGTAAGCCAGAAGCTACAGCTCTGATTCGATCCCTAGCCTGGGAACTTCCATATGCTGCAGGTATGGCCATAAAATAAAGAAAATAAATAAATAAATAAATAAAAATACCTAAACAACTCTCTCTGGATTTGCTTTGGTAGCAGGAATGTAAAAAGATGGCTCTATGTAGAATTTCTATTACAAACAGAGCAGTGAATGAGAATGCCTGTAGGAGGTAGTAGATGGTCAGGCAGCCAGTCTTAGGGGGCTTTTGGCTGGGGCCTCTTGTCACTCTCCTGAGAACCACAGTCTATTGCGTTTGTGTTTGTTTGCATGTTTTTCTCTGTATTGCTTTTTTTTTAACTTCAACAATGAAAAGTTCAAGATTATCAGCTTCCAAACCAGAGTGTTAAATTTGATATAATTGATGAACCTACATACATACCACATAACCACCCAAAGGCCATAGTTTACATCACAGTTCACTGTTGGCTTTGTCCATTCTGTTGGTTTTTACAAATGTATGATGATGTGTATCCACCATGATGGCATCATATGGTTAGTCCCTAAAAATCCCCTGTCCTCTGCCTATTAATCTTTCCCTCCCCCAAATCCTGGAAGCCCCTTGTCTTTTTAATGAGATCATAGTCTTATCTTTTCTAGAATGTTACATAGATGGAATCATGCAGTCTGTAACCTTTTCAGATAAACTTATACAACTGGCAATATGCACGGTTTCCTCCATATCTTTTCATGGTTTAATAGCTCATTTTATTTTTAGCACTGAATAATATTCCATTGTACATATGCCCCACTGTTTACATCTCTACTCACCTTCTTTGTTGTTTCCAAGTTTTGGCAATTGTGAATAAGGCTGCTATAAACATCCCTGTGCAAGTTTTTGTGTGAACACAGGTTTTCAGTTCATTTGGTAAATACCAAAAAGAACAATTGCTAGATCATATAGTAACAGTTTAGATTTATAAGAAACTGCCAAATTATCTCCATCGCCATTTTGCATTCCCACCAGCAATGAATGAAAGTTACAATTCTCTACATGCTCACCAGCATTTGGTGTTGTCAGTATTTTGGATTTTGGCTATTATAAAAGGTTTGTAGCTCTGTTTCACTGCTTTTTGAATTTTCACTTCCCCAATTGTATATGATGTGGAAGGAACATTTTTAATATGCTTATTTGCTATCTAATTACCTTCTTTGATGACGTCTATTAAAGCTTTTGGTCCATTTTTTAATCGTTTTAATTTTCTTTCTTGTTGAATTTTAAGAATTCTTTGTATATGTATATCAGTCCTTTACCAGATATGACTTTTGTAAATATTTTCCCCAAATCTGTGTTTTGCCCTTTCATTCTCTCGAGATCATTTTTACAGAGCAGAGTTTTTAATTTAATTTATTTTAATTTTTATTTAGGGTATGGACATGGTCATAGTAAAAATATGGAATCCTTCACAAATTTACATGTTATCTTTGGGCAGGGGCCATGCTAAGCTTCTCTGCATCATTCATTCCAATTTTAGTATATGTGCTGCTGAAGTGAGTGCCACAGTTTTTAATTGTAACGAAGTCCAGTTTATCCACTATCTTTTTCATGGATCCTGCCCTTGGCGCTGTATCTAAAAATTCGTCACCATACCCAAGGTCATCTAGGTTTTCTCTTAAGTATCTTCAAAGAGTTTTATAATTTTGCTTTTTAAATTTAAGTTTGTGATCCCTTTTTGAGTTACTTTTTATGAAAGGTGTAAAATCTCTGTCTAGCTTCATTTTTTTGCATGTGAATATCTAGTTCCAACACAATTTGTTGCTTAGAAATCTTTTTTACTTTGATTCTTTCCCTAATTTGTAATCTTTGCATTTCTCTCTAAAAAAGCAATCATTCATTCTTCAAAACAATCCAGAGATTAGAATTATATCCAGTCTTATTCAAGAAACTAAGGTGGGTTACCTCCTTGCCCCCTCACAACTACTTAAGTCTACAGATGGGTTTATTTCAATGACACCTGCAGAGTTAACTTAACCTTAGCTTGTGGAACTTCATTAAGCCTTTAGGATTCAGAACTAGCAAGAACCTGCATGTTTAGCTGGACCACACCTAATAAACTCCTTTTTAGATGATCTAGGTCTTCTTTTCATCCTGATTATAGTAAGTGAGCTCTTGCTTTATTCTTGGTGGCTGTGTGTCAGGGTTCAGCAACCACACATAATTTTCCAGAACTAAGTTTCTTCCAGTTGCTTTGGTTCTCAGCTCTGGTTACCCATCTGCCTTCCCAGATCTTTCAGGTGATACAGCCACGTGCACCTCATCCCTGGGCTTCACACTTAGAGTCCTACTGCTTGTTGTCAGAGTCCCCTCTTGTCCTCTCTATTGCGCCTGGATCTTTCATGATCATCTCTCTTGTCTAAATGGGTCTGTCTTATCTCTAGATCCTGATCATCCTCCTTTGTCTATCCTGCTGAAGCCTAAACCTTTGTTCACTTCATTTCCTTAGGTCTAGCTTTCCCATTTTTCTCAGACAATTAGACTATTTTGAATTTACAGTACTGAAGATTACTGTATGCCTCCAGAAGGAAGAGAAACAAAGAATTCATTCATTAGATCCTTAATGCAGTTGGTTTTGCCCTGTTTTGACGTGTGTGTCCAAATCCCAATTCTAACACCCAACAGATACTGTTACTTGTCAACCAGAATCTTTTCTTCTAGGAGTTCCTGTCATGGCTCAGTGGTTAACCAATCCGACTAGGAACCATGAGGTTGTGGGTTCGATCCCTGGCCTTGCTTAGTGGTTAAGGATCCGGCTTTCCTGTGAGTTGTGGTGTAGGTCGCAGACATGGCTCGGATCTAGTGTTGCTGTGGTTCTGGCGTAGGCCAGCGGCTACAGCTCCGATTCGACCCCTAGCCTGGGAACCTCCATATGCCACAGGAGCAGCCCTAGAAAAGGCAAAAAAAAAAAGACAAAAAAAAAGAGGCTTTTCTTCTAGAGTTATAGGCGCTATCTGGGTGAACAGCCACTCAGGCATACCACATCCTCCTGTTTTTTGGTAGTTGGGTATAGCCATGTCACTAAGTTCCCATCAGTGGAGTGTGAACAGAAGCCAAACATGGAAATTCTGCCTCATTTGCTTAGAAAATACTTGCTCTGGACCTGCTCCTCACATTTTCTACTGCTAGCTGAAAATGAGAATGAGAAGACTCCTTTGAATGCTACACTCTGAGGATGTCAGAGCTGCCTCCTCTTTCGGGGATGACTTCTGGAAACAAGAAGACCTTACTGCCTTGTGCCACAGAAAACACAAAATAAACTTCTGTTTTGTGCAGTCATTGTCTTTGGGGTCTCTTCATTGCATCAATGCAGACTTCATTCTAGTGAATACAACATAATTGCTAGAAATCTGCTGTTTAATCATTTACAATAACAGACACAAAGTTTCAATTTCTAGGTTCTTCTACATGTCTATAAATAGTTGATTAAAGGATAAATGCAATTTAAACAGAAAATAACTAAAATAGTGTGTATTGCAGAAATTAGTCAAACTTCTGTTTTGCTACTTGCCTCATTTTACTGCTCTTTTCCTAGGAGATGGGGGAAGGGAATTAAGGAGACCTTGGGTGACATCTATGCTCCATCAGCCAGGCAAATAATGGACTACTGTTGATTTGATTTTTCTAGATGTAAAAATGATTGATTTCCTCTCAATTGGCAAGACTGATTATATGCTGATTTGAGAACCCAATAATTTGTTAAAGAATCTGATTGATATATTGTGGTCTTCTGGGGTGATGTGTATATAATGTTCACAAAAATCACTTGTATTTCTTTAGGGACCAGATATTGGACAAAAATAAAGAAGCAAGAGTAAAAAGAGGCAAATGTCTAGGGCACATGTAATCCAGGGCAATAGCCACCTTAAAGGTTTAATTAATTTCTGAAAATGAGACTCATAGTAAAAGTATAAGAAGCATCTGTGTTAATGGTTTCCAAATGGTAAGGCTACAGGCTGCCCTGAGAAACTGATGAAACTATGGAACTCTTAGAAAATCCACAAAAGTAATTAGTTTTGCAATGTGAGATGGTTCACAAATATCCATCAGCCCAGGCACTTCTAGAAATCACAGATTAAGGATATATCTTTATAGGAAAAAAAATTCAGAATGAATACCTTTCTTCCATCCTCAAATAGCTATATTAAAATAATATTTACTCTTTACTTATTTTCCAGGAAAACATGGGCTCAATGTTGAGAGATTTGAAAAAATACACAGGTCCCTGTCATTGAGTAGTTGACAGTCCAGGGAAGAAAACAGACCTGACAACCAATATTTACAATGAAATGTGATGCAAAGGATGTGTCGGTAACATGCAGAGAAGGCAGAGGAAAGATAAAATCTCCACCTAGATCAGCCAGAGCAAAGCTTATTTTTTGCCTAGGTAATATTTGAGAAAGACCTGAATAAACAACAGTGACCAGTCCCACGGAAGCAGTATTTCCGACTCTGCATTCACACGAGGTGATAACCACAATCCTTATGGAGCACATATTACATGTCAGATGCTATTCTAATAGTCCTTTGATTCTCCTAATGGACTGTATCCAGTCTCATCCCCCATGGCAAGATCAGTTCAAGTGCTTTGTTCTCATTGCCCAGCGAGTGGGGCCAAATTCAATCAAGCATCTGCCATGCTCTTGGCCACCTTGCTCTCTGATAACAATGAAACCATCATATTGTCTTAGATCCATACTTTCAAACAGTATAGTGGAGAACAGCAAGGAATGTGTTTGTTGCATATAAACTACTCATAAAAATTCAAATAAGAAAACTTATGAACCAAGCATTTTGATGTATAGTAACCTGATGGAATACATATTATTTCCCAAATTTTATGGGTGAGGCATAAAGAGTTTAAATCAGTGGTTCAAAGCCAGGCAGCTGCAGGGGAGAAGCCCATGTGTGGAAGCCAGTGTACTACCTCTACCATATCCCACTGCTTCTTGCACCTAGGAGAGCTGGTATAGCATCCTGGTTTTAGAAACTTTATGACTATTCTTCAATAGTCATCATAGAGTATTCCTTAATTCCTTAGAGTAAAAATTGAAATGGCTGCTTCAAATGCAGATTTAGAATCTGGACCCAGGTCTATAAGTGTGTGATTCAAACCCAGACACCATCCTTTGACCAATCTTAGAAGACAGCAAATTTCCCATCCTTATCCTCCCCCAGAAAACAGAAATGGAAATAAGTGGTGAGGAAGAAATATAGCATGAGCTAATGTTCATTTTAGCTGATTAAATAAAAATAGATATTGAATATCTGATGAATTAAACCAAGTTCCAAGTTCTAATTTCAAAAATCAGTTCCTGGTATCCAATAATGAAATAACCTATTTTAAAAATGGCACAAATTTTCTCTGCATAAACTGACAATCATTCTGCATAAAATCTCAATGCACCTAACATTGCATAGAGAGGGGAATATTGTCAAGTTCTATTTAAAAGATAGTATAGGGGTTGGTTCCTGCTGTGGTTCAGCAGAAACGAATTTGACTAGCATCCATGAGGATGCAGGTTTGATTACTGGCCTTGCTCAGTGGATTAAGGATCTGGCATTGCCATGAACTGTGGTGTGGCACAGACAAGGCTTGGATCCTGCGTGGCTGTGATGTAGGCCAACAGCTACAGCTCTGATTCAACCTCTAGCCAAAAAAAAAAAAAGGAAATAAATACAGTATAGGTAAATAAGAATGGATGGGAGTTCCCTGTTATCTTAGGGGTTTAAGAATCTGGCATTATCACTACTGTGGCATGGGTTTGATCCCTGGCCCGGTAACTTCTATGTGCTATGGGTATGGCCAAAGGAAATAAAAATAGAAAGGTCCTACTGTGGTACAGTGGGTTAAAGATCCAGTATTGCAACAGCTTGGTGTAGGACAATCCCTCAGGCATACCCAGAAAAAAAGAAAGAAGGAAGGAAGGAAGGAAATAAAAAAGAAAGAAAGAAAGAAAGAAAGAAAGAAAGAAAGAAAGAAAGAAAGAAAGAAAGAAAGAAAGAAAGGAAGGAAGGAAGGAAGGAAGGAAGGAAGGAAGGAAGGAAGGAAGGAAGGAAGGAAGAAAGGAAGAAAGGAAGGAAATGTGGCTGAGATGTGCAATCTCAGTTTAAATATAGAAAAATGAACTAAATGCTAAGAAACATACAGAATTTAAAAGCCCCTCTCCCAGAGTTTACTAAAAAAAAAATTTCTGGTAAAATAATAAAATTTTCTTAAAGTTGCATAAAATTTGCATCACCCCTATGATGCAAATATTATAAATAATTGGATGTCTGTGTTTAGAAATATTCACTTGTGATCAAATTGTCATTTTGGGCAACTTGTCATTATGAAAAATTTATCAAATTCTTGTTTTCTTTTTATAGTTGTTCACCTATGTTTAAATAAAATGGTTCACATTAAAAAAAAAAAAGGAAATGTGACTGAGGAAGTTAGTTGAGAGGGACAGATGAGATAAAAGAGTAATGTCCAGAAATCTGTCAGCCCTCCCAAAAAATAATAATGAAAAGGGATGGATGATGCTGCATAAAACATAGGAGGCAAAATCCTTTCTCAGAAATTTGCTCCCAGACCTACTGTGGTGTTCTTTCATATCAATGTGCAGTGTCAGAAGTTGTGGTAGAAATTACATAGATCTATATTTATTAAACTAAGTACTTCATGACAAATATTTTTAGATTTGCACTCCTTTAACTCACAGTTTGGGTTTTAGGCCAAACATGTGATACTGACACTGTGCAATGTACATTAACAGTTGCAATAAAAAACAAACATAGTTGATCTTGCCACTCCCCTCACCCCCCACTGGCAGCCCATCAGTACTCCACTACACAAGGAAACATACATTTCAGAAGCTCAAGGCACATGGCACATGTTCCCCCTTGAGTCAGGTTCCTTGTTTATCACCACATGAACATTTCTCTGGTATATTTTTAGTACAACGTTTTATCCTAGACTGATCATATGTTCACAGATTGTGGGGAGCCTGTGAAAGACTTTCCACGATACTTGCTATTGGGCAAAATCGTGTCTGTTACCTGGTACCCATGCAGAGTAAACTGTAATGTGGAGACAGATGGTATGACCAAGTGGGAGAGAGACTGTCTGCAAAAAACAGGAGAGCAGGGATGCTCTATCAGAGGATGAAAGAGGAACGAATAAGTCCACCCCAGAGGGAAAATAAGATGAAAAATACAGAAGACTGTCAGTGTCAAAGGTCACCCCTTTTGATTTTGCCAAGATCTCTGCACCAAGTGAGCACGTGAATGTTCCAAGGAAGGCAGTAACCCCAGGTTCTCCACGTGGTGAGTGGGGCCTGACTGTTCACACCACAGGGGTTTAACTCACGATACTTTGCATGAGATAATTTGACCGTCACTCAAGGACATGTTGCCTAGTATACCTCATTTTGCATTAGGGAATAAAATTATGTTTTCACTGAAAGTTGTTCAATTACAAGTGAGTCAGCACTAGTTTTATATGCTGTGTATTGTTTATGATGTTCCTATTGCTATCCAGTCACTAAAACTAAGATCTGATGGGTTTTTCTTCTTTTCCAACAGAAAAACCAAATCAGTTTTCTCTTCACAGTCTAGTCTTGCTGTAATTTAGGACTAACCATGGGATGATAAATGGTTAGCCCAACTGGATTTTGTTTACCTTTCCCATATAAACTGCTATCCCTGGGCACTTTCCCCTAAGATATTTACTTATATTTATAGCTATAGTGCATACATTTATGCTTATAAAACAGGCATAGCAATTGGATTATTATTTTTTTTTTTGGCCATGCTAGTAGCATGTGGAAATTCCTGGGCCAGGGTTGAACCCTCAATTGGATTTTTAAAACACAAAAACATATATCTGATAGAAACTAGCCCAGTTCTAAGGGAGTCTCTGATATATCTGTGCATTTTCCATTCTCCTAATTATATGTCCAGATCACTAACTTGACAAACAAAACACATGGATCATCCACTTAGCACTGTCAATAAATGCAAAACAAATCAAGGGAAAAAAAAATATATATATATACACACACACACATACATATATATATATACACACCTGCTTTGGTTATAGGGCATTACATATCGATTCTTAATGCTAAAACAATTTACACTTAATTAAATGCACTTACTCTCGCTAATGGCATACACTATACTACACCTGGAAATAAGAGTCTGTTAAAATTTCAGGTCTAATTGGCGGACTGATTCTCCAAAAAGCAGGCACAGCCCACAGGAATCAGGTCCAGGGGCTGCTGGAGCCCCTCACACCATTCATCCTGGAAGCAGCTCTAGTTTTTTGCTCTATTTGCGCCAACTTCATCCATGAGTCGCCAAAGATCTCAAATAATGCCCTATATATATTAGGCATTAAATAAATACACAGTTCTGACTATATGTAACAAGGTCTCAGCACAAAGTTTTATAATAAGATGAAACAGATTTGTAGATACAAAGTATTATTAGCTTCTAGTCTTCTGCATAGTCCAATAGAATAGCAGGCAGTTTTGAAGAAATGTTCACCTCACTTTCTGTTACTGGATATGACCACCTTATTTGGTTGAATGGTCTGGCAAATTGCAAAGTATTCCAAAGATGCAGTGTTGCAGAGTGAAAGACCCAAAGAGGCAACAGCTATACATCAGAGTTCTTCCATGCAAAGTTCTCTGGTGCCAGATCTTTCTCTTTCCAACACACCTCAAATCCTTCATCTGAAAGTAATGATTCATTCTATTTTAGACGTGTTTTAAGGATGTGTGTTCTCACAGTACTTTGTTACTTTTTAAGCCAATTAACTTTTCAAAGAGTGTTTATCTTACCAAATTGTAAAAATAAATGCCTATGTAAAATACAGAAGGGACATAAAAGTATAGGTTAGATAATAAACTAACCTTGAATCTTACAGTCTGGAAGTACCAGCTATTAAATAAACAATAGTTAAATTCTTGAAATACTTTTCTTCGGTACTTATATTTTTTCCCCTGCATGTATGAATGTTTTATTCTAGAAAATATACGCACGTTTAATCCTGCCTTTTTTACATATTGAGCATTTCTCTATATCTATGAATATTTCTCAAAAGCCTGATTTTATTAATGACAAAATGAAATTTGAAATTAGTTCTGATGTAACTATTTCTCTATTTAAAAAAAATTGATCCCTATCTTTCAAAATTATAAAGGAAAGTTCATGAGTATTTGCGTAAATGAGCTGCTTTCCATCTCTGGAGAGGAGTCCAAAAGATGGAGTTAATAGGTTAAAAGACAAAGTTTTTTTTCAGTCTTTGTATGCATATTCCATAAATGACACCAATCAAAGCCCTGATTAGCTGTGTATGTGGTCTATCAATGTTGAACGTAATCACTTCAAATGCTGCCACTCTTGGAATATATGATGTGCTTTCTCAATCACTTTTTTTTGTTACAGGTAAAGTGGTCAAATGTGTTTGTGGTATATGATGTGTTTTTCTTCGGTTTATTCATTGACACCTTTTGTCCATTTTATTTCCCCTATAGGTTTTTAATTATAAGAAATACTGTTATTAAGTGAACATGATTATCATATTACTTTTCAATATATTTATTTTGACTAACAATTCAAAAGTCTTTTTTTTTTTTTTGGTCTTTTGTGTTTTTAGAACCACACCCATGGCATGGGGCGGGGGGGTCCCAGGCTAGGGGTCATATCAGAGCTGCAGCTGCCAGCCTACAGCACAGCCACAGCAACGTGGGATCCTTAACACAAGGGAACCCTGAGCAAGGTCGGAGGTCGAACCTCATGGCTGGTCGGGTTCATTAAACACTGAGCAATGATGGGAACTCCTCAAAAGTCTTTTATTATATACTAGTTTAAGACTTACTATAAGGATAATGCAGACAGTGTGATACTTACAAAAGGTCCATAATTAGACCAATGAAATAAATAGAGAGCCCAGAAATAGATTCATACTATATGATCATTTAATATTTGACAAGGGTGATAAAGAATTCCAACAAGGGCAGGAAAACTTTTCAACAAATGATACTAGAACAACAAGCTGTTCAAATAAAAAATTAATCCTTCACCTCTAACTCACCCATGGACATTAATGGATGTTTGGATTAATGGAAATAGATCCCAGACCTAAACATAAAAGATAAAACTACAATGCTTTTAAGGAAAACATAAGATATTTTTGTGGTTTGAGGATGGGCAAAAGTTTCTTTAAAAAGACACAGAAAGGAGTTCCCGTCGTGGCGCAGTGGTTAACGAATCCGACTAGGAACCATGAGGTTGCGGGTTCGGTCCCTGCCCTTGCTCAGAGGGTTAACGATCCGGAGTTGCCCTGAGCTGCGGTGTAGGTTGCAGACGCGGCTGGGATCCAGAGTTGCTGTGGCTCTGGGGTAGGCCGGTGGCTACAGCTCCTATTCGACCCCTAGCCTGGGAACCTCCATATGCCGCGGGAGCGGCCCAAGAAATAGCTAAAAAAAAAGATAAAAAGACACAGAAAACAAAATCCAAAAAGTAATAAAAATCGATAAATTATACCTCAAAAAATTAACATCTTCAACTCATCCAAAGACATCTTTAAGTAAATGAATAGGCAAACTTTAGACTACAAGAAAATATTTCTAATTCATATGCCTGACTTAGGTCTGGTGACAAAAATATATTAAACACACGCACACACACACACACAAATCTTATAAGCCACAAATCATAAAAAGACAAACAACCCAATAGAAAATGAGGAAAATTAAAACATATGCTTCACAAAGGATTATATAAATCCTTTATATTTATTAAATATTATAAAGGATATTTATATATAGGGACAATAAGTATATTTAAAGACACTGAATTTCATTAGACATCAGGAAAATTAAAATTTAAATGATAATATGACACAACCATACATCCATCAAACTATCTAAAAGCAAAAACCAGATTGTGTTGGTAAGAAATATTGATAAGAATGTGCAGCAGTTGGAACTTTCATATCCTGTGGATGGCAGAGTAAAATGCTACAATTTTAGAAAAATCTCTTCTGCTTTTTTCAGAAAGTAGACAAACGTCTAGCTTACAACCTGGTGATTCCAAAGAAACATATGTCCAAAAAGAAAAAAAAATTGCACAAACTTGTTCATGGCAGCTTTAGTCATAATAACTCAAAAAAAAACCCCAAAAAACAAAAAACAAAAAACAAAACAAAAGGAAATACCCTGCATGTCCGGCAATAGGAGAACAGATAAATGAACTACCCTCTGTTTCTACAGTGGGATGCTACTCAATAACAGAAAAGAACAAACCACTGATACATATCCCAACACGATGGATCTCAAAACATGTATGCTGAGTAAAAGAAGCCTTACGCAAAAAAAATTACACACCCAAAGATTCCATCTTTAGGCCGTTTTGTATCAGGCGAAACTAATTTACGTTGGGCATGGGGGTGGAGATCCATTGGGAAGGGCCATTGGTGGACTCTCTGGAGATACAGGCACGTTCTGTTTACTAAGAGGTCATCAAATGATCATTTAAGATTTTTACAGGTCATTGTATATAAATATTACCTGAAAATAGGAAAGAATAACAGTAAATAAACACTGAATTCTAGTTAATGATACATATGCTTAAGATACGTCTACAAGGGCATGTAGTAAAGTCTTCAACTTATTTGAAATGCATTTAAAAATGAAAAGCAGGGAGTCCCTGTTGTGGCACAGCAGAAATGAATCCATCTCCGTAGTATCCATGAGGATGCAGGTTCAGATCCCTGGCCTCGCTCAGTGGGTCTGTGATAACAGCATTGCCGTGAGCTGTGGTGTAGGTCACAGATGCAGCTCAGATCCCTCGTTGCTGTGGCTGTGGCCAGCAGCTGTATCTCTGACTTAACCTCTAGCCTAGGCACTTCCATATGCAGCCCTAAAAAGCAAATAAATAAATAAATAGAATAGAATAGAATAGAGAGAAGCACAAGCACAAATAAATATATTTGTGATAAAAACAGTAAATACTAATTGTACGTTGTTGGTGTTTTGACAAATATCTGGTGACGTGTACAACACTGCGAGTGAAACAATGTAAGCTAGGGCCCCTGATGTTAGTGATATCTCACTAAGGTTCATTGGTTGTGACATATGTACGACTCTGGTCTGGGATATTAACGGTGGGAAAGTTTGTATGTATTTTGGCTCAATTTTGCTGTGACCCTAAAACTGCTCTAAAACATATAGTTTATTCATTAAAAATTAAACTACTATATATATATCTTAAAAGAACCACAAACATTTTAATATGTAAAATTGTCCTTCATATTTGGTTCATGTCTTTGATTCCAACCTATTACAGGGTCCACCGCCCCCCCAAAATAAGTAGAAATAGTTCCTCTGCTCTATTCTGTTGGTCCTCCCTCTCCTGCAAATTTTATGATGACAGTTTGTCAACACAGAATTGCAGAACGAACACCCATATGCCCACCAAATTCTATAATTAGCACTTCACTATATTTGTTTTTATCACACATGTATTTGCTTGAATTACTGTGAAGAATAATTTCATTGCCCTAAAATTCTGCTGTGTTCCATCCATCATACTTTTTCTAATCGACCCCTAGCATCCAGTACCTTTTTACTGTCTACATAGTTTGCCTTTCCCAGAATGTCTTATAGTGGAAATCAGGTAATATGTAGCCTTTTCAGATTGGTTTCTTTCATTTAGTAATATACATGTGTTTCCCGCATGTCTTTCCATGGCTTGATAGTTCATTTCTCTTTAATGCTGAATAATATTCCATCGTCTGGATGTACTCCTGCTTATTTATATCACCCTGAGGGATTTGGGTACATGAGTAGCTGCAAGTACTGGTTATTCTTTCTGCTATATGTACTAGGATAAGCCCAAAGGCTCAGTCCCTATCTGCCTTCATTTTATATAAGGAGGGAGGAGGGGGCATGCTCCAGGGCAGAGAGACCCAGCCCCCAGGAATCATGTTAACTGTTGGATACAGGTCTTCTAGTTATGGATTCATTTTTAAACTATTTTAAATAAGCAGTTTGGAAAGAGGTCTCCTGTTCAATTTCAAACCTAGTTTGGAGGAAGGGGACTGAAAAGTGAATGTCCAGGGGCAGTAGCAAGCCAGACTCTTCATCTAATTGCAATCGAACAACATGGTCAATGGCCTGTCAGTCCCGATATCTCATAGCCAAGGAACAGGTAGCAAATGAGAAAGCAATGCATTGAAAAGTAAAGGCAGAACTAAAAACTTTCCTCTAGCTTTTCTCCCTGGCCTGTCTCCTATCACCCTATGCTTGGCAAACACTTCAAAGTCCTCCCTGCACTGGCATGGCTTCCTGGTAGTCTGCATTCCCAACAAGTTTTGTGGGTTTTTTTTTTCCCCTCAACTTTTGCTAGTCTCCCTTACACATGGCTTCCCTGAGCTTCTATGTTTTCTCCAGGGTTGACTCAGGAAAATACAGCCAACAGCCCTTCTGAGTCCACCTCTGTAATGATACCAGAAGCTTCCATTATAGCATTCTATGTTTAATTAAATAGACTAATTTTGTTTTACTTCTAGCTGATTTTTTTCTTTTTCAATTAAAGTTTAGGTTGTGTCCCTGGGCACTCCTGGGCATATATCTGAACAATACATTCATTCAAAAAGATGCATGCACACCTATGTTCCTCACAGCACTATTCACAATAACCAAGATGTGGAAACAACCTAAATGTTCATCCACAGATGAATGGATAAGAAGATGTGATACACACACACACACACACACAGGAATACTACTCAGCCATAAAAAAGAACAAAATAATGCCATTTGCAGCAATATGGATAGAGCTAGAGATTCTCATACTAAGTGAAGTAAGTCCAAAAGAAAAAACAGAAACAGATGATGCCCAAGGAAAGCAGACTTGTGCTTCCCAGAGGGAATGTGGGGGGAGTGGGATGGATGGGTAGTTTGGGGTTTTGGGATGCAAATTGTTATATTTGGGATGGATTAGCAATGGGGTCCTACTGAACAGCACAGGGAACTCTGTGTGATTGGGTCATTTTGCTGTACAACAGAAATTGGAGAAACACTGTAAATCAACTATATATATATATATATATAGTGGCTATCCTGGCAAATTCCATAGGCTACAGATGCAGCCCTAAAAAGAAACAAAAATAATTTAATTACATTAATTTAAGATATCTCTAAATTTGTATAAATAAATAATTCTTGGATTTATTAAACTCAGTATTTATTGATTTATAGTTGATTTACAGTGTTGTGACAATTTCTGATGTACAACAAAGTGGTTCAGTCATACTAATACATGTCCATTTTTCAGATTTTTTTTTAAAGTATACTTATTTTTATTTTTATCCTTACTGTCAGTTTTCCTTGAAATCTTTAAGATTTTTGAGAGGATTCTTATGTTACAGGCTATGTTCACATTTTCTATTTTTAGATAGAACGTTGAACTATGGGTAATTCGATTTACATAGAATTTGACAGAATGAATTTTCCTCTGAATACCTCTTTGGATGAATGTTCTGGATTTTACTATATGCTATTTCCTTTATCATAACTTATTTTTATTGCAGATTTTCTTCACTCTTCCAAAAATAAAATAGAATATCTTGCTAATTAAAAAAAAGAAAAAAAATCCAAGCTCTGATGGCCAGGATTCCAGCACTTAGATAAAAATTCAGCAACTACCAATATTTTAAACATAAGTAGTCAAGTAAAATAATTGCCATGAAACCCCATGGTTGCATAATTTTCTAAACAGTTGATTTTTATTCTAAATGACTTTTCCTATTTTAGTACAATAAGCAGCTTTTCACAAGGGATCTCTGGGGTTGCATTCAAAGGAGCAAGGCTGTATGTAACGCTTCCCCTCTGGTGGCAATGTGTCAATCATTTTGTGTAATTAATTTCCTAATGATCCTGAAACATTTGCTTTATACCTGAATGATCTTGTTCAAGCACCAGGCAATTTTCTGGAACACTTTACATGTGAAATTTATCAGAAAACCCAAGCAAATACATTGTAGACAGAGTGAGGAGGGAAAAAACTCAGGATCCAACCTTTTTGCCAATGAAGTGTATAATATTTTCTTTGACAGAAGCAAAGTGATCTATTGCATGTCACAGCTAAGCTGTAAAAATACCACGACCTTTCATCAGTCTCAATTATTAGAAGTAATAGCCTCAGGCTAAAAACTACTTGGGAATCCCTGACCATATTTAATGCAGAAAAACTATAGAATCAAATGCAAAGTCCTCAGCCAAACTGCACTGTGATAGGGTGACCCAGTGGTCCATTTATCATTTTTTTCTGCTTACTCTGTGGCTGACATCCACTTATTAAGTCTTTCCCTGGGTCATTTCACACTGCTGAAGAAGCAAAGTGGAAATCCCATCAGGAGGCCTCTATTTCCAGAAGGAAGGGAGGTGTTTTATTTGTGATGCCATCATCTTATTAGGCTAAAGGAAAACTGCTGGTGGTGATAGACTCCTTCCTGCTGTTTTGAAAGTCGTATCCAGTGCAGATGAGTACCTGATGTGCAGGAAAATTCTAAAAAAAATAAATAAATAAACTGCTGGGAGTTCCCATTCTGGTGCAGGGGAAAAGAATCCAATTAGGAACCATGAGGATGCGGGTTCGATCCCTGGCCTCGTTCAGTGGGTTAAGGATCCGGCGTTGCCATCAGCTGTGGTGTAGATCACAGAAATGGCTCAGATCTGGCATTGCTGCAGCTGTGGATGTGCCGTAGGCTGGCAGCTGTAGCTCTGATTTGACCCCTAACCTGGGAACCTCCATAGGCCGTGGGTGCAGCCCTAAAAAAAAGACAGAAAAATAAGCAAATAAACTGCTGTTCTGTGAAATGGTAATATTTGTTCAGTAGCTAGGGACCACGCCTTGCTTATGAGGGAAGCCAGGCCCAACCTAGCACTGTAAAAAGCCTGGGACAAACTCTCAGAGGAAAACAGGGATGGGAGGAATCCATAGAAGGAATAATTCAAGGAAAGAGAATCTCTTTCATTGAATTCTGTGAGCCAACCCTCCTCAACTCAGCAATTTGTAATATTTCCCTGAAAGAGGAAGTGACAATATGCAAATAGATTGTGTTTGATTGGGGAAGGAATTCAGAAGCCTTTATTTTCTCTAATCTTTTACTGAAATTTAGCACTTTACTTAACTGGAAATTTATGAAACAAAACACAGCAGTATTTGCAATATCTTTCACTGTGTCACCAACAGAAATCACAATATCACATTTCAGTTGTAGAGATATTTTGAAATATCATTTATACTTACCACTATTTCAAAAAATGTATGTATTTTAACATTTTGGACTTGCCACTAGCTCTTATTATGTAATAAAGAAGTATATATATCATTATATCACATTTCAATAATTTGATAACTATATTTTAATAAAATTGATTTACTTTGGTGTCATTTGTATTTTCTTTTGTGCACTTAAAAGCATTTTTCTGGGAGTTCCCTTCATGGCTCAGCGGTTAACAAATCCCAATAGGATCCATGAGGATGTAGGTTCAATCCCTGGCCTTGCTCAGTGGGTTAAGGATCCAGTGTTGCCGTGAGCTGTAGTGTAGCTTGCAGACATGGCTCAGATCTTACGTTGCTGTGGCTGTGGTGTAGGCCGGCAGCTGTAGCTCCAGTTGGACCTCTAGCCTGGGAACTTCCATATGCTGCAAGTGTAGCCCTAAAAAGCAAAAACAAACAAACGAACAAACAAAAATTCAAACCTAGGAAAAAAAAATTTTTTACCTAGATCAGTAGCCTTCTGGGTCTGTAGGCTTTACCATATCATGAAGAATGCAGCACAATAAAAACATAAGAAGTTTTGTCCTATATAAATTTGAGTCCATTGGGCAAAACCCCCACGAGTGTTTCTCCAGGGTTGGTGTGTGTATTGTGAACTGGAGTTTGGCACATGTCATCTGCCTCTACATGGATTAAATCATAAGCCCCTGCAGCTGCCAACCTGCAGCACTCCTTGAGCAGAGCTCAGGGTGGAGACCAGGAGTGAGACACTGTGTGCTCTTGGAAAACTAGAAGAGCAGGTCTTCAGATAGCTAGATATTTTTAGGAGAAGGTTTTATGAACCCACTTCTTGCATCTCCTCATATCTAAAAAAACACTGAAACTCTTCATGGTGGTGCCTGCTCCTCATGCTAGTAGGAACCGTCACAAGACCAGCAGCAAACTTTGTAAAGCGCATGGCTACATGCACCTCCCCTTGCATCTTTATCACTTCCATCTTGGTATTTTCCCTTTCCTTTTTGGGTCACTCAATGCAGCCACTCACAGGGGTGGGCCGGTGAACCCTGAGGGAATTCAGGAAAGAAACAAAGAATACTGGCCACAGCTGAGGTGCATATCAAAGGGATGATTCTAGTAAGCTCAGATCTTTCCATCTTCCCATAGAAACTCGTTTTCTGTAAATCTTTTTCTGTAAATCCAGTTATCTGTAAATCTTTTGTTCCTACTACCTTCCCTTTGTTGCAAAAACTCCTACATATAGCTTCCCTCCCTCCCCTCCTCAGAGCAGTTTCTCCGGGCTGCATGAAATGCTGTCTCCTGGGCTTAAGCCCTAATTTCACCCCAAGTAAAACCTAGCCCTCAACTTTCAGGTGGTGCATTTTTTTAAGTTGACAGTACGATCTCAATACGCAGACACAGAGCTGTTCAGATCACTACAAGGTACCCATGCAATTTCCAAGATTTTTTTTCCCCCATTTACAAAGATCTAGGTGCAACAATGGCATCTGAGAATAATGATTGTTAAAGTCATACAAGATGTGTTTTAAATATGTCAGATATTATGACATATTCTAAATACATAATTTATTTGAGTGTGGGATTTCCTGTCATGGCTCGGTGGAAATGAACCCAACTAGTATCCATGAAGACATGGGTTCGATCCCTGGCCTTGCTCAGTGGGTTAAGGATCCCATGTTGCCGTGAGCTGTGGTGTAGCTGGCTGAACTGTGGTGAAAGTTGCAGACTCAACTCAGATCCCATGTTGTTGTGGCTGTTGTGTAGGCTGGCAGCTATAGCTCCGATTAGACCCCTAGCCTGCAAACTTCCATCTGCTGTGGGTGTGACCCTAAAAAGATAAAAAAAATAAAAAATAAAACCATAATTTACTCAAATGTGGAGATTGAACACACATCTAAGACTCTCCCTGGGGCCCTTTTTGGGATGTAGAAAACTAGGCTTGTGGCAGAAAGGTCATGAACAAAGTTTTATTTTTATTTCTTTCACAGTAACTTCTGAATCACTGATGCTTTTAAAAATGAGTATCCTATCCAACTGGAGCAGTGATTTAACCAGAGAGTCTGCAAGGGGTGCCAGTCAACAGGGTTGAGGTGGAAGTGATGGCCTGCCACATGGCAGTAGTCACATACTTCCTATGGCAGCCTCCAAATAATCCAGGTAGATACGAGGCAGCTTGAAACACCAGGCCCAGAGAGCCCGAGCCATCATGCAACAATGCCAGTTAGATGAGACCTGCCTCTTATCTCTCATCCCTAACCCTCCCAACTTCCATCCCACCCCTGGTGCTGGAGCAGGCTTGTAATCAGAAACTGCTCTTGGTAAGGTAGGAGAGGAAGAGTGGAGGCAATAAAGACCACGCTTCCTCCCTCAGCATTCTGTTTGCTATTCCCAACACAGTGGGAGGCAAGAAAATTTAACTTTCAATCAAATTTGGAGTTTTGTATATTAAGTGCCTCTGAACGTTCTAATTTCTTTCTTTTCTTTTCTTTGTTTGTTTGTTTGTTTGTTTTTGAGGGCCACAGCTGTGGCATATGGAAGTTCCCAGGCTAGGGGTTGAATTGGAGCTGTAGCTGCTGGCCTACACATCAGCAACGGCAATGCAGGATCCTTAGCCCACTGAGCAAGTCCAGGGATTGAACCTGCATCCTCATGGATACTAGTCAGGCTGGTTACCACTGAGCCAAAATGGGGAACTCTTGAACATTTTAATTTCTGAATCAAGATACTGTTTGGTGACTAAGGACACATAGGATTTAGCTTCACCATCTCAGCTCAGGCAGAGAAAAAAATTCCCCTATTGAATTTTTAAATTTTTATTTATTTATTTTTTTTAGGGCTGAACCTGCAGCATGTGGAGGTTCCCAGACTAGGGGTTGAATCAGAGCTACGGCTGCTGGCCTATGCCACAGCCACAGCAACATGGGATCTGAGCTACACTACAGCTCAGGGCAACACCAGATCCTTAACCCACTGAGTGAGGCCAGAGATTGAACCCGTATCCTCATGGATCCTAGTTGGGGTCGTTAACCACTGAGCCATGAGGGGAACGCCCTCCTATTGAATTTTAAAGAGAGGGTAGAATACAAAATTAAGTAGAATTAATTGAGTCTGTATGTTCAGTATAAAGTTTATACTGTTCTTTGCCTCTTTCCTCAGATACATAAAACTTCTATTCGAGTTAATTTGCTGTTATCACATAATCCCAGTCAAGTCCTGGCTTCCAAGTTTGTTCTTGCTGGAAAAGTCTGTTTTCATTTAATTCCAAAGCATTTTAAACCCCGCCCAACCATCTGATATGGCAAATTTCCACTGTTTTAGCAATATTTTATTTAACTGTGCAAACTACATTGATTCTTTCCTCCAAATTCCTATTGTCCTTTGAAATACCATTTATTTGACTTGTTACCATATTCTATTTATACATAATATTGCACATTTATATCTGTGTTTAACAATAAACTAAAGGTCACCATGAAGTTGTATATACCTGATATATACACACACACATATATATATGCTATCAATGAAATTGAATTTTAATATATTCTGCAGATACCTTATATATGTAATTCTGCAAAGCAATTATTTTTCACTTAAAAGTGTAAAACATAAGGCTTTTCTCTTTATTATGTGCTTGCTTTTCAATACCTTTTAAGAATTTTTAAAAGTATTTTCATTCAAATAATAAATCACATTTTTCTTGATTTCTTTATTGAAATTTTGGGCAATTTCTAAGTTTAGAAAGTCTGGAGGTCTGTTTCCTCTAATTTCAAGTATAGATACAAATGAATATCAAAAAGATCAATGAAACTAAAAGATGGTTCTTTGAAAAATCAACAGAATTGATCAACCTTAAGCTAGACTCAATAAAAAAGGGGAGAGGGTTCAAATCAATAAAATCAGAAATGAGAAAGGAGAAGTTACAACTGACACCATAGAAATACAAATGATAATGAGATTATTACAAACTACAGGCTAAAGAATTGGACAACCTTAAAGAAATGGAAAATTCTTAGAAAAGTACAGTCTCTTAAGACTAAACCAGAAAGAAATAGAAAATATGAACAGACCAGTTACTTGTAATGATATTGAATCAGTAATTTAAAAACTCCCAACAAACAAAAATCCAGGACCTGATATCTTCACAGGTAAATTCTACCAAATATTTAGAGAAGAGTTAATACCTCCCCTTCTGAAACTATTCCAAAATCTTTCAGTAGAAGGAACACTTCCAAACTCATTCTATGAGTCCACCATCACCTTGATAACAACACCAGGCAAAAATATCACAAAGAAAGAAAATTACAGACCAATATCACTGATGAATATTGATGCAAAAATCCTCAAAAAAATACTAGGAAATTGAACCCAACAATACATTAAAATGGTCATACACCATAATCAAGAGGGATTTACCCCAGAGATGCAAGGATTTTTTCAATCAATGAGATATACTGTATTAACAAATTGAAGAGTAAAAACCATATGATCATCTCAATAGATGCAGAAAAAGTTATTGACAAAATTTAAGACCCATTTATGACATAAACTCTGTAGAAGACATACATAGGAGGAACTTATTCAATGTAATAAAGGTCATATACAACAAACACACAACTAACATCATGTTCAATGGAGAAAGCTGAAAGCATTTCCTCTAAGATTGGGAACAAGACAGCAATGACCACTTTGACCAATTTTATTCAACATAATTTTGGAAGTCCTAGTCACAGTAATCAGAGAAGAAAAAGAAATGAAAAGAATCCAAATTGGAAAGGAAGAAGTAAAACTGTCATTGTTTGCAGATGACGTAATGCTATAATAGAAAATTCTAAAGATGCCAACAGAAAGCTACTAGAGATCATCAATGAATTCTGCAAAGTTGCAGGATACAAAATTGATATACAGAATTCTGTTGCATTTCTATCAACTAACAGCAAAGTATCAAAAAGAGAAATTAGGGAAGTAGTTGCATTTACCATCACATCAAAAAGAATTAAATACCTAGGAATAAACCTACCCAAAGAGGCAAAAGACCTGTAGTCCAAAAATTATAGGGCAGTTATGGAACAAACTGAAGATGACACAAACAGATGGAAAGATATACTGTATTCTTGAATTGGGAGAATCAATATTATTAAAATGACTGTACAACCCAAAGCAATCTACAGATTCAATGCAATCCTTATCAAAGTACCAATGGCGTTTTTCACAGAACTAGAACAAGTAACTTAAAAATTTATATGGAAACATAAAAGACCCCAAATAGCAAAAGCAATTCTAAGAAAGAAAAACAGAGCTGGAGGAATCACATTCCATAACTTCAGATAACACTATAAAGCTACAGTGATCAAAACAACAGGGTACTGCCCAAAACAGACACAGAGATCAATGGAACAGATAGAAAGCCCAGAAATAAACCCACACACTTATGGTCAATTGATCTATGACAAAGGAAGCAGGAATATACAATGTAGAAAAGACCGCCTCTTCAATAAGTGGTGCTGGGAAAACTAGATTGTGACATGTAAAATAATGAAATTAGAATATTCTCTAACATCGTATAGAAAAATAAACCCCAAATGGATTAAAAACCTAAATTTAAAACTGGATACTATAAAACTCCTGGAGGAAAACAGGCAAAACATTCTTTGATATAAATCACAGAAATAATTTGTTGGATCTGTCTCCTATAATAAATAAAAAATAAACAGACGAGACCTCATTAAATCTAAAAGTTTTTTCACAGTGCAGGAAGCAAACAACAAAATAAAAAGACAACCTACTGAATGGGAGAAATATTTGCAAATGATAAGGAATTAATATCCAACATGTATAAACAGCTCATATAACTCAATATCAAGAAAACAAACAACCCAATTAAAAATGGGCAGAAGAATGGAAAAGACATTTCAAATTAACTATAATAAAACAAATGGGCAGAAGAACTTAAAAAAAAGTTTTTTTTCAAAGAGGAAATGCAGATGGCCAATAAGGTACATGAAAAAATACTCAGCTTTGCTGATCATCAGGGAAATGCAAATCAAAACCCCAGTGAGATAGCAGCACATACCTATCAGAACAGGTATCATCAAAAAGAACACATAATAAATGTTGGGTAGGAATCCCTTGTACACTCTTAGTGGGAGTGTAAATTGGTGCAGCCAGTGGAAAACAGCATGGAGGTTTCTCAAAAAACTACACATAGAAACACAATATGACCCAGCAATTATACTCCTGGGTATACAACAAAAACAAAACAAATAAACAAAAACCCATTGATCTGAAAAGGTACATGCAATACAATGTTCATAGCAGCTTTATTTACAATTGACAAAATTTGTAAACAACCTAAATGTCCACCGACAGATGAATGGATAAGGAAGATATGGGGTGTATATATAACTATGGAATACTACCCAGCCATAAAAAAGGACAAAGATTTTCCATTTGCAAGGACAAAGGTGGACCTGAAGAGCATTATGCTAAGTGAAATAAGTTAAAGACAAATACTATATGATTTCACTTATATGTAGAATCTAAAAAAATATAAAAATCGAGTGAATACAACAAAAAAGAAGCAGATTCACAGATATAGAGAATAAACTGTGGTTACCAGTGAGGAGGGGCAATACAGGGGCAGAGGAGTGGAGGTAAAAGCTCCTGGGTGAAAGATAGGCTCAAGGATGCCTTATACAATATAGGAAATATAGCCAATATTTTGTAATAACCGTCAATGGAAAGTAGCCTTTCAAAATTTTATTTAAGAAATAAAAAATAATAAGGTCTACTGAAGTTTTACTAAAAAAAAAAATCTAATCCCAATTGTATGTGTTTATATAGATCATAAATCTGGAAATATTATTTGTTTATATGTCAATATTCTAGGGGTGTGCTTTGAAGAGATCTCAGGTTTTATTTAAAATACATAAAAGGTGGGAGGCAGCAGAAAGATGTCTCAAGGGTCTTGTGTATTTTAGAGAGGAATGTCAAGAATTTGGGCTTCCCAGCTTGTAAAACAATAACTTCTTTGACTGGGTGTTCAGTTGTGCCTTGCCTAGCATTTTCTGTTTTTAAACCAACTGAAGGTAAATTTAACCAAGGGAGGAGATATTTTTGTTTGTCAGTTTCATTTTGTTCATTTTTTTTTTTTTAGCTATTAAATCGTTTGAAATTTGAACTCTACCCTTGTTTACCACAGTGGTTTTTGCTTTAGAGGTTAAAGTTTGTAACACAGCTCCTTCTTTATCCCTGAAAAGCAGGAGACTGAAAAGACCTTTAGGGAAATTCTGTTGGTAAAACTATTCCCAACGATCCTATTTAAGGCAGATTATGTTTTTCAAAACATTCAAAACTGTATTTTGGGGATGTCGTAATAAAAGTAACTGTCATCCATAATTACTCCCTTTCCATTTGATCAAACATCAACCAAAAAAAGGAGTTTCACTTTTGAACTCATACAGGAAAAATTTCTTTTTTTTTTTTTTGGCTTTTCTCAGATGCTTACCAACCAACACTAATAATTAATATCCTCTTGACATTTATTTTTGCACATTTTTAACACATGTTTCCATATCTGGGTTAATTTTCTTCTGAGTTATGACACTAAAGCATTGAAAACCAGCAAAGAATTTCTAATATCCATCACATAGGTTGATCCTAATATATATCTAATAATACCTAAAGTTCCTTCCAATTTATAAAGCTCAGCACTTTATACATTTCTCTTGTTCTTTTTCAGTGAAGTGAAAAATGAAAAAAAAAAGCCAACTTCTTGTTGAGTCAGCAAAATTGAAAGCTAAACCTGAATTTTAATACTATAAATAGGCCATGTTCAAATGAGTCACTAACAAAGTAGTAAAAATCATATAAAGAATAATACCCATGACTTTTTGGTTTACTAAGAAATTAAGACTTTAAAGTCATGGGATAGCCAAATTATAGCTCATGGGCCCACCACCTGTTTTTGGGTGTAAGTAAAAGGTAGTTTCTACATTTTAAATGGTTAAAAAAATCAGAAGATAAATAGTATTTAAAGAAATGTAGAAAATAAACTAAAGCCTCAGTGTTCAAAAAGATTTTTTGGAACACAGCCATTCTCATTCATTAACATGTTGTCTACATTTACATGTTGTCTATGGTCTTTTGTTTACATACTGTCATTTACATATTGTCTATGGCCATACTCATGCCACAGCAGCTGAGTATAGCAGTGGCGATTGAGACTGTATAGCCTGCAAAGGCTTAACACATATACTACCCGGTCATTTACAAGAAAAGTCTGAGTATGTCTGCTTTCTGCAACAATTCCACTGATGGCAGAATCATTAAGTTGTGATTAAGTATGATTACCCTAGGTCAAATCCTGAAATATCACCTATTTATTCTAGAAATAATGACTTCAACGGCTCTGGCATAATAGTGTTTCTCCTAATTCTTTTATAACTCATGGGCCAAATAGACATACCACCTGTGGGTCTATTTTATTTCCCTTTGACCAACCACATATTTATTTTCAAAACTGATAGGCAAAACTACAGAGTATACCCTTGAGCATGATAAAGTAAACTCCTTACCATAGCACCATTAGCTGCATGAACTAATATACCAATGGATATGCATTTTGGTCAGAATACATCCCAAAATCTGAAATGATAATACCAAAATGACGTTCTTAAACTTGCACTCCGGAAAGTGCCATTGTTTTCATTAATTGTACTATTTATTTCATTAATTTCTCCCTTCAAAATTTTGTGATAAATTTTCTCAAATGCATGCTCTTGGAATTTCAGGAAAAGCATCACTGTAGTGCTCTATTATTTTTCTTCAAAATGAGAGACATAAGCTATTTATTCAGCACTCAACCAATTGCAAGAAAATAACTTACACTGAAAAAAAAAGGTAATTTATTGGTTCATGTAATTAAAAAAAATCTAGAGGTTAATACAATGCTAATTGGGACAAGGTTCCTCTCTTTTTTTTTTTTTTTTGGTTTATCTTGCCTCTGCTATCCTCCGAGTGTTGTCTCTATCCTTGAGCTACAGGAGGTGAGGAGAAACTAGCAGTGTATCTCTACATACATTCTCCCCCATTCAATTCCATCAGAACAAGAGAATATTCCTCATCTCCATAGCACAAAAACACAGATTCATTATGAGTAGAACAACCTTGGAAATATGAAATACTTAATGTGGATGAGAGGGATTTGGAGCTTGGATTGTCCAAGCCTGGGTGCCATGCTATATCCGAGTCAGCATGTGCCCCCAGCCAACAATGAACCCTAGGCAATGGGAACAATGGGTCCCCAAAGTAAAGAAAAAGGAATGTAAGACCAGCATGTGTAGCTTTGGAGTTAAATGATTCTTACATTTAAAACTTTCAGTAAAATTATACATGATGTTTTCTGTTGCCAATTTATCAATTTCATGAAGACAGTTACAATTTTCTCTGCTATATATTCTATATATTTCTCTATTCTATATTTCTTTATATTTTTACATGATATATGTTCTGTGGAACTGAAGAAAGAGGTGAAAAAAAGAGGACCTTGAAGGTGGCATTTGGTTCTGTTTCTCTTAGGCTTGCCTCCGAAATAATTGTTATTCACCTATTTTATGCATTTTGCCACCCGGCCTCCCCAACCTGCTCCCATGGGTCCCACTCCCTTCTGACACACAACATCAGGTGAGCGAAATGCTGCATAATGTGTTCTGAAAGGGAGATGGAAGCCACACGACTGGCCTTGAACAGGCTGGCTCCCAGAGGAAGTGCCAGTGGTACCTAGCAAGCATCATGGTCCTTCTTCTCTAGATTTCCAGCTGTTAGGGTAAAACAGCAACACAAAACAAAACATTTCCTTTAACCTTAGGTGACAGCCATGCTCTGGGTCTCCTCTCCAAACTCAAAGCTGGGTGTCTATGAGTCCCCTAAGATGACGAGGGGACCTGTGACATCACCCCAGGCATGAACATCCACTGAAAAAACCTTTCAGAATGTGGTCTGCATACTTGAGTTCGCAATGTCATTTTAATAGAAAAAGAATCTTGAATAGGATCACACAAACATGTGACTGTTTTTAAAATAATTTAAAATGTTTTGACTCACAAATTTGGCCAATTATATATTTTTTTAAAAAAATAGGCCAAGATACAGTATGTTCTCATTTTCAAGAGATTTTAGCATTTTTCTTAAGATCAAAAAGAATATTTTGCTCAACATTTTGTGATTTAAATAATTGCTTAACATATGTTAAGCATCCTACTGGCTGAAATTAAATTGTTCTAAGGCAGTCAGAATGCAAAATGTTGTCCTTCTGAGTACCCAGAAAGACAATGATAGTGTCTTTGAGAGCCACTTACTTTCTCTGGAGAAATGTTTATTTAAGTTTTCTGTCCATTTTTTGATTAGGTTTTTTTTTGTCTTTTTTTTTGCTATTTCTTGGGCCGCTCCTGCAGCATATGGAGGTTCCCAGGCTAGGGATCGAATTGGAGCTGTAGCCACCGGCCTACGCCAGAGCCACAGCAACACGGGATCCCAGCCGCGTCTGCAACCTCGCCGGATCATTAACCCACTGAGCAAGGGCAGGGACCGAACCCACAACCTCATGGTTCCTAGTCGGATTCATTAACCACTGCGCCACAACGGGAACTCCTGCTTTTTTTTTAATTAGAGCTGCCATGAGCTCTTTGTATATTTTGGAGATTAAGTGATTAATCTGCTTCATTTGCAAATATTTTCTCCCATTCAGTGGGTTGTCTTTTTATTTTGTTTGACGCTTATATGTGGAATCTAATTTTTAAAATGATACAAATGAACTTATTTACAAAACAGAAACAGCCGCAAGATTTCAACAACAGATTTAGGACTACCAAAGGGGAAATGTGGGAGATGGGAGGAAGGTAAATTGGATTTGGGATTAACATTTATGCATTATTATATATAAAATAGATAGCCCAAAAGGACGTACTGAATAGCACAGAAAACTACTCAATATTCTGTAATAAGCCATATGGGAAAAGAATCTGAGAAAGAATGAATATGTATATATGTATAACCAAATCATTACGCAGTGCACCTGCAACTAACACAACTTTGTAGAGCAACTATATTCCAATTAAAAAAGCAAAACAAATAAACAAAAAAAAACTCCCTAAACAAAAAACAACAAAAACAAAAAATACCCAATATCTCTGCTATAGGGAATAAAGGGAGAGTCTCTGGAAAGGGTAGAAATTATTCAGGCCTTTGAAAGATGATGTTAGCAATTTCATCTCTGGCTTTGAAATTTCAATAGCATTTTCAGGAGCAAGAATGTCTAATGTTCTTTTGATTCTGACTCAACCATGTGAACTGATGGTTATGACTACATACTCAGAAGTGTGAGCCATCAGTAGAGCTCCTTTTGTGGAACTGCAGTGGAGCCTGTCAGCTCTAGCTGGCTGTAGTAGTGACTTGGAAACTTGAGTCAATCACTTGATTCCTTCATAAACCATCTGCAGCTAATCAGTTCTGTTATGCAGTGGAAACTGCAGTGATTCTCTAGCACCTTTGTTTCTGGATGGATGGATAGATAGATAGATAGATAGATAGATAGATAGATAGATAGATAGATAGATAGATAGATGTGGAATCACACTCAACAACTTCTATAGGATCTACTTTCTCCACTATCAAAAGTATAGTGTGTATTTGGAGGCATTAGAGAGAGGGCAAATTGCCTAGTAAAATATCAATTGTTGGGGAGACTTAAGGCAAAAATCCACACTTTTCAAGAATGTTTTCAATTCTTCTTTTTTTTTTTTTTTTAGGGTTACACTTATTAAAAATGGAAGTTCCCAGGCTAAGGGTTGAATGGGAGCTGCAAGTGCCAACCTACGCCACAGCAACACTGGATCCGAGCCACATCTGTGACCTACACCACAGCTCACAGCAACACTGATCCTTATTCCAGCGAACAAGACCAGGGATCAAAAAAACATCCTAGTGGATGTGGATACTAACTATGTCCATTTCCGATGAGCCACAACAGGAACTCCCTTCTGTTTTTTGTTTGTTTGTTTGTTTGTTTTCCTACAAACAATTTGCCAGCATTAGCAAGCAAATGAGCAGTGAAATTTAATAAAATACCCAGTGTCACTACGTAGAATTGTAGAATGTATGTCAGTGTGATGCACACACATTCACAGACTTAGAGGGTAGATTCCATGTGAAAAAATAAAATAGGATGATGTAATTGAGATTAACTAGATGGCTTTCTGTTACGGAGTTGGGATCAGGAAAGACCTCAAATAGAAGGTTACTTTTAATTTGACACCTGAATAAATGGAGGAAGGCACAAGTCCTGGGAAAAGAATATTTAGTGGTGGGAACAGCATTGTGAATGTCCTAAGGCAGAGACAAATTCGGTATGCTTAAGAAACAAAGAGAAATGCAGGGAGGTTGGAGTGTGGAAATTTAATTAAAGACTAATAGGGAGGTCAGCAGAGAAAAGACCGTGAGACTTGATAAATCTTGCTAAGGAATTGGACTTTATGTTAAACTGAAGAGGAACCCATTGAGAAGTTTCAAATAGGAAGTGACATGACTTAATTCATATTCTGAAAGATAATTGTGGCAATTCTGGTGCAAAATAGTAGCAAAAAGATGAGTTGGGCTGTAATAGTCACTGAGATGGAAAGAGATGTTTGGGTTTGAAATATGTTTTTAAGATGGAGTATATAAATCTCATTCCTGGCAACATGAGTAAGGAGAAAATGAAAAGCATTAAGCAAAACATTTATATTTTGGAAGATATTAAGTCAATGTATAAGTTAGAGCCTCTGGGAAGTTGGAGTGGTATCTATAGATTATGGACTAATAAGTATTTAAATGCCATTCAGAACAAAAGGAATAAATGAGATATCTAGGAAGGATAAATAAATATACCTTGCCTGACCTCACTCTGGTCCGAAAGCCAAGCATGGACCCGGAAGAGGTAGCTCATAAAAGCCTTGTGAAACCCTACTCTGGGGCTCAGACTCTGGAGAGCGATCTTCTCTGAGCCCGCCAGCATAATAAACCTGGGTTCTCCTACTCTCCAAGTGCTTGCTTGGTTGCTCACCGGGTAAAAGAGCTGATACACTGCAGCCACAGAGCTGCTGGAGCTGGTACACTACAGACACAGGGCTGTCACCAGAGCTGATACGTTGCGGCACAGGGCTGCTGGGCAGCTGCCGTAACAAAACCAAAAAAGCTCTGACTCAAATCCAGCCAAGACCCAGTTTGGGACTTGAACCCATAGTTTTATAATTAGAGTCACTTGAACACATAGCTATTATTTGGTGTCTGGACTTACTGAGGTTCAGGTTCTCAGAGCAGAAGGAATTTACTGAGAGACAAAGTGACAGGCAAGAAATAGATTTATTAAGATAGGATGCTTGTGAGTGTTATTAGTGGGCAGGCAAAGAAGCTCTGCCCCATGAAAGAGGTGGGCTACATTTTTATAATCCAAGGAAAGTGGGGAGAGGAAAAAGACTACCTTCTTCCTTGTTCTTTAAGAAGAGGGTAAGCTTACATCATTAGCTCCTCCTTTGTATGGGGTAAGGAAGTATTTGACCCTATGAGGTCAAACTAGGACTGTCATGGTATTTATTCAAATCAGCAGAAGGGTGGTGACATATGCTAAAATATATTGAATCATCTCAGGTTTCCATATAATGAGGGTCTCCTACTTTGGAATGTCATCTTTCCCTTAAATTCCTGTCCTTGGTCCTAAGGATGATTACCTTGCTGCAAGCCTCATTTTGTCTTTCACTTAATGAACTGAGGCATATCTCATGCTTTTATTTGTGGTTATAGTTATGCAAGCCTGCTTCATTCTGATGGCTTTCTCGAGCCATCATTAACTTGAAGTGGTCTCCCAGAGTTTCCTAGGTTTCTCTCTCTACCTGTGGTCCCCTACGGGGACTTCTACAACCAGCTGTGTAACTATGCTGCTGTATCTCTCTCAAGCTCACTGGAAACAAGAAAATCAATGAACCAAGAGACAAAAATCTCCCTGGTGCATCTATCACTTAATCTCTAGCCATATAAAACAATTTTCCATTCCCTGCAAAGTGCCTTCATGTTTCACATCTCTGTCCTGTTGAAATGGAGCAGAGCCCTGTAGGGCTCCTGGGCACAAAAGCATTTCTGAGTCCTCCATTTCTTGTCTGTAGGAAAGACGCCTCATTCAGCCTTACTGCACCTTCCCAGAGTTCTAAAGGGAAGGTTCAAACTGTTGCTAATTAGGGATTGGAGGGGATGCAGAGACAATGGAGGAACAGTCAAGAAACAGCAGTGCAGCCTTGGGGCAGAGTCCTGGGTTCACCCTCAAAGGATATAGCTAACAAGGTCTTTGAGCTCTTCTGCTGAACTAAAACCCCCAACAAATGGAAGATGTTAACTACTTGATGAAGCCTTCTTCGTTCCTGAAAGAAGGACATCAGAACCAGTCCTGGGGCTACTAAACACCAGTCTTGAAGAAGAATGCAAGATTTCATCTATCCCAATCCTTACCTATGGCCCTATTTTCCACCCCCCTAACTGTAAAACCTCTTCTTCTCTCCCAAAGGAGGGTGCAGTCCTTGGGACATTAGCCTGCTGTGAGTTCCTTGGCCTGGCAAAGCAATAAAGCTACTCATTTTCCTTTCACCCCAAACTCTGTCTCTGCATTTTTATTTAGCACCAGCGGACAGAGGCCAGATTTCAGCAACACTGTGCCTTTGTTCATATCATTTCCTCTCTTTAAAATGTATGTTCCAGGTTCCAGATTATATGTGTATTCTTCCCCACCTGCGTCAACTATTTCATATTCTCTGTAGCCTTCTCTCAGACCCTAATCTATGCTACCTCCTCAAGGAAACTAATCAGTTTCTCATTTTTGCCTCATATGTATCTTAATTGTAGAGGTAGGTTGGTTGTTTATTTAAACATCTGTATCTCAGACTAGATTCTCAATGCCTGAGGTGAGGTACTGGAGAGAGAAAGGAGAGAAGGGAAGGGATGTTTCACTATGCAGTTCCATTAAACATGTCAGGATACAGTGGTAGGTTTTCAACATCAAAATGTATATCCCCAATTTTATAATTTAAGGCATAAAGCTCAAAATGGGCAATCGAGGTAATTCTATTTTGCCAGTAGAATATGCATATCTGCAAAAAGTGGGCTTGATCTTTCAGGAGTTTCATGTTCTATCCACCTCTCTACTTGTCACTGACTACATGATTCTCACTTTACATGCTTATTAGTCAGGGTATGTAACATTAGCTGCAGTAAAACACCCACTCCCTAAATTTCAATGTATTAATAAATCCCAGGTGTTCTTCTTGCTCATATCAAATCCAATGAGTATTAGCAAGATATTTAGCTTCACAAGGGCAGTCCAAGACCAGTCTCTTTCAATGGTTCCTTTACTATCAAGGCTTTAGAATTCTCAGCAGACAAAAATGTAGGATGAACAGTTGGCCATGGGTTTGTAGAAATTAGATGTAAAATTATACCTAACACCTCTGTTCATTTTCCATTGGCCATAACTACCCTCATGGATCTTGAGAAATAAAATCTGATTGTATGTCTAGCAAGAAGAGGAATCACATGGCTATTGATGGGCAAGGTTGAGAGGAAAGGGATAATTCATCCGAAAGTGATTTCTTGCAGATGAGCTACTCACAAAGTGCCATTTAGAGTTGAGTGTTTAAGACACTCAATCCTGGGAGAGTTCTGAGGTGATGAGTTAAGTTATCCATCTACTCTACCACGTGAATTACATCCACAAGTCTTATTTCCAGCACACGGATTACACCGTGGTAGGAGGTGGGACTGCTGAAACTATGCATGCTGAACCCCTGGAATTAGGCTGGAACCAGAGATCTGCCACATGATACTGATTTGACCCAACCTCTGATCATATCAGGAGAGAGGCTGGTGCTTAAAAACTCCACAACCCCAAATTTGGCATCCATCTTTGGAAGGAAACATCTGATCCTGGTTCTGCCAGTTGCAAGACTGCAACAGAGGGCCCACAAACCTGCTAATGCTCCTGTTTCTTTTACTTCATCCTAGTAAATGCTGTTCTAGGAGACTTGCTGAATGCTGTCTTGACTTTTGCCTTTGTTTATGCAACAATGGCATTCTCTCCCACAATATTTATGTTTAATTCTTAAGCTACCATCTAGTTTCTGGCCAAAGCTGCCTCTCTGTGTATGTATCTGTCCAGATAGATCTGCTCTACCTATACTTTTTTTCTCAGATTCAGCCTCCAACCAACTTCATACAAATCTTGTATGGTCTCACTAGAGTATCAGATACTCACACTCACTATACCCCATCCCTCTCCACCCAGAGAGACACTAAGGTCTCAAATATAAGGGGGTCAGTTTTGTGCAGACCAGTCACCTAATTTATTGGGATTATCCTTTCGTAAATTCTTATAATCTGTAATTTGTGATTGTATTTTGAAATTCCTGTATTGTATTTTGAAAAAAAATTTTTTTGAAAATTATTTAAAATATTTAAAAGATTAAAAGCTTTACTGTGGAAAAAACTGCTTCAAAAAATCCCCAAAGCAATACTATTGGATAGGGATACAACGAGGCATAGTGAATGGACCTCTCAGAATAGTTTACTCCCATGAAAATGTCATGGCTGGGCCTTTGAAAGTAAAGCCACCTGTCTGGTCTTAGAATTTGAACCCGGGTTTTCAGTGATATTTGAAGGTGAAACTCTCTCCTGGAACTGCAGATTTTCAGATCCTTGGAGAAGTGCTTTGGTGGTTACATTTAGTGGTCAATGAAAAGGTGCCCAAGTGAGTTTCATCACTGTCTCATGGGTCCCCTTGAAGGATCTGTCAGTTCATAAGATCAGAGAAGACTGCTCTGCCCTGGGTATTTTCAGAACTTCAGAGGCAGAGGATAACATATTGTCTTACCACTTTAGCTTGGTATAGGTGAGCCCCAAACCCTTCCATTCCTAATACTATGTTCTATTACTTTTTTTTGTTGGTGTGTTCTTCCAAAACCCTCTCCTTGCCAGTGTTTTTCTTTATACACGCTGAGGCTAGATGATGTTCTGATTATAATAGGCTGGGTTGTCTGCTTTCTGTTGTTGGAACCTCTGACTCTTTACAACTCACTTTGCCCCCAAGTTTGAGCTGCAGATCCTGATTCCAGGAAAACAGAGGGGGAGGGGGGAAGCCTATTCAAAATTCTGTGACAATGGTGGAGGCTAAAGTAACACTGAAGTAACTCTGTTGTCAAAGCTAAAAGAGGAAACAGGTTTGAATTTGTGAGGCTCTTCAGTTGTAAGAAGTGTCCTGGCAGGACACTAACTGCTTCTAAGAGCCCTGACTCCTATTAAATCAAGTGATACCTTCCTGGTACTGTCAGAACATCTTCTCTTTTCTGTTTCTCTGGGAGCTACTTCACAAGAGTACTTTGGCTGACTGTTTTCTGAAAGACCATGAAAGAGATGATTTCAGTTTGAAGTGATTACTCTTTGTGCAGTGCTTTTATTTTGGCATTCCCACAGAGAGAGCAAGCAGGGCACCTTACCAGTAGACAGTAAAAGTAAACGGGAGGGGTGATGCTATTATCTTTGTGCTGGTGAGGCTTCTGTGTTGACGAGTTAGACACCAAGAAATCTGAGCATCAGATTGGGATAACCTAAGGAATATACAAAGAATTTTACGAGAGCAATTTTCTTAAGATTAATTAGAGTAAAATTGTATCTCCTTCTTATGATTTCTAGTGCTAGTAGCCAGAATATATTAGTTATAAAACTCTTCCATTCCCATTCCAGAATTGTATAAATGTAATACTTCCTTTGCTGTTGATAAATTCTTAAAAATTATTATTTCTTTTCCATCTATTCCTTTTTTTTTTTTCTTTTTCAGCTGCACCTGTGGCATATGGAAGTTCCCAGGTCAGGGATCCAATCCAAGTCACAATTGTGACCTACACCACAGCTCTAGAAATGCCAGACTCTTAACCCACTGCGCCAGGCCAGGGATCAAACTGGTGCCTCTGCAGAGACAAGGTGGGCCATTCACCCACTGCGCCACAGTAGGAACACCCTCCATCTATTTCTTTTATGTGTAAAACTCTACCATATTCACTTATGTTTACCTACCTTTTTTTTTTCCTAATAATATAACCTATGCTCCCTTGCTTTATAATCTACCGCATGTATATCTGGATTATTTTTCTATGTAAGTGCAAATTCCACACCATAGAATCACACAGTTAAGGGGCAGGCAAAAGCAGTGCCTTGGTTATAATTGTTATACATGTATGTACTAATTTGCTGGGTTAGACCTGAATGGCACCTTATTGATGATTAAGTGCAATGCCTTCCTTTTGACAAATCTCTTCAGTTATTAATCAACACCTATTTTCAGCCAACTCTGTTCCGGATACTATACAAATTTAAGTAAGATATAATTCTTGCTTTTTAGCATCTCATACTCTCAACCTCAGTATTATTGACACTTTGGAAGTCTAATTCCTTGCTGTAGGGAACTGTCCTGTTTTATTGTATAGTATCTGTCAATGTCCCTGGCTGCTACCTACTAGATGACAGTAGCATCCTTAAGTCTTAGCAGCCAAAAAACAAAAACAAACAAACAAAAAGTTCCCAGACTTTCTAACAGGGCCTTGGTTGAGAACAACTATTCTAGAAGCAGAAGCAAACATGCACAAAGTACTTAAAATATAAGAAGAAAGTACATTTGAGGCACAGTATGGAGTAAGTTGGCATAACCTTGAAATATGCGTCTATCAAGTAGGTTCCTAATCTCCTCATTCTTTAGTTTCTACATCTGTCATCTGTACAACTGAGCTACCTATAGTACCAACAATATCCTGGTTTCTAGTGAGTATTAAATGCCATTGTGTGTGTATGTTGGGGTGTGTGTGTGTGTGTGTGTGTGTGTGTGTGTGTGTGAGAGAGAGAGAGAGAGAGAGATTAGATGTCTGCACCACATCATTAGCATTAAATATTATCTCATTATTCTGATAGAGAAATATTATACAATTTCAGTTTAAAAGAAATATATTGGACGTGCCAGTGGAGACTCTCTCACAACAGGTGCATCTTCAATTAAAGCTTTAGATTAAGACATCTCTGCATATCTGTAACTTTATAAATGAATGTCCACATGAGTCAATGACTCCAGTCTCAATTGCCTTCTTTTAGAAATGAGAATAGAAATTGCTTAAAGTGATCTGTTACCTAAAGCTTAATATCCAATCTGCTTCTTCAAACACCCGTTCCATCCCTATTACTTTTTGCAAGACACAATGTAGAACATTCTTCACTACTATTCATGAAAATGTGCAAATCTGCCTTATTGAACAAGGCGAATAATCTGTTCTTGTCAGTCTCACCAGAGAAATCACCTGTCAGTTGGGTGTGTTCCTTCTTGCCTTCTGCCTTCATTTTATCTCTTCCTTCTTTCCTCCCTTTCTTATTATTTTCTTCCTTCATTTCTTCCTCCTTCCATTTAACAGATGTTTATTGAACATCTACTGTGGCTACTGGGCCAGATTCTGGGATTATAATGTGACCAGGAAAGGCATAGCCTGCCCACCAGACTTTTCAGTCTAGTATCACATGTGATTTAAATAGCCAAGGAAAAACACTCTATGGAAATCAATTCATATCACCCATGGATTTATTTTCTTTTTATATATCTCCAACTCTACCTTCTAATTGAGTCCTGCCACACTTTCCTATCAAAACCAAAGGATTTTCAGTTTTTGATCCCTAGATGAAAGCACATATTTTTCTCTGGACTTTCTTCCCTGTTCCTGTGTGAGTTCTGAGTTCTGGTTCTGCTCAGCTTAATCCATCTTTCTGCCAACCAGACTCTAGCTCTGAGAGCCATGCCTATGGATATTATGCCATGCTCATCAAAATTCAGAAATTAAATTTGAGAAGTACATTTAAGATAAACACTAAAAACAATTTAAATCCAATTTTTAAATAGACAAATAATTTGAACTGATACTTCATTCATGAGATTATATGAATGGCCCTCAAACATACCAAAAAAAAAAAAAAGATGTTCACCATTACTAATGATTAAGGAAATGAAAAAAAGAATGACAATGAGATATAACCTCACACTCATTAGGATGGCTACTATTTAAAAAAAAAACAAAATAACAAATATTAGTGACAATGAGGAGAAATTGTAAACTTGTACATTGTTGGCAGAAATGTGAAAGGCTGCAGCCACAGTGTAGCCACTGTGAAAAACAGTACAGAGGTTTCTCAAAAAATTAAAAATAGGAGTTCCTACTCTGGCACAGTAGGTTAAGAATATGATTGCAGTGGGTCAGTTTTGCTATGGAGGTATAGGTTCAATCCCTGGCCAGAATAGTGGGTTAAAGGATCTGGCATTGCCACAACTGTGAGGTAGGTCACAGCTGCAGCTCAGATTCAATCCCTGGTCCAGGATCTTCCATATGCCATGGATGTGGCCATAAAAAAATTTAAAAATATAACTATCACATGATCCAAAAATCCCAGTTTTGTTTACAAATCCAAAAGAATTCAAAGCAGAATTTGGAAGAGGTATCTGCACACTCATATTCATGGGAGCACTATTCATAATAGCCAAGAAGTGGAAGCAACACAAGGGGTCCATCAATGGATGAAATGATAAACAAAATGAGATGTGTATGTACAATGAAATATTATTTAGCTTTAAAAAGGAGGGAAATTATGACACATTACAACATAGATGAACCTTGAGGACATTGCACTAAGTGAAATAAGCCAGTTACAGGAAGTCAAATGTAGTGTATGATTCCAATTGAATGAAGTATCTAGAGTGTTTAAACTCAAAGATGCAGAAATTAGCATGGTGGTTGGCAGACTAGGGGGAGAGGGAAATGGAAAGTTGTGTAATGGGTATAGAGCTTTGGTTGTGCAAGATGAAAAGTTCTAGAGACTGGTTATACCACAATGAGAATATACTTCATACTGTTGGACAGTACATTTAGAAATACAGTTAAGATAATGCATTTTATGTCACAATCTTTACCACAATTAAAAGAAAATCAAATGTATTCAAAACTAAAAAACACATTTAAACAGAAGGTTGTAAATGTAGTAAAACTAAGTTTAACTGAAAATAAAAATAGTAAAAGTTTAAATTACTTAATGGATAATAGATTTATAAAAGATGAGCATGACAACTTAAGTAGATTCTGTAGTATATATTCCAATTATATTGTCATACTAGAAAACAACTTTACCTGTTCAAACCATTCCTTTGATGGATTCTGAATTCTTTTTGATTTGTTTCTTTTTGGCCACACCCACAGCATACAGAAGCTCCAGGGCTAGAGATGGAACCCACACCAGAGCAGCGACCTAAGCCACTACAGTGACGACATGGGAACCTTAACCCACTGTGTCACCAGCGGACCTCTGATTCTGAATTCTTGATGTGGTGAATATCACCTTTGAACGTCATTACACACCAAATATTCAGTAAGAGTTTTTAGCAAATCTAATGTCCAATTTGCTAAGTAATTTGTGTGTGTGTGTATATATATATATATATATATTTGGAAAATAATTGTTTGTAAAGTTTAGAAAATCTGGCCTGTGTTCAAAATAAAATATTTATTAGGTAGCTTGGTACCTGAAACTAAGCAAAGAGAGTTGAAAAATCCCAAATTAGTGTCAGAGATAAGAAAGCTGCCCTCACTCTTTATTCATCTCTGCAAATTTTTCTCTGCTACAAAAGCCTATTTCAAAAAATTTATACACGCACACAATTAATATTTAAAATCTTTTAAGTTGCCTTTAAAGACTTTATAGCCATTCTTGCCTCTTGCTTTCAGTATCTCCTGTCCATTTTCTGATCACTAGATCTGGTTGAGAAGGCTCCAGAGTTCTTGTTCATTACAAGGCATATATTGTTTGTTGATCAAGACATAACATCATCCTCTATATACCCACCACGAAATTTCCATTGAGGAACATTCTGGCTCTATAGGTTTTGGTGGTTTTGTTTGTTTGTTTTCACAGATCTGGATACAAATGGTAACAAACTAGGGTCTAGAATGAAGAAGAGGTGAGTGATGTACTTGCTTCAGATGCAAAAGAAAGAATCTTCAAAGAACTCAGTCATCAAGATAAATAATACTTATGGCAATATTTTTGAAAATCCATGTTGATCAAAATATGAGGATTTAAATTAAGACAGGCTGTTGTTGCTTATTTTGTGACCCTGCATTATTGGGCAATGGGAACAGTCGTTTCCAATCAGCCTTGGATTCTGGGTCTTTGGCTCCCACCACTGGGTTGGTTTATGAGGGCTGACAATGGTGAACAAACAGATTGGGCAATACAGAGCTTTATATATAGTCCTTGTGTTGATTGTGGAGCTTTCGTGAAAGTTTTCTATTTGTCTAAAACCATGGAAATCTATTTCGATGGATATATATGAGGATGCAGCTTATTCCTTTTGCCACAGGCTCCAATATGGTTTGTTGAGGCACAGAATCCTTACTGGACATCATACATTTTAGCAGCTTGCAGTGGAAGAGCAGTGTGAGGAGGGGAGAGTTCATCCTGGGACTTTCTCTAGGCAGAGGCAACATCATAAAACCTGAACCAGATGGAGTTTTATCAATTTTTGGCCATTCTTGACCAATTATTTTTCAGTTCTTGACATTTTGTCCCCAATTCAACAACATATTATGAGTTCATTTCTCCAAATGGAAAATGGACTCAAAGCTAAAAATATCATATCTTAAAAGTTCAATGTCACATATTTTCCGAAAAGAATGGTTAGATGTTTAAATCCTCAGGAACTGACTCAATTGGCTAAGATATGGTCCTGCTTAATGAAATGGTACAATCAAATCTGTCCTTCAAATAATCTCCATTTTCATGTTTCCACAGATACTTTATCATCAGTGTCTTCAAGGACCAAACCTCAACTTACAGTTTTCTTTAGTGTGCGTGTGTGGGGCAGGGGTGGGGGGTGTCTAGTACTAGCAATTCCTCTATCAAAAAAAAAATAATAATAATAATCACTACAGCTGAATTTGACAAGCTTCCTCAAATATTTATCTAACTATGTCCTTCAGGTTTAAGGACATTGAGATTTTTAAAAAGTATAAAATGCAAATGCCGTCCTGGAAGGTTAAGAAAAACGAATGTCAACCATTAACCTTAAAATCAACAGTTAACAGCTCCATCTGAATGAGTTTATAATGTTTTCTTTAATGAGACATGGACCAGTGGTTGTTAAATTTTCTGGGTAACTAGTCCTGGAATTTGGGGTGACATTGAAGAGATTAAAAGATGACTGCCAATTTTTTAAAGAGCAATTTTTAATATATACCATTATACTCCATTCATTTGGTAGTTTTGGTATGATTGAGAGGTTTGAACAGAAATATTTATTTCCCTGACTTCATCTTGTGAAATAAAATATAAGTACAAAGAAGTTAAGATTTTTTGTGGCTTGTGGTAAATAGGAAACATTTCAGTGGCATCGCCTAGCCTCTGACCTAAAAGAGCACATTTTTCCCTCCCCTACTCCAAATATCTAAACTCAATCTTTAGACTCAACTATTATGACCAATATCACAGTGCGTAATATGAATACCTCACTTTTGTAAAAAGGAATTTTCATGTTGAGCAAAATGTATTGGCAAAACTGTGTGCTGTTTCATATTCTAATGAGAAGAACTAGAAAAAATCTTGAATTCTTCTAAGGCATGACATCATTTTTGTCACATTCAGCCTCTAGAACTTTGCAGAGTGCTTGGCACAAGAAATACACTCAAGAACTACTTCTTGGCTTGTAAGGTGTTGGGTCCTTAGGGTAAATGTCTTGTGATCGAGAACTTTAATGGAGATGAAAGGTTTAGAATGTCTATTGCTTGAGATGGGGATGTAGTATTGTCTTATGTTGGCTCCCATGGTTTCCATACTTCCTGGAGAACTGATGAAAAAGATTTGGAGAGAGGAGATCCTTGAGCATATGAGAAGACCCAGGATTGAAGAATACAGAAAAATTAACTTTCTTTTCTTTACAATTTAGGCACAATTTTCTTTTACGAATTTAACAGAAGGTTAAGACAGGGCTCTTTCTGACTTAGCTTTGAAAGAGGTCCCAAGGAAAGCAACATCAGATAACAGAGTGTGTATGAAGGAGTTTTTTTCCATAAACAGATTTTACAAAGAAAATGGGAAGAATCTGTTCCATGATTCTTGCTGCTCTTCATTTCCTTTGAAAACATAGATGTCTTTAATAGGGGCTGGAAAGTGAATGTACTGAAGAATTGTCTTTGGAGAGAAACTGCTGCTGGCTCTGGTGCCCGTCCTTTCTCAGAGGATGGTGGTATCCCATATGTTCCAGACTTAGTGAGAGATGAACATGTAATGGCTCAGAGTTGTGAAATGTGGGCTCAGATGGACTCATGCCCAGCAGCCTGAGGTAGGAGAGTAGCATAGCTGGTCCCAGGGGGTTGACCAGCCTGTACTCCACAGTGCTGGAGGTAGGTAACATACCTCTTGCTTACACTACTACATGGGAGAGAGAACCATGTAGCATGTGGTGGAACCCTAAAGACCTTCTAACAAAAGCCACTAGATGGACCAAGAATACCTGAAGGAAAATGCAGAAGTAAATGTCATGTCTCTGGTGCCTGCAAAGCTTTGCAATTGACCGTCTCAAAAAGAGATGCATCTGCTCAGATCAGAGGGACTATAGGTGTTGGGTTGTTCCTAGGCGTGTCCACACATAAGACTCTTGAGGTGAAAAATCACCTTTAACCACCATTAAACCCAGAAAACTTAATGCCTGATAAGGAGAGGCCCAGCTCCAGTAAGATTTGTCCTGTTTCCCACTGCTGTGACCTGGAAGATGAACACTGGCTGGTAAGCTGTTGGAGGGGGAAAAGGGCCATATTATTAAAAGAGAGAGAGAGAGGAAATGAAATGTCCTCATTGCCATTTTCCCTTTGTAGATTTCGAGCCAGAAGAGGTCTAAACTGTGAAGGAAGTAGAGTTGATATTTTATGTCATAACAAGCTACCGTGTTGATTAATATCTTAGACAGAATGTTTCATTTTCTAAATTAAGACTGTGTGATATAAAGTAACCACAGGACCAAAAGCAAATAAAAAATTCATGGACCTCTTGAAATTTTCATTTCAGATAGGGTAGTTACTGCCAGTGATAACATTTTTAAAATACAAGTGAGCAAAAAAGTAAATACTTAGATAAAGTCAAATTGCATTTTGATAACATCGAGTTGTGATCAAGTCAATTCATCTGGTGGCAGTAACTTTTAATGTTATCATAATTACAGCTTCCTCTCACTTATTATGACATATGTCACTCTGCCTACTTCTCAAAGGTGAGTTGGTATCGTTCTTTTTGGTGTTATATTAGAGTCATTATTTTGGAAAAGCCAAACAAGGTGTGGCCCTCTGATCTCAGGCATGAATATGAGAGATGAGCAGTCAAATAAAAGCACAGTTCCAACCCATCCCCTTCCCCCCTCCCCCCATGTGCACATGCCCTCCTCAAAGGTACAGCTAGCTTAGCATATCAAACCTGGCAAGAAATATCATCTGGTAAACCACTAGCAGTATGCATGAGCCTGGAGCCCCCTCAGTTCAGAGGATGCTAAGCCTTTGGGTCCTGAGGGGTTTAATTACATTCTCCCTGTCAGAGAAGGAAGTTGGATTTGCTTCAGTGGAGTTGCATTTTCTGCCACTGGGTTATTTGTCTCCCCATAAAACAATTTCCCAATACCACTAGGAATCCTAGAGGCTGTTTACATAGAAGCCCATGTGGTTCACTCTCAGACCAAAGGCCAGTTGGAGTCCTTGTGTTTGCATTTCTTCCTTTCATAGCTGGCCTTCTGAGAGGCCTTTGTGAGAACAGAAGAGAGGCCTCAGGGGAAAACACTCAAGGTGCCCTCAGGCTCTGCTGCTGCCTGTTCTACAACAGTCCTTACTGCCTGGGTGATGGATATCATGGACCCTGCCTTTTTGTTCAGCATCCTACACAGAACGAAATTCCCATCTGACTCCCCATCCTTATTGCTGCAGCAGTTCAAGGCTGATTCTCTGATAATTTCACTCATCATCTCCTGTACCTTCTGAAAGAAGGGCCCTCAGAAGTGAACATTTTTGGATGGTAGTAGGTCTGTGATTTTTTTTTTGTAAATAGTCCTTTGTGTTAAAAATGCTGTCAATCAGACTATCTAAAAACTGACTGAATGCTAAAGAATATATGAGGTCTTCAGTTCAGGGCTTCAGGAACTCACCTGAATGCAATTCAGAAAATGAGTTGTGGGCCTTGATAAAACCCATAGAAAAAGAAATCAATAGTTTAGAACTAGCCCTTACAAAATAACCATGTAAATTATTTCATGCTCAAATATACTCTGTTTGTATAGCACCTGGAAAATATTTGTTTTGAGAATGAATGAGTATTTGATATAATCATGATTTGAAATGTACATTAAAACTGTGATTCCAGATGCGTATATGGACCAAGATGGTGAGTGTTATTTGCATCATTGGATGGGAATGTAAATTGGTATAACCACTATGGAAAACAGTATGGAGGTACCTCAGAAAGCTGAATATAGAACTACCATATGACCCACAAATCCCATTCTTGGTCATATATCTAGACAAAACTTTACTTGAAAAAGGCATATGCACCCATATGTTCACTGAAGCACTATTCATAATAGTTAAGACATGCAAACAGCCTAAATGTCCATCTACAGATGAATGGATTAAGAAGATGTGGTGTACATAGTCAATGGAATACTACTCAGCCATAAAAAAGAACAAAATAATGCCATTTGCAGCAACACAGATGGAACTAGAGATTCTCCTGCTAAGTAAAGTAGGTCAGAAAGAGAAAGACAAACACCATGTGATAGCACTTATATCTGGAATCTAATATATGGCAAAAATGATCCTTTCTGCAGAAAAGAAACACATGGACTTGGAGAGCAGACTTGTATTTGCCAAGAGGGAGGGGGAGGGGGAGGGAGTGGGATGGACTGGGAATCTGGGTTTTTAGATGCAAACTATTGCCTTTGGAATGGATAAGTCATGAGATCATGCAATAGTTTACATCTATTAACCCCATACTATTACTAGTACCCCATACTATTAATAGTATTTCATTAATAGCATGCCATTTCAAAGGCAGCGGTTTGCATCTTGGAACTGTATCTAGTCACTTATGATGGAGGATAATGTGAGCAAAAGAACATATATATTTCTGTGTGACTGGGTCACTTTGCTGCACAGTAGAAAATTGACAGAACACTGTAAATCTGCTGTAATGGGAAAAAAATCACTTAGAAAAAGAGTGTTATTTAGAAAAAGGAAGACACAGAATAAGGTGAATAAGGGTCTGATGATCTAAAGCATAACATGATGACTGAAGTTCTTCACACTGTATTACATAATTGAATTTTGCTAAAAGAGTAAAACTGACCTGTTCTCACACACAGACAAGATAATGATGTGAGGTGATGGGTACGTTAATCAACAAGCTGGAAGGAATCCTCGCACAATGCAAAACCTATCCAATCATCAGGGCGCATCCCTTAAATATCTTACAATTTTATTTGTCAGCGATACCTCAATATGTCTATTAAAAAAATAGCCATAACCCTAACCCTAACCCTAACCCTAACCTATTATTTAAAAAATAGCAGTTCCAGTTGTGGCTCAGTGGAAACGAATCTGACTAGCATCCATGAGGATGCAGGTTCAATCCCTAGCCTCACTCCGTGGGTTAAGGATCCAGCATTGCAATGAGCTGTGGTGTAGGTCACAGATGTGGCTCAGATCTGGTATTGCTGTGACTGTGGTGTAGGCCAGCAGCTAGAGCTCTGATTTGACTGCTTGGAACCTCCATATGTGATGCTTGTGGCCCTAAAAGATTTTTAAAATTTTTTAAATAAATCTGGAGTTCCTACTGTGGCTCAGCAGGTTAAGAACCCAACATAGTGTCCATGAGGATGCAGTTCAATCCCTGGCCTCACTCAGTGGTTTAAAGATCTGGCATTGCTGCAACTTGTGGCATAGGTTGTGGATGCATGTTAGATCTGGTGTTGTAGCTGTGGGGTAGGCCCACAGCTGCAGCTGTGACTCAATTCCTGGCCCAAGAACTTCATATGCCACAGGTGCAGCCATAAAAAGAAAAAAAAGAAAGAAAAATTTAAAAAAAGGAAAGAGAAAGAGGAGACACTAAATACTTCTACCGTAGTTACAGCCGTTGTCTCTGGTGGACACAGAAACACTCTCCTAACTCCTCTCCTGGGTTTTGTGTTTAACCTTCTTCAGTGGCTCCTACTGGTTCTCAGTCAGGGGTGATTTTTGCCCCTGACAGACATTTGACAGTACCTGGAGACACTTTTGGCAGTCACAACTACATCGAGGGTGCTAGACTCTGTAAGGTAGAGACCAAGGGTGCTGCTGAACATCCTACAATACACAGAAAACCGTCCACAACAAAGAATGATCCAGCCCAAATATTCCCACTTTGCAGCAAGAATGATCCTTTTCAAATATGCAACAGATGCTATTACTCCTGCTCAGAATCTTCCAAAGGTTTCCAGTTTCCCTTGGAGTAAATGTCCAAGTATTTCTCATGGTCTAGGAAGCCTGAGATGACCTGCTCCTGTGAATTCCCCAACTTCACCTCCTGCCCAGTCCCCTCACTCACCCCATCCCAACCACGGCACTCTCTGATGGATTATCTCTTAGCCCATCTACGTCTCTGCTCAAATGTCATTTCCTTAGAGAGCACTTCTCTGACAGCTCTATCAAAAAACAAGCCAGCAAATTAACTAGAAATAGCTACCCCATAACCCTCCCTATCCCACCCCCGGGGCACAAAACTGGTTCATAATCCTGGGTTCATGACACACACTATTAGTGTACAAAAGTCTCTCCTTCCCTATGTCCCTCTTTCCCTCCCCTCTTCCCTTCTTCCTTCCTTCTTTCTTTCCTTCTATCCATGTATCATTTCTTCCTTCATATTTTCCTTCAAAAGGAAATGATTAAACCCATGACTCCAACATCGAACAAGGAAACTGGAACACGGGAACCTATATGATCACTCTAAGCCTCCTCGCATCCAAGGTAACTGCTATTCCAAATTTCATGTTAACAATTTCTAAAATTTTATTTATATGTATTTAACACCTCTCTGTGTATTCCTTTAAAAGTATATGTTATGGTTGTATATGTTGTTCGACTTTAAGGGAAAAAAATGATTTCTAAAATATCCATATGCCTATTAGTCCCTCGCATTTGTATGGCCAAGATCTATCTACAACGTTGTCTATAGTTGGAGTCACTCATATTCATTTCTGTATAATACTCCCTGTTTGAATGTGCCAGAACTTACTTCTCTAGTCCCCTCTATATTAGCATGTATTTATTTCTAGGAATTTGTTATTGTGAACTGAAATGTTACTGGGAACGTGTTCCAGAGAGTCTTTGGGCTTTCTCTAAATAGAATTTATCACCACCTGATATTTTATATACACGTTGTCTTATTTGCTGACTGCCTGTTTCCTCTCAGTAGAATGTAAATCCCATACAAAGGAGCAAAGCCTCTATTTTCTTCCTGCTATATCTACAAAACCTAGAAGAGTGCCTGATATACAGTAAGAACTCCCTGAATATCTTCTATTTCTATTTTTTTTTCCTTTTGACATCTTGGCGAGCTTATTACAGTAGTGTCCTAACTAGTCTCTGCTTCCTCACTTGCTGTCTTAGAATCAACTTGCGGCATAACAGCCAGAGTGATCTTACTAAAAGGTATGTCAGATTTTGTCTATTTTCTATTTTAAAATCCTCTCATATCTCCAAATCTCAAAGTAAAAAGCCAAAGTTCTTACAATAAACTGGTTTTGTGGGATCTGGTTTCATTCTACTTCTCTGACCTTGTCTCCTAATATCTGCCCCATCATTCTCTGCAATCCAGGCACACTGGTCTCCTTGGTTCTGTTTGAGCACATTTAGCCCACACTTCTTCGGGACCATTGCACTTACTATTCCCCTGGCCTAGACAGTTATCCAGTCAGATGTCCATATAACTCACATCTCACTCCCTTCAAATACATGGTCAAAGGTCACTACTAGTAGGTCTTCTAGGCTAACTCACGTAAAATTGTAACTCACCCATAACTTTCTGTCTCTTCACAGTGCTTTATTTTTTTCTCTTTAGTTCTTAGTGCTATTTAATCTAATTTTTCCTTACTGATACATTCCTTTTTTGGCTGTACTCTTGGCATGCAAAAGTTCCTTAGCCAGGGATTGAACCTGACCCAAAGCAGTGACAACCCTGGATCCTTAACCAGTAGGCCACCAGAGAACTCCAAATTTTTCCTTTTTTATTGTCTTACTGGTATATTTTGCTTGTCTATAGCCTCTTACTAAACTCCAAACTGATAACCTTCATGAGGCAGAGATTTTTGTTGGTTTTGTTCACTATTGAATACTTGGTTCCTAACAAATGCCTGGCACACACCAGATATTCAGTAAGCAAAGGAAAGAGCCAACAAAATGAAAGACAACCTAGAGAATGAGAGAAAATATCTACAAGCCATATACCTGGTAAGGGGTTAATATCTAAATATATGAGGAATTCATAAAACACAATAGCAAAAAAAAAAATTGTCTTTAAAATGGGCAAAGGGGCTGCAAAGGCATTTTTCCAAAGAGATACAAATGGCCCATAGGCACATGGAAAGTACTCAGCATCACCAGCATCAGAGACACTCAAATCAAAACCACAGTGAGATATCCTCTCACACCTGGTAGAATGGCTAGTATCGAAATGATGAGATAGAAAGTGCTGGCAAGGATGTGGGAAAAAAAGGAATTCTTGTGTGCTGTTGGTGGGAATATAAATTTGTATCACCACTATGGAAAACAGTAGTGAGGCTCCTCAAAAAAATGAAAATGAACTGCTGTATAATCCAGCAATCTCACTTCTGGGCATCTATCCAAAAGAAATGAAATCAGTATCTCAGAGATATCTGTACTCATGTTTATCCTAGATATCTGTACTGGTGTTAGATATCTGAACTTCTAATGGCCAAGATAAACAAATAACCTAAGTGTCTATCAATGGATTAGTGGATAAGGATGCGAAAGACACATACATACATAGAATATTATTTAGCCATGGAAAAGGAAATCCTTCCATCTGTGACAGCAGTATGAACCTGAAGGACACCACACTAAGTGAAATAAACAAGGTGGAGGCAGAAAAATGTTATGTGATCTCATTTGCATGTAGAAACTAATCCATCCATCCATCCATCCATCAATCAAACTCACACAAAAGAGTAAAATGGTGGTTTCTAGGGCTGGGGTGGGGAGGCGATGTATGTATGGAGAAAGTGGGGAGACACTGGTCAAAGAACACAAATTTTAAGTTATAAGATGAATACGTTCTGAGATTTCAAACTCAGACTGTGACTGCATGGTGACTGGTCAATAATACTCTACTGCATACTTGGAACTTGCTGAAACAGTAATCTTAAGCATTCTTATCACACACATGAAAGGTAATTTTTTTTTTTTGTCTTTTTAGGCCCGCAAACCTCGGCATATGTAGGTTCCCAGGCTAGGGGTGGAAATGGAGCCATAGCTGCAGGCCTACACCATAGCCACAGCAACACCAGATCCAACCCATGTCTGCAATGCACACCACAGCCCACAGCAACACCGGATCCTCAACCCACTGAGCAAGGTCAGGGATCAAACCTATGTCCTCATGGATGTTAGCCAGATTTGTTTCCACTGAGCCAATGATGGGAACTCCATGAAAGGTAACTTTTTAAAAAAATAATGCGTTAATTAATCTGGTAGTGGTAATCATTTTACAATGTAGATGAATATCAAACCATCGTGTTGTAAAATTTAAATATACAGAACTCAAATATTCCTCAATAAAGCTGGAAAAATATAATTAAATAAGTACTTGCTAATTAAATGAGTATACGCTTTAAATACATAGCATTTTATTTGTCAATTATTCCTTAATACGGCTAGAAAAAAATAAAATTAACTAAGTATTTGCTGAATGAACGAGTACGGTAAGTGTGAGCAGTGATTATCATATAACTGCTTATTTTTATTTTTAATTTTTTTTCTGTCTTTTTGCCATTTCTAGGGCCGCTCCTGTGGCATATGAAGATTCCCAGGCTAGGGGTCTAATGGGAGCTGTAGCCGCCGGCCTATGCCAGAGCCACAGCAACACAGGATCTGAGCTGCGTCTGCAACCTACACCACAGCTCGTGGCAACACTGGACCCTTAACCCACTGAGCGAGGCCAGGGACCAAACCTGCAAACTCATGGTTCCTAGTCAGATTTGTTAACCACTGAGCAGTAACGGGAATTCCCTATAACTGCTTATTTTGACATTCATCAGATCACATGTACAGCTTTGATGGTCTAATGTATATCAAAATGACATAAAGCTTTAAAAACAATTCTCCTTGAAGACACTGATGTACTCAGCCAAAGAAATAGAATTTGAGCTAGGATAGACTCCTGGATTAGAGTCATGCTACACATTCTGAAGACCCTAATTCTCAAAGCTTGCTTAAATACACAACCGAACATGTTTGCTTTCCATAAAATAAGAAAGAATGATTTCCCACAGGGTGAAATCAGATCTAGACTGAGGTGCTGCATTTATTAGGAATGAAGCACAGATCTTTCTCACTGTCGTTTGTCACATGTGGAGCTTCCAACCAAAGACTTCAGAGGAAGAAAAATGCTGCCATGCTGCTGCTGTGGTTTTTGAGGAAAGCAACGGTTTTGCCAAATTTACTACACATTTAGAAATTATTTAGTTCTAAATTTTAATTTTAATATTTCACATTCTCACTTTTATGTATTAAAATTTCTGAAAAAGAATTTAAGAAAAAAACTAAAGATTTTGTAAGGAGTTAGGGGATGGGAAAGAGTATAGGAGAAGATAGATGATTTCTGGCAAGTCTAGTGTTACTAGTCATTATTAGCATAAAGGTAATACTCAAGTAATAAAATTAACATCCTTAAGAAGATATAGATACATTTTAGCACTCAAAGCTTTGGGGCTCAGAATATATATTTTATAACTTTAGCTAAACCTTAAATTATGAATCTTTCAAACATCAAATGAGGCATATCCAAGTTGCAATCACAATCTGTCATCCTCTCAACTTCATCAAATTTTGAATTTTCGCATAAAGGAAATATTCATTTTGCTACTACTTTATATGAAAATTTTGAAAGTTTCATATAAAGGAAACATTCATTTCTACTATTCAGTAAAATGAATCTGTAGATCATCAGTTATCTCATCAGTAGATTAGATCAACACTACTGATCTAATCAGCTCTGTGTGTTGTGGAGAACTCAGATTTCTATCCACACACAGGGATTTATCTTGGCATTTTCTGCTACAACTGCTGCTTAACAAATTTTTAAAAATAAGTGCCCCCAAATGAAATATTCTAATGGGTTGAAAAAAGTATTGCTTTAAACATTTTATTTTTAATTTTAATGATTAGTGTGTGTGTGTTGGGGGGGGGGGTGATTCCCAGTGCCATGTAGGGAGATACAAGGAGTGGAGATTCCTGGGCTGATCTATTTTATCCACAGATGAAATGACAGTGTGAGCAAACAGATGTTTGATCTGTGCCTCTGAGCTTGGCGTAGCTAAAGGGAAGGATGCATTCCTTCCTATCGCTGGAGTCCCCCACCCAATCCCAAATATCAAAGCAAAAAAATTTGCATGCTCCAAAAAATAGAACCAAGATATAAGTGAAGAACTCTTCAAATATTTGTTTTAAAAATGCTTTGAGAGTGTATTGAATTTGGATCATGAAAGCAGAGCTCAATTTGTATTTTTTCATTTTTCCCAGTTTCACATTTTTAAAAAATGCTCTTTCACCACCTCCATGTGCAGAGGGCTATGAACTTGCTCTGTTTCCCAACTGACCTATTCATATCAAGTTAGTTACACCCACTTAAGTCCCTTCCTCAATTTTGGCTTGTCCAGTGAACCCTCCTATGGAGCTGGGAACTGACATAGAAATTTTGTGGGGTTTTTTGTTTGTTTGTTTTTTAACAGAAAATGGAATCCCTCAATGCCACAAGACACACTTTCTTATTAAGAAACAAAAGGCATGGAAATTGCTAAAAAACAAATCAATTTCCATTAGAAAAAGTTACACGGTTGGAAAAAGAGAAGAGCACATTGCTGTAATTACCGGTACATCAAGCAGGGATGAACAGCTGCGTGAACTTGGAGGCGGTAGAATAACAGCCACTGAGCCAGCTTCCCCATATGGTCCAAGGGAGGAGGTGGGGCTTCTAGCGGCTGAGGGGTTGGAGAGGTGAGGAGGGGGCACACTCAAATCCCATTCAAGTGAGAAACTCAAGCCAAGAAATGTCTGGCTTTCCAATCCAAACCCAGTTTCTTTCGAGCTGCAGTGGGAAAAATCCCCCTGGCCTCCGTAACAAAAGCCTCTAAAATCAATGTTGTTTTTTCCTAAAGAGAGCAAAATGTGAGTGTTTTCAGACTTTTGGCTCCCCTGCTACTAATAGAAAAGATGACTTAAGAAAGACTGAATCACTTCCTCAGCCTTCTTGGGGTGTGGCTATGACTTGAAATGGTTGGTATCACTTCATAAACACTGTACAATCTAGCATTTGCCTTCTTCCCAATTAGAAGTTGGGTCCAGCCAACAGTGATAGGTCCCCACCACCAGGTAGTGGTCTCAGTCTGTTGCAGTGAAAAGCATTATAGCCTTCTAATTGGCATCCCCTTCAGAATTTGGCAAATTTGGTAAAAGCAGACCAGCGCTATGGTAACCTTTCATTATCAATGCAAATCCTAACAGAAAAGCATTCCATTCTTCTTACATTGTATGTCATAAATGAAACACAATAAATTTTCTTGTGAAAACTTCTCAAAAGCCATTCCTGAATAGATGAGGCAGAAAATGCTTGCATTATACTACACAGAGCTAAAATTTGAGAGTCATTGGACGGCTTGGCTATAAGGAATCTTTAGCTATTTGCAGGGTGAAATACCAAATAGGTTACATCATTTGCAAGGAGATGCCTTGTAAGTACCATGTCCAAAACCACTCTAGTTCCGACTATATGGAGGGTTATTATCACAGAGGATGGTGGCCAGCTGTTCTTCATTGCCACTGAAACAGAATGAGGAAAAAAAAAAAAAGGCATTAAAATGGAATTGGAGGAATTCAAGCTTCCTGAAAATCTGAGTTGGTTAACAGGGGAGGGATCCATCCAAGAGGAGTTATATAATAGACATCTTTCATCACTGATTTTTTTTTTTGAAAAGAGATACAGTTCAGATAAAATTTTGTCTATCAGTCAAATAATTTGATAACCTTACCAAATTTGTCCTACTGAAAAAAAAATCTGAAAAATATTTAAGAGTTATGACTGTGGGAAATTAGGCTATGTATGGAGAGTAACATATCCAGTTATGTGATGACACCATGAAATCTCATAAAATGAGAGTGTATCACTAAAGTAATCCTGTCTGAATGGGTACATTTCATGACATAGATTTAGACAGGTTTATTCCAAAACAAAGTATAATAATTCCCCTGTAAATTAATATTTAATCATCTTTAGAAATATCTAAATTTCAAAATAGAAACAGCATTCTATTCAAATTAGGTATAATACTGTTTCTTAGGAAATAATTAGGTAGATAGATAAACACAAATTTATTTTTTGACAGGTAATTTGGAGTGCACATTCATATTCAATTTATGGGTTCTCTACTTAGGAATTTATAACTATATTCAAGCAGGTACTGAAATATTAACCACGTAAGACTTTCTTAATAAAGCAATTCATAAATCAACTATGGGAAAGACACTCCAGTCTTTCACACATGGAGTAAATCTTTCACTGCCAGACTTCGAGCTCCATAGAACCCTTCCTTTTGTGTTTTTCATTCAACTGGAATGAAATTTCTGCTAGATCTCATTTCAGATCCTCCACAAGACAGAGCTACCTTTCAGAAATCAGTACTTTACCAAGGACCACACTCAAGTTTGAACTTCGCAGTAGACTTGGAATCAGAAATTGGAGATTATTAGGTTTCAACCTGATAGCTTTTCTTCTCAGATACCATAATAAAGAACATCACCTTCCTTTGTGGCTTTTCTGGCAGCTAGCATTTATCTCTGTGGTCTCTGCTCTTGAGGGAAAACACGGTTTATAAATAGCTTGAAACATTTTTTTTTTCCACGTAGGAAGGATAAAACAACAATAAAAATAGTTTCACTCTATATCTTAAAACTTTCTGGCAGTTAGGTCATACGCCATGGTTTTCCGCATGGGTCATATAGTCAGATTATTGCCAAGTTACATAACTAATTCCTTGCTTCAGGAAATATTCAGTTATTTAGTCTGAGGTACAAATTGCATGAGTATTGAAAAGTTTACCAGCATCTGGAACTACAAGTACAATGATTGTTTTTCTATTCTCTTTATTCTTTTATGAGACACGTAGAAGGGGCTCTTTAAGTGAGCTGTTTAGTTTTGTTCCCTGAACTAATTTTTCCTTCATACAACAGAGTTAACTTATGAAGAAGAAACAGTTTATCATGATGAGATTTTGGACCCAGCCTGAATGGGCTTGATTTCTACTTTTGTCATTTACCAGCTGTGTGCTCTTTGAGCAAGTTAATTGACCTCTCTGAATCTCTGTTTTCTTCCACTATGAAACTGGGGTTTGATAGCATTCCCATTACATGGATGTTCTGAGGGTTTTTAAGAGTTCTCAGAACTTGCCTGGAACTTTTTGTCCATAGCTCGGTGACATCAACAGAAAGAAAGAAAAAAGATGATCTATTGAATCTATTGATCAGCATAAGAAGATCATGGGATAAGAAATAACTACCTTCTACACAGCAAAAAAAAAAAAAGTATTGTTTGGTATTTATATATGATATACAGGTATATTAATCTTGATTTTATTTTATTTTAATTTTTCTTTTTATGGCTGCACCTGAAGCATATGGAAGTTCCCCAGCCCACACCACAGCCATAGCAACACTGGATCTGAGCTGCATCTGCGACCTCAGCTCCTGGCAATGCCAGATCTTTAAACCGCTGAGAGAGGCCGGGGATTGAACCCACATCCTCATGGGTACTAGTTGAGTTCTTAATCTGCTGAGCCACAAGAGGAACGCCAATCCCGATTTTATTTTAATGTTAATATCTATCTTTCTTTTAATAATTGTAAATATGAAACTAGATAAAATGGACCATACTCACCTGGCTTATCATGTACCTGAACACAGTAGCTATAAATAGATGGAAAGGAAAAAGGTGAAATGCATGACTTAGTTCATTTTACCCAGTTGGTGCCAAGTCCTAGAAAATGAGCAGCCGAAGTTATAAGCTTCCCTTCTTCAAGTTCCCTTTCCAGATTTAGAGGCTGCCTTCCTCCCTCCAAACTTTTCAAGACCAATTGTGTTCACATAGACTGGCTATGTTCACTTGTTAATTTAATCAATATTAATTAAGTACCTACTATGTATGTGGGATTCTGCCAGGCAGCAGTACGGGAGAAGAGTCAGGAATGAAGGGTGTAAAGAAAGACTTTAGTTCACAAGGATGAATAAGGTACAGTTTTTACCCTCAAGGAACTCAGGGTCTAGTTCAGGGTCAGAAATATCATCTGCTACATGACAAACTGAGGTGGGGGGAGAGACCAATAGAGAGCTCTGCTTAGGAAATGTTCGGAAGTTTTCTCAAAGAAAAAGAGGTTTGATTTTAGGGCTATAAGAAAAGTAGGAAGTAACCAAGTGATAAAAGGAAAAAAGAACATGAGAGAGCAGCCCAGGCAGTGGAAATGGCATATGCAAAAGCAGAAAGGCCCAGCAGAACTCAGAATGCTCAAAAAATGCCTAGCAATATTTGGGGTTGGAACACAGGGCACTTTGTGACAGCCTGTGTGGTCTACAAACATAGGAGAGACACGGGTGTTTTCAAAAGGCTGCAAGTAACGTTATAGCAGGAGGCCACTTATGAAGTCTTGCTACCAACCAGGCTTATTTGATTTCTTGCCTAAAAGTCCAATGAGGCCAACAGCCTGAGGGCATTTAAATGAAGAATGTTCTCCTTTCCTTAAGGACCAGCATCCAGGAATTATGGAAGACAGGGAAAGAGATACTCCCTCCCATGTGTCCCATGTCCCATTCAAATATCTTAAAAGAGATGATTTTGAACTTCAGGAAGGAATGACATTACCTCTCACTCAGCCTGTTCATCTTGCAGTTTCACTGATGCATACTTACTTTGGTCTTTTGAATATTTTAATTGAAATTGAACCCTTGGAGTTTCCTTCTCTTAATTTTAGGAGCATGCAGTACGGAAGAGAAATCTCAGCCTCTTTAGTAGATTATTGGAAGTGAAGTACGATGTTCAGGAGAAATCCAGAAGTGGAAACAATGGCCTGAGAAGAACGCAGAAGAGCTTGTATAAAAAAAGCAACATCTTATGCTAATGCTTTATAATATGCATTTCTATTAAAAGGGCTTTACTTTAATTCTGAAAAACATGCCTCTTCACCCCAAATCCTACAGAAGAGAGAAAACACAGAGTGACCCAAACCTCTGAGAGAAGGCCCAGAGGGTTGTAAATGGGTGTGGCTTGTGAATACGTGCTGAGGTCACTCGAAGATGGATTTTCAGCGCCAAGTTTCGGATAGGGAAGAGAAACAAACTCCTGCAACTTAGATCTTCCCATATCGGAAGAGGGAATAATAGATCATGGTGGTCCACTCTAGAAAGACCACCTCTCCACACCCCACTCTCGGCCTGCAAGCGCCTTCTTGGAAGAAAGTCGTAACACTCTCTGAGGACAAATAACGGCAGAATCTGCAGTACACACTATGATATTTTACCCTCTGCATCTAGAGCTATAAAAAATTGATCTGGATTAGTCCTACCAATATTAAATTTGATAGGACTAAAGCAGCTCAGGTTTTCATGGCCCTGCTCTGTGGATTTAAAAACAAAAAAAAATGACAATAATCATAGCGTTTACTCTACTTCTCCAGTTTCTCAGAAAGCAGCGTGAGTCAGCCTTCTCCAAAGAGACGAGATGGAATCTGAGTCGGTAAACACACGGCTTGGTGGGGCCTCCGAGGTGCCCTGTGTCCCCTCTTGCTCATTAGCAAGGGGCCAGCTAAACAGCAGAACCATGGTGCGCTGCATCTGGAAGCATTGTTTACTGGGCTCCGCTATGGAGCAGGTGAAGCATTGTAATCCCAGGCTCTACCGCCTGGCCAATCTGCCCGATTCCTTCAGCATTTGTGAACAAGCCCGGAAGAGGAATTCTTCAGACAAATAAATGGCGGGGGGGGGGTGAATGAAAGGAGAAAAACACCTGTTCCTGCAGCTGGCCAACAGACCTCTTTAATGTGCTGTCTTCAGGGAAATCGAGGCGTCTCAGGTTACGCGGGGGGCCTCAGCCTGCAGTGGAGCCTGCAGAAAGGAATTCTATGACCAGAAGATGTGAGGCTTGGTCTGTGGCCAAAAACAATGGTGAAAGGTACAAAATGAGAAGCTCTGTCAGGACAAAGGCACTCAATCACAGAACAACACGCGGCTTGGCCTTTTGAAGAAAGGAACCCAAAACCAAAGTCACAACTGGATTAACAACTAGTTGATCCCCTTTTACCTTCTAATGCTCCTCTGGCTGGCGACTACTTGTTGAAATCAGAATGAGGAGAATACAGCCGCCAGCAGCATTCACTGTCTTCATTTAGGGCTAGTTCTGGCTGGTCTCGGAAAAGCAACTTGCAAGATTTATGCTCCTCTGCCTTCCATCCATGTTTTTTTCCATTAAAGAGAGAATTTAGAGCAAAGTTATCAGTGCAGCTCCAACCCAGGGCTGGGGAAGTCCTCGCTGACTTGCAAAATAACTGTGGCTTCAGCAGAATCCATGCCCAGTAGTAACAGAGGTGAAGCTCATAAAAATTCTGTGCAAATATTTTTTAAAAAACAGGAGAAAAGACCCTGTAATCAGGTCCACACTAGATCTAATGGTTGGTTTAGTCTCATAGCACAGAGCTAACTTTGAATATTAGGAACAAATAGAATCAAAAGGGAGATTGTTTCCAGGACAAATCAGAAGATTCCCCTCTTTCCAAATATATATATATACATATAGCTATAAATAGTTATGCATATATTTTTATATAATGTACAGACCACAGAGAATCTATCAAAGTTAACTGAAGAAATTTAGAAAGGCCAAAAGTCAAAGGAGACAATAGTCCAAGGTCACCTTGCCCTGAAAGTCCACAGAAAGACTGGGAGTCAGGATAGGCATGTCTGGTATGATTTCTGAAGGCCAGGAAGGGGCCTGCACAGCGGTGCCCAGAAGTCCCATAATAGGAGGCCGGGTCATTCATGCTTCAATCAGAAGCTGGATAAAACACAAAGACCTTGGAAAAGTATCTGTAAAATAAAATACACAATAAGCTCTAAATGACTGAACAGGTGTTTTACACTTGCTGATAAGCGTATTACTTACCCTCCTCAAGCTTGGTGAAAAATGATGGAGGAAGGGAGTCAGGCATGCATGCACTCCTTGAAAGAATGGAGCTTCACAGGGGCACCACCACCGAGTAGGGTCAATGGAGCAGGAAGTGAACCTGTGGACACCAATGCCAAGTTTTTTCTCTTTTGAATGTGGCCACATGTGGGTTCTGACCGTAGCAGATGGAATCGATTGGGTCAACGGTAGGTGAAATGAGAAGGAGGCCTGTGCCTAAGAAGGAAGCAAATGCCCCAGGTGTCCAGTCCCAAATATTTTGGCAGTGAATTTAGACATGTGAAGAAAAAACTCATTTATTCATGGAAAACTCTCAATGAACTGTTTTTTTTTTAAACGTCTCAAATATTTATTGTCATTTTCTATTTTAAACCAATATAAGCAAATTTCATTGTTAAATGATTCCATTGTATTGCATTTTTGCTTAATAGTTTGCTTAAAGCATTAATGACAAGGAACTCATTCATTGAAATACATTATCATAACCCCTAACACAGAGAGGTATTGTTTTTCCGATGACACTTTTCCCCTTGTATAACACTTGAGGAAATTTAAACCATTTTAATATCTAAAGATAGATTTTTTTCCCTAGAATCACGCCTCTTTCTCAATCTCTCTCTCTTTCTCTCTTTCTCTCTCACACACACACACATACACACACACAAACTCTTTAGGACACAAAAATGATTCATGTTCTCCTTTGCATTTTTGACCCACCTTTATCACCATAAAGAATAATTGGACCTTGGTCCTTGCTCTGTTTCACTGACTATGCTGAAGAAAACATTCCGCTCTATTAGCACTGACTCTACTGAATGAGATGTTGATCTCTTTGGGCATTTTCACCAGGTTTGAAAATGCGCCATTGTAAGTCTTCCTAACTGTGGTGAATTATGAATCTGCATTTGATAGCCATTGTATCATTTGCTCTGTGTTCTGTCTGGTGGTAAGAAGAATGGGATCAAATAGCCATTAAAGCATGGGCACCTTTCAAGTATTCTTAGCACTTTTCAGTATTACTTACTCTCATCAAGTCTTCAGCCAAGTATCAATTTGCTCACAGGCATGCAACATTTTGGGTAGAAAGAAAAAAAAAAAATCCTGAAATGCACAACCCCTTGAAGGCTATTGGCAACATTATAAAGCTATAAATTTTAGTTGATATTCAGATTTTATGATATTCATACAGATTCAGAATTCATTTGACACCTGAAAATTGATACCTATTTCAAATTGCACCCTATTGCAGAGAAAAAAGCATGGCACCCACCCGACATTACATTGGCAATAATCAGCTTAAAGTACTCAATCCTTCTAGGTCTCAGACCATATAAATAAAAATTATACCTTTTAAAGGCAGAAGATTGGCAGGAAACATAAACCTCATGTAAGCACTAGCTTAGAATTCTTTATTTTAAGCACTAGCTTAGAATTCTTTATTTAGGTGACGATTGTAAATTGGACCATCGCTCCCGGTAGCAAGTATTTTATTTGTCATAGGATGGAAGCTGCCTAGCCAGAGCAAAGCCAGTTTATAGGCAGACCCAAGATTACTGCGTACTTTTGGAATGCTTCTCACAGACTATAGTCCCAAAACATTACTCATAGAGTCGGTCTCTCTCCTCTGCATGAAAGAAAGTTTTAGCTGAGCTTAGCTCAGACGCAAAGAGTAGAGCTCTACTTGATTCAGTATTACTCCTAAAGGCAGCAGTCTTCATAGTGTGAGGAAGGAGCGAAAGCATTTTCAACTGTCCTATAATTTTTTTTTTTTTTTTGCTGCAAAAAAATGTCCTTCTCCATCATTAAAAAAAAAACAAAACAAAACAAACTGTCTGCCCTTTAAAAATAATTGATTGTAATCAGACACATATTTCAATTCAATTCCATAAAACAAGGATTAAAAACCTCAACTTACCAGGTAAAATTTGGGTACAAAGATGAATAAGTTGATGTCGCAAGACAGCAAGACAGACCTACACATGTAATTATATAACGAAGCAGAACATTGCAAATACGCTTAGAATTTACATACAAAATCCTCTTGGAATACTGAAGAGCAGTGATTCTCTTATGAAACAAGGATGTGTGGAGAGGGACGTGATATTTGATCTGTTTTCTGAAATTGAATGGAGTTTCAACAGAAAAGAGATAGGCAGTAGTTCTGTCCTTCCGAAAGTGTGGGGGCTGGGATGACCAGCTATAGCAAGGAGCCCAGGATAATCGTACTTAAAAGAAGGCTTTGCCTCTGCTGCTTTTCATATGTATTTGGGATTTCAATAAAGACTGACATATCAAAATTGACTTGCGCTTGTGCTGAAAATGAGAAGTAGGGTGTAGTGGCCTGTAGTCTCTCCCCCACCTCAAAACAAGTACCAAGAGCAGGGCCAGGGGTGCTGCCTAGCTGGCCGCCCAGGAAATGGACATGAGGGTAGGTGAATAAGGACATGAGTGTCTACTGAAAGTGCTTTTATCAGCTCACTAATGATATCCTTGACATTCAATACTGCCCCCCGCAAAAGGTAACTCTCATTTCTCCCCTAGGGGGTTTGACAATTGTGACTCTCTTAGCTGAATAAGCTTCTCTGATGTTCCATTGTGTTCTTTCAACCATACCTAAAAGGTTGGCATCTATCTTGAGAGAGAACATGATAGAAGATAGTATGAGAAAAGAATGTATATATATTCATATATATATGTGTATATATATATATTCATATGTGTATGTGTGTGTATGACAGGGTCACCTTGCTGTACAGCAGAAATTGACACAGCACTGTAAGTCAACTATACTTTGATAAAAAAATAAAAGATAAAAGATAATTTAAAAATAAATAAATAAAAGTTTGGCATCTCCAAAGGTAGTATACTCAATGGATGCAAATTCCCTGAGCAACCTCATCTACTCCTATAATTTCAGATATGGTCATGAACTTCAAATCTACTTCTCAGACCCTGATCCCTTTTTTGAGTTCCAGACTTAGACATCCCCTCCTCATTAACCATCATCCATGCTACTTAATCATATACCACCAACAATAAAATAGTCGCTAAAGTCGTCACTGTTATTCTTAACGGTTTCTAAACCAGTCTGCCTCACTCTGTCCATATAACAAAGAATTTGTTAAGCCAACATGGCTGGTCCCAAGAGTTTCAGCAACAGGTACTACTCCCACTTCTCTCATCTTTTCCATTTAAACCTTCACACTGCAGCCAGAATGATTCTTCCCAATACAAACATGATTCTATCATATTCCTTTTAAAAGCAGACTTCCAACTGCTTATTGTGTAAGGTCCAAAGCACTGGTGTTGGTTTACAAATACTTTCATCACCGTGTTTTCTTATTCTACCAGCTCCAACATAGGCAGCATTGTTCCTTTTATATTCTGGGCCATCATGCTTTTGAAGATCTTTAATTTTTAGATTTTGTGTGACCATTTTCTGTTGCCAGGAATCAGCCTACTTGCCTATCTCCCCCAATTTAAATAGTGCCTACCTCTGTAAATTTCCTGCCTGACATATCCCCAGAACTGCCACCATGAGCATAGGGTAAAATGCCCTAATATGTATGCACAAAATGTTTATTTACTTATTTTTATTCTTTTTTTCTGCATTAACACTGTGATTTCTATGAATATTAAGGAACATTTTGTTTCATTCATTAGGTCTCTTTGACACACAGAATACAATCTGGTATATAGCAAGTGTCTAGTAAATATTTATAAACAGATAAATAACATAGAAATGTGCAGATCAAGTTATGAAATAACTAGTGTTCTAGTAGTTATGATATATAATTGGGAAAATCAAGGCTGGAAAAGAGGTTGATTCAGGTGGTGACAAATGTTAAAAGCTTCAGAGGTTTTTTTTGGGGAGGTTTTGTTTTGTTTTGTTTTTTGGGGGGTTTTTTGTCTTTTTTTGTCATGCACCCATGGCATATGGAAGTTCCTAGGCTAAGGGCTGAATCAGAACCATAGCTGCTGACCTACACCACAGCCACAGCCACACCAGATCTGAGCCATGTCTGCAACCTATACCACAGTTCCCAGCAACCCCGGATCCTTCACCCACTGCGCAAGGCCCGGGATTGAACCTGCATCCTCATGGATATTAGTTGGGTTTGTTACCACTGAGCCATGCTGAGAACTCAAGAGGTTTTTTTATTTTTTGTTTTTAATTGTGTTTTAAACTTACGGTTGTTAGCAAGAAGAAAGCAAAGCACATCTGTAAGCAGAAAGATGATGTGGACGGATCTTGTCTGTTAGAAAGGGTCATAGTGATGGCATACAGAATGGACTGGAGAGAAGGTATACCAATAAGGCATCTACTAAAAAGCTCAAAAAGAGATTACGAACCAATGTCATGGCAATAATAATTAATGGAGAAAAATTATTTGGGAAGTACTGTGGAAATAGAACTGACAGCACTAGGAGATTATCTGGATGTGGAGGGCAATGATATCACAAATATGTGATCTCATATGATATTTGTCTTTTTCTCTCTGACTAAATATAATTTCTAGGTCCATTTATGTTGCTGCAGATGCTATTATTTCATTGTATTTTATAGCTGAGTAATATTCCATTGCATACATGAACCACATCTTCTTTATCCATTTTTCTGTGATGGGCATTCAGGTTGCTTCCAAGTCTTGGCGACTGTAAATAGTGCAGGGATGAATACTGGTGTGCATGTTTCTTTTTTAATTATAGTTTTGTCCAGATATAGGCCTATGAGTGGGATTTCCAGATCATGTGGTAGTTCTATTTTTATTTTTTTGAGGAACTTCCATACTTTTTACCATAGTGGTTGACCAATTTGGATTCCCACCAACTGTGTAGGAGAGTTTCTTTTTCTCCACACCCTCGCCAGTATTTATTGCTGGTAGATTTTTTTTTTTTTGTCTTTTTGCCTTTTCTAGGGCCACTTCCCGCAGCATATGGAAGTTCCCAGGCTAGGGGTCTAATGGGAGATGTAGCCACCAGACTACACCACAGCCACAGCAACGTGGGATCCGAGCCACGTCTGCAACTTACAACACAGCTCATGGCAACGCTGGATCCTTAACCCACCGAGCAAGGCCAGGGATCGAACTCACAACTTCACAGTTCCTAGTCGGGTTCATTAACCACTGTGCCATGACGGGAACTCCTATTGCTTATAGATTTTTTGATGATGGCCATTCTGACCAGTGTGAGGTGATAATTTATTGTGGTTTTGATTTGCATTTCTCCAATAACTAGTGATGTTGAGCATTTCTCCACGTACTTTTTTGGCCATCTGTCTTCTCTGGATAAATGTCTTTTTAGACATTCTGCCCATTTTTGGATTGGGTTGTTTGTGGTTTTGTTATTGAGCTGCATGTGTAGTTTTTATATTTTGGAGATGAATCCCTTGTTGATCACTTCATTTGCAAATATTTTCTCCCATTCTGTGGGTTGTCTTTTTTTTCCTTTTGTTTATGGTTTCCTTTGTTGTACAAAAGCTTTTAAGTTTAATTAGGTCCACTTGTTCATTTTTATTTTTATTATTCTTAAGGGGTGGATCAAAAAAGATATTGCTGCAGTTTATGTCAAAGAGTGTCCTGTGTATGTCTTCCTCTGAAAGCTTTATTGTATCCAATCTTACATTTAGGTCTTTAATCCATTTTAAGTTCATTTTTGTTTATGGAAACAAATTAGTGTTCTAATTTCATTCTTTTACAAGTAGCTGTCCAGTTTTCCCATTGCCACTTATTGAAGGAATCTTTTTTCCATTGTATTCTCTTGCCTCATTTGTCATAGATTAATTGACCGTAGGTATGTAGCTTTGTTTCTGGGCTTTCTATCCTATTCTATTGATCTATCTATCTCTGTTTTTATGCCAGTACCATACTACTTCGATGGCTGTAGCTTTGTAGTATTATCTGAAGTCAAGGAGCCTGATTTCTCTAGCTGTTTTGCTTTCCTAGCATTGCTTTGGCTATTAGGGGCCTTTTGCGTTCCCTTATGAATTTTAAAATATTTTGTTCTAGTTCTGTGAAAAATGTTATTGGTAATTTGGTAAGGATTGCATTAAATTTTTATATTGCCTTGGGTAGCATAACCATTTTAACAATATTGACTTTTCCCATCTAAGATCACACCATGTCTTTCCTCTGTGTCACCTTTGATTTCTTTAATCTGCATCTTAGAGTTTTTCAGAGTACGAGTCATTTACCTCCTTAGATAAATTTATTTCAAGGTATTTTTTTGATGTGATGTTAATTGGGATTGTTTCCTTAATTTCTCTTTCTGATCTTTCATTGTTAGTGTATAGGAATGCAAGGATTTCTGTGTATTAATTATGTACCCTGCAACTTTACCAACTTCATTAATGAGCTCTAGCAGTTTTCTGGTAGCATCTTTAGGATTTTCTGTTTATAGCATCATGTCATCAGCAAACAGTGACAGGTTTGCTTCTTCCTTTCCAATTTGGATTCCTTTTATTTCTTTTTCTTATATGATTGCTTTGGCTTGTGGCTAGGATTTCCAAAACTATGTCGAATAAAACTGGTGAGACTGTACATCCTTATCTTGTTCCTAAACTTAGAGGAAATGCTTTCAGCTTTTTGCCATTGAGAATGAATTTAGCTGTGGGTTTGTTATATATGGCCTTTATTATGTTGAGGTAGGTTCCCTCTATGGCTGTTTTCTGGAGAGTTTTTATCATAAATGAGTGTTGATTTTTTTAAAAAGCTTTTTCTACATCTATTGAGATGACCACATAATTTTTATTCTTCAGTCTGTTAATGGGGTTTATTACATTGACTGATTTGCAGATATTGAAGAATCCTTGCATTCTTGGGATAAATCCCACTTGATCATGGTGTATGCTCCTTTTAATGTATTGTTTAATTCCGTTTACTACTATTTTGTTGAGGATTTGTGTACCTATGTTCATCAGTGATATTGGCATGTAATTTTCTTTTTTTGTGATATTGGTTTTGGTATCTGGGTGATGGTGGCCTCATAGGATGAGTGTGGGTGTGTGCCTTCCTCTGCAACTTTTTGGAAGAGTTTTAGATGGGTAGGTGTTAACCATGCAAATTGCCTTACAAGCAGATTCTATCAAACATATAGAGAAGAGTTAATGCATACCTTTCTAGAACTTTTCCAAAAATTGTTTCTATTTTGGGTTAGTGGTCATAATTTAATTTTATGTACTACAGGAATAAAGCAGTTCTTAGAGAGGAAAGTGAGTTCAGTTTCAAAAATTTTGGATTAAGGAGTTTTTTCTGACTTTTAGATGAAATGGAATTGAATGGGATCAACTATTGGTTGAAGTAATTCAGAGACTGGGAATTAAATGGGATCTGATGGATCCTTAATCTCTTTCATGCTGTGGTCTGTATGGCTGATTGCAACAGGGATTAGGAATTGGATTGGGGAACCTCAACTCAGAGCCATCAGGAACTGCACTTGGGAAGGCAGAGCATTAGGAAGTGCCTTGGGAAGGTAGCCATTAGAAAAGAGGGAATCATTGCCACAACATGTCACCAAAGCAACCTAGGACTAAAATCTACTTGTCATTATATGACTCAGGCAAAGCAGGTTGTTCTGTCCCTTGCCTTTCCACACAGCTTCCTTATGCTACTTTGTGGCCCTGGTATTCATGTTAATCTGATTGCAACAGCACACTCATTTGGGGAATGGATGACTGGTGTCATGAATTGGCTTTTACAAAATAGTTCTCTTCCCCTACCCCCAGTCTTGATCCTTGTCTATTGAATTGCTTCCATGTTGTTGAGAACCCTATAGTGATGCTTCAAAGAGAGGGTATAATTTACTTGGAGCATATGTACTGTGCAAAAAATCAGGCTCTTCTCCATTGTAAACATAGGTATCATTTTGCTCCAGAATAACCTAAGACAATCTATTATGTCTTTTTTCCAGGTACCCCTCTCTTTACATCTCAAGTAGCATTTCCAATGGAAATTTCAGAAAACCTAAATTACAGCCAAAAAGGTAGTTTTTCATAAGGATAGAAATCGCCAAAAGATTATGGGTTATGGAGGAATAAAGAACAAGTAAAGATCATGTGACTGAAGTATGCATTTCTCAGGAAAATGTTTCAAGTAACTAAACAGAATGGAATAAATTCAAGTTTAGGCTTCTGTTTCAAGCTTTTTTTTTTTTAATTAAAATAATAGTAGGAAAAGAAATCTCTATAGAGGTTTAGTTAGAATTTTTAGCAAGATGATGAAGCCAAATTCATCTATGCTTTTAACTACTTCAATATAAAACCTAACTTATGTATTGAAAGAATACCTTAATGTTTTATGTTAATCATGACAATATGAAAATTTAAAAACTTAAAACACAGTAACTGTAATTCTGGCAAGGGCTAAAATTTATCATTGCCAAATAGTTTCCACTCTAACCTCGTTTCTTCTTGGTTGAAATTTGTACAATGCTTTCCCTCTAAGGGGCAGGGGTTTCTCTGCTCAGAGGTGAGGTGACTTTCTAAAAAGATAATTTGGAGTCTTCTGAACCACTTTTCAGTCAAAAGCCCAAAAAGCAAATAACCTCTATTGAACTTTTAAAATGTCAAAATTCTTGAACTTTAAACAACAAGATTCATGGAATGAGAATTAATTTGTATTTCAGGTAAATGTTTTAAAGTTTTAAGAATTGCTTAAGATTACATTGGACTACTAGATATAGTAATGATAATTGAGTAAGTTATTTTGTTTGTTTGTTTGTTTTGTCTTTTTAGGCCACACTCACGGCACATGGGTCCCAGGCTTGGGGTCACATCAGAGCTGATTCTGCAGTCCTTTGCCCTAGCCACAGCAATGCCAGCTCTGAGCTGTGTCTGCAACCTACACAACAGCTCATGGCAATGCAAAATCTTGATCCTTTAACCCACTGAGTGAGGCCAGGGATGGTTCCCTCATCCTCATGGATACTAGTTGGGTTCATTACTGCTGAGCCACAGTGGGAACTCTGAAAATTGAGTGGTTTTTTAAACAGTTAATAGAGATGAACATATACATAAATTTAGAAGAAAACCTGAGAATTCCCATCATGGCTCAGTGGTTAACAAACTTGACAACTTTCTATGAGGACATGTGTTCGATCCCTGGTCTCACTCTATGAGTTGAGGATCTGATGTTGCCGTAAGCTGTGGTGCAGGTTGCAGATGCCACTTAGATCTTGCATTGCTGTGGCTATGGTATAGGCTGACAGCTACAGCTCCAATTTGACCCCTAGCCTGGGGACCTCCATATGCCTCAGGTGTGGGCCTAAAAAGATGAAAAAAAAAAAAGAAAGAAAGAAAGAAAAGAAAAGAAACAAGTGTATTTTAGTAGATCAAAATCTTGGCACAGTTAAGAATAAAAGTACTATATCAGCCTAGTATCTTTCATTAAATTGTTTAATACTTGTGCAGAGCTTTACAAGTCAAATTGTTTCACGAATGTTATTTAGAAGTCTCCTACTCCACTTTTTCTGTGCATACCACTCCTGAGAAGTAAATACTGACAATTCTTTTAGCAGTGTATTCTTTTATCCACATCCATAAGTCTAAATAATAATTTTCCTGTTATCTCTTCATTTGTAGTACTTAGACATCATCTAGTAACTTTCTACTGGAAAACAGGAAATTTTCTTACATCTCCTGCCCACCCAGCACCACTTTCTTTACATCCTCTGATGCAATTATATCATACTTTTATTATGGTCATTTTAAGTATGATTTACTTCTTCTTGCAGCTAATAATTACATCCTTTTTTTTTTTCAAATTTGCTTTCATGATTTTTCATCATTACCATTAATGCTGTCCAAACTTTCCAAGTGCATTAAAAAAGACTCTTGAAACACTTTGTCACATGGTAAAGTGCTTTAGGGAGACAATAATGCAACCGTGATTCTTCTTCCCTCGCAACTTCTTCCTTGAGTCCTCTATCCCTGTCCACTCTGGAAGTTGTGTTCTATGCCTGTTTCTCAGTTGCTATCCTGTGACTTTGTTTTTATTTTCCAGATCTTCATGTCTGGTGTCTCCCCCTTTCTTGATTTTCTCCCCTGTTTTGATGCCATCTATCCTCTAATGCAGTGCCACACTCAGGGGGTCCACAAACCACTTCTGATCCACAGATTATCATCCATAGTTTGCACTGAGATCACAACAAAAATCACTAGTAAGCATTTGAAACATTTTTGTAATAATTTGAAATTGCTACTCTAGTCACATATTTAATCCAGCTGTAGAACTGTTCAGATATGAGTGAACAAAACAGCAAGGCCCCTATAGCACAGGTGCAGTAAGACCATGTCACACTGGGTACTGTTTTAAGGTTAGTCAATAGTAATCCAAAAGCAAACAAATCTGGAGAAAAATGTGTGTATTAATTATACGCTGTTACTTTATAACAATTTGAAATTTAATAAGCCTTTTCTAAATATATAGCTTATATTTAAATAAGGGTGGTAAACTTTGTGTTATTTTCAGTAGTAAAATACTGAACACGAAATAAACTCACTGGATTTCTTGCTGAGAAAAGCCACAACTTTTCCGAATGTGGCAGCAGAAGTCATTGAAAAAATAAGAGGAAAGGAATTCCAATGTAATGGAGACCCTAACAGTTCATGCTAGTGTGCTTACGAGTATGTACTGAGGTTTGTTTGTTTTTTTTTATTTTAGGGCCCCACCTGCGGCATTTGGAGGTTCCCAGAATAGGGGTTGAATTGGAGCTGTAGCTGCCGGTCTTCACCACAGCCACTGCAACTTGAGATCCGAGCCACATCTGCAACCTATACCACAGGGCACTGGATACTTAACCAGGGATGGAACCTGAGCCATCATGGATGCTAGTAGGATTCATTTCCGCTGAGCCACAACAGGAATTCCTTGAGTTTGCTCTTTTTAAGTTGTAGCTGATGATGATGTGTAAGCACATTCTGCTACGTGCACCTATATACTCGCTAATGAAGTAATAAAGTTCTCAACAATGAAGCAGCCATTTACATACAAAAATGCAAAAATTGTATTTAAAACTAAATGCTGTGTAAAGAAGCCCCCTTTACATGGCACCACAGTGGGAACTGGGACAAATATAGCATCAAAGCTGATCTCAGAACAAATCAAATTAGCAAGCAGTTTTATTGTAAGTTGACACATGATGATATAATGCCAATACAGTAATTCTTTTAGAATATGTAAAATTTAGTTATGATGGTTCTATAAGGGAAATCGTTTTATTGCAAAAAAAGAAAAGCAACTAGGTCTTGCCTCTGAATATAAACTATAAAATATTCCATTGTCTCTTCATGTGACCATCAGTGACAGCATTCTTTACTTCTAAAAAGTGTCCACTAGGAGTTCCGTTGTTCCAACTAATATCCATGGGGATGTAGGTTCGATCCCTGGCCTTGTTCAGTGGGTTAAGGATCCGGGGTTGCCATGAGCTGTGGTGTAGGTCACAGACATGGCTCGGATCTGGTGTTGCTGTGGCATAGGCCTGCAGATGCAGCTCCAATTTGACCCCTAGCCTGGGATCCTCCACATAGACCAAATTTGGCCCTAAAAAGCAAAACATAAAATAAATAAATAAATAAATAAATAAATAAATAAATAAAGTCTACTAGATATTACGGTATGAATTATGTAAAGAATAATATATTAATTTTTAACTTATCAAACTAATTATGGGAGACAATAATGGAAAATGACTACAAGCAGCTTCTTTGCCTGCTGAGGTACAATGGTTTTCAAGGAAAAAGCTCTGTTTAGACTGATTGAACTCTTGGTTTCCTTGCAAAATAAGAAAATAACTGAGACCTCAATATTTAAAAATATAAATTGGACAGTCAGACTTGTTTATTTGCTCTCATTAATATTTTTAATTACCTTAATACTCTTATGTGAGAGAGGAATGTAACAGGCTTTATAATGGCAGATGAGCTTAGAAAATTTTTGCAGGTTGTTAAAACATATTTTAACATTTATTACAATTATCAATGAAGTAGGGGATAATCTTCATACTACCTATTTGGAAAAAGTTATAATTGAACATCTTTGTTAGTAATTTTATTTTATTTTATTTTATTTTATTTTATCTAGGGCAGCACCTTCAGCATATGGGAATTCCCAGGCTAGGGGTCTTTGGAGCTGCAGCTGCAGGCCTAACCCATGGCCACAGTAACACAGGATCTGAGCCATGTCTGTGACCTTCACCACAGCTCATGGCAATGTCAGACCCTTAACCTACTGAACAAGCTAGGGATCTCACTCACAACCTCATGGATACTAGTCAGGTTTGTAACCAATCAGCCACAACAGGAAGTCCCCCTTTGTTCATAAATTAGATCAAACTTTTTATTATGTATATGTATATATGTTTTATACACACACACATATGGTCAAATAATAGACTATTTAAGGATCTGGAACCCTTTTCTTTCACTGAAAGATAATTTAAAGTTACTTAAACCTTTGTAGAACAGGAGTTCTCACTGTGGTGCAACTGGATTGGCAGTGTCTCTGTTGCGTCAGGACTCAGTTTCAGTCCATGCCCAGCATAGTGGGTTATTAAAGGATCCAGCACTGCCACAGCTGCGGCATAGGTCGCAACTGTGGCTGGGATTAGATCTCTCGCCCAGGAACTCCATGTGAAGTGGGTGTGACCAAAAAAACAAAAGAAAAAAAAACACACAAAAAAACCAAAACCTTTATAGAACAGATTGTTGGAAGCAGTAATTAGAAAAAAAGAAAATGAAAGGTGAACGTTAATAATATAGCATTGTTTTTCATTTTAAATAAATGATGTAACTGAATATCCTTAGCATGCCAGAATAGATCTGAAGTCTCTTCTTCCTTTTCTGTCACATGTTTTGGGAGAATAATATTACTCAAACAAATGTAATTAAAAAAAAGATGAATGTTGTCATGAATCCAAACTAGAATGGATAAATTAACAAGAAAAACTAAGCACATTTGTGACATTAAAACCATTAAATATTGACAAAAAATTTGGTTTGTTAAACTGTATATATGTATCTAAAATAGGGGTTCATTTTGTCATTGAAACCGCTTTTTAAGATAAAAATGTGGAAAAACTATTATTTTCTACTGAAATAAAAACTAACAACTTAACATCTCTATATTCATTTTTAATGATAAACATGTACAGATTTTATAATTCTTTTTTCCTTAGGTTTGTTCAGATAATATGCTTTGAAAACAATTTAATGTTAGTTTAATAAAATAAAATCTGGGCTGCATTTTATCATTCTAGTGATTTACTTGATTATTATTATTCTTAAAGTATAGTTGATTTACAATGTTTCATAGGTTCTGTCATACAGCAAAGTGACCCAATCACACACATTTCCCTGTGCTGTACAGTAGGGTCCCATTGCCCTTCTACTCCAAATATAACAGTTTTCTTCCATCTCACTCCCTCCCCTTTCCCCCTTGGGAACTCCAAGTCTTCTCTCCTTGGCCATGATACATTTCCATTTGTTTCTTTTTTTTTTTTTTGTCTTCTTGGGGCACATGGAGGTTCACAGGCTAGGGGTCGAATCAGAGCTGTAGCCACTGGCCTACGCCAGAGCCACAGCAACATGGGATCCGAGCCGCATCTGCGACCTACACCACCCCTCATGGCAACGCCAGATCCTTAATCCACTGAGCAAGGCCAGGGATGGAACCTGAAACCTCATGGTTCCTAGTCGGATTTGTTAACCACTGAGCCACGACGGGAACTCCCCATTTGTTTCTTTTTTTTTTTTTCTTTTCACTTTGACTTACTTTAATATATGTGAGCAATCAAATACATAATTTGGAGCTGGTAACTACATTTTAATTCTGTACATATAAACATATAGAGGATATTAATCATCATGTGACACTTATGACATTAAAGGTAATAAACCATTTATTGAAAAAACAGTATTATTAAGACTGGGGACAAGTTTCTCATCTATGAATTTCTACAAAATATAAGAAGGTAAATAGAACAGTCCATTTCCCTGTAAAAAAAATCAAGCTCTGAGACAAAGACAGTGAATGTGGTTTTTAGCTTTGAGCATTTGTTTTAAACTGTTAGTTTAACTTGCCTCTTCCTGAGTATTTAATAGATTTAGTTATTTCTTAAATTGTTTTAAGTTCCTTACATTGTTTTTTATGTTGCTTCATTTTCTTAACTGCTAAGTAAGGGGAATATTATACCCTAGGCCCCTACAGAACAGATCTTCCACTGTACCGTTAAAGAATCCACATAGAAATCTATAAAATGTTTCTACTGTATTTATGGGGACTTCTTCCAGACCTGCTGCTTTATGGCAGTTCTTTATATTAGAAGAGTCTGATTCATGTACACCAAAACCCAACAGATGGCAATAAAAGAATCATCCAGGTTTATAAGCAATAAATACAATTATAATAGGATTCAAACACAGAGATAACTAACAAACAAACTGCAAAATAATCAGGTATTTAACAACAACTACCAGCACCACTGAAGGGAGAAAATGGTTCACATTGTTTGACTTGCAAATTGTACTTCTGAAGCCACTAAAAAAAAAAGAGAGAGAGAGAGAGAGAAGTTCTATACAGAGAAGTATCTGTACAACAATATTCACTGGAATATCAAATGTAATAATAGTAAAAAATTAGCAACAACCTCAGCGATAAGAAATGGAAAAATTATAGTAACTCAAGAGAATATTATGTAGACATTTAAAATGGTAGATATGAAGGTAATGTAACAACCATTTGTTTCTTTTTTGTTTGCTTGTTTGTTTTGATAGGATAATCTGTTCCATATTTTAGATTCCACAAATAAGTGATATCATATGGTATTCGACTTTTTCTTTTTGGTTTACTTCACTTAGTATGAGAGTCTCTAGATCCATCCTTGTTGCTGAAAATGGCATTAGTTTGTGTTTTTATAGTTGAGTAATATTCCATTGTATATGTGTACCACTTCTTAATCCATTCATCTATCAGTGAAAATTTAGGTTGTTTCCTTGTCTTGGCTATTGTGAATAGTGCTACCATGAACATAGGGGTGCATGTATCTTTTTCAATGAAGATTTTGTCTGGATATATGCCCAGCAGTGGAATTTCTGGGTCATATGGTAGCTCTACATTTATTTTTCTGAGGTACCTCCATACTGTTTTCCATAGTGGTTGTACCAATTTACATTCCCACCAACAGTGGAGGAAGGTACCTTTTTCTCCACACCCTCTCCAGCATTTGTTATTTGTTGACATGTTAATGATGGCCATTCTGACTGGTGTGAGGTAATACATCATTGTAGTTTTGATTTGCATTTCTCTAATAATTAGAGATATTGAGCATTTTTTTTGCATAAGCCCTGGCCATCTGTATGTCTTTGGAGAAATATCTATTTAGGTCTTCCACTCATTTTTCAATTACATTGTTTGTTTTTTTGCTCTTGAGTTGTATGAGTTGTTTGTATGTTTTGGAGATTAGGCTCTTGTCTGTTGCATTGTTGGCAAAGATTTTTCTTATATTCTGTGGGTTGTCTTCATTTTTTTTTAATGGTTTCATTTGATGTGCAAAAAATTTTGAGTTTGATTAAGTCCCATTGCTTTATTTGTGTTTTTATTGTCTTATTCTAGGAGGTGGATCAAAAAGATGCTGCTGTGATTTATGTCAAAGACCGTTCTGCCTATGTTTTCCTCTAGGAGTTTTCTAGTATCCAGCCTTATATTTAGGCCTTTAATTCATTTTGAATTTATTTCTGTGCATAGTGTTAGATAGTGTCCTACTTTCGTTCTTTTACATGAAGCTTTCTAGTTTTCCCAGCACCATTTATTGAAGAAACTATCTTTCTTCCACTGTATGTTCTGTCCTCCTTTGTCATAGATTAGTTGACCATAGGTACTTGGGTTTATTTCTGGGATTTCTATCCTCTTCCATTGGTCTGTATGTCCATTTTTGTGCCAGTACCACATTGTTTTGATGGCTGTAGCTTTGTAGTTTTATCTAAAGTCAGGAAGCTTGAGTCCTCCATTTTTGCTTTTCTTTTTCAATATTGCTTTGGCTATTTAGGGTCTTTTGTGTTTCCACACAAATTTTAAAATATTCTGTTCTAGTCCTGTAAATAATGCCTTTGGTAATTTGACAGGGATTGCATTGAATCTATAGATTGCCTTTGGCAGTATAGTCATTTTGACAATATTGATTCTTCCAATCCAAGAGCATGCTATGTCTTTCCATCCGTTTGTGTCATCTTTGATTTCTTTCACCAACATTTTATAGTTTTCAGAGTATAGGTCTTTTGTCTGTTTAGGTAGGTTTATTCCTAGGTATTTTATTCTTTTTGATGCAATTGTAAATGGAATGGCTTCTCTGATTTCTCTTTCTGATCTCTCATTATTAGTATATAGAAATATGATTGATTTCTCCCAAGGTAACAATTCAAAGCAATTAACAAACTGGCAATAAATACACACTTATCCATAATTACACTGAACCTAAATGGATTAAATACTCCAAAAAAAGACACAGACTGGCTGAATGGATATAAAAACAAGACCCATATATATGCTCTTTATAAGAGACCCACTACAGACCCAAGGACACATACAGACTGAAAGTGAGAGGTTGGAAGATTCTATATGGAAATTGAAATAAAAGGAAAGCTGAAGTAGCAATACTCACATCAGATGAAATAGACCTTAAGATAAAGAAAATCACAAGAGACAATGAAGGACACTACCTGATAATCAAAGGATCAATCCAAGAAAAAGACATAAAAATTGTAAATATATATGTACCTAACAGAGGAGCACCTAAATATTTAAGGCAACTGCTGAGAGCCATAAAAAGAGAAATCAATACCAACACAATAACAGTGGGGAACATTAACACCCCACTTACATCACAAGACAGATCATCAAGACAGAGAATCAACAAGGAAACACCAGCCTTACACAATACTCTAGACAAGATAGAATTTAACTTATATTTATAGAATATTCCATCCCAGAGCAACAGAATATCTCAAGTGCCAATGAAACATTCTCCAAGATAGATCACATTTTGGGCCATAGATCAAGCCTTGGTATATTTTAAAAAGTTGAAATTATCCCATGCTATGAGACTAGAAATCAACTACAAGAAGAGAGAAAAAAAAAAAGCAAAAAACACAAACTTCTGAAAGCTAAACAAATATGCTACTGAACAACAAATGTATCATTGAAGAAATCAGAGGAAATCAAAAGATACTTAGAGATGAATGACAACAAAGATAAAACAACCTAAAACCTATGGGACACAGCAAAAGCAGTTCTGTGAGGAAAGTTATAGCAATACAATCTTACCTCAAGAAAGAAGAAATATCTCAAATAAGCAAACTAACTCTACACCTTAAACACATAAAGAAGAAAGAATAGACAAAGCCCAAAATAGCAAAAGGAAAGAAATCATAAAGATCAAAGCAGAAATAAATGAAATAAAGACAAAGAAATCAAGAGAGAAAATAAAGGAAACCAAAGTTAATTCTTTGGAAAGATCAACAAAATTGATAAATCTTTAGCCAGGCTTATCAAGATAAAAAGGGAGAGGGCTCAAATCAATAAAATTGGAAATGAAAAAGTAGAAATTACAACTCACTCCACAGAAATGTAAAGGATCATAAGAGATTACTACAAGCAACTATATGCCAATAAAACAGATAACCTAGATGAAATGGACAGATTCTTACAAAAGTACAACCTACTAAGTCTGAACCAGGAAGGAATTGAAAATATGAACAGGCCAATCTCAAGCACCGAAATTGAAAATGTGCTTAAAAACCTTCCAAAAAACCGGTGAATTCTATCAAACATTTAGAGATGAGTTAACACCTATTCTTCAGAAACTCTTTCAAAAAATAGTGGTGGAAGGAACACTCCCAAGCTCATTCTATGAGGCCACCATTACTTTGATACAAAAACCAGACAAGAATACCACAAAAAAGAAAAGTGCAGACCAGTATCACTGATGAACATAGATGTAAAAATCCTCAACAAAATATTAGCGAACTCTATCTGTATATATACATATATATTAAAAGGATCATACACCATGACGAAGTAGGATTTATCCCAGGGATTCAAGGATTCTTCAACATCCACAAATCTATCAGTGTGATACACCATATCAACAAACTGAAGAATAAAAAACACGTGATCATCTCACTAGATACGGAAAAGGCTTTTGACAAAATTCAACACCTGTTTCTGATAAAAACTCTCCAGAGAGTGGGGATAGAGGGAACCTACCTCAACATATTAAAAACCGTATATGAAAAACCCACAGCTAACATCATTCTCCATGGTGAAAAATTGAAACCATTTCCACTTAGATCAGGAATAAGACAAGGATGTCTGCTTTTACCACTATTATTCAACAGTTTTGGAAGTCCAAGCCACTTCAGTCAGAGAAGAAAAACAAATAAAAGGAATCCAAATTGGAAAAGAAGAAGTAAAACTATAACTGTTTGCAGATGACATGACACTTTACTTAGAAAACACTAAACATAGTACCAGAAAACTGTTAGAACTTTATCAGTGAATTTGGCAAAGTTGCAGACTACAAAATTAATACACAGAAAACTAGTGATTTCCTTTTAATTGTATTTCACACTGGAGCTTTCTATGTGAAGCACTTCTGTAATAATTTTGGAGGATTGGAAGAAGGGTACATAGCTATGTTGTAGGATTAGAGGGATGCATGGGCGATGTCACATGGGATTGAGTGAATTTTTGGAAACTTTGCATGTTTGATAATATCCCTCTTCTACCTTTAAGCCTTCTTGATAGTTTGTCTAAGTTTGGAATTCAAAGAGGAAACAAGTTTCCCTCAGACTCTTGAAGTGATTTATTTATTTATTTATTTATTTATTTAGTCTTTTAATTTCCAGTGCTAGTCTTAATAAAAATAAAGACCGTCTGGTTCTGAGCTGATACATATGCTTCTTGTTCATCTTGTCTTTTTCCCTTCCTCTCTTTCTTTCTTTCTTTCTTCTTTCTTTCTTTCTTTTTCTTTTCTTTCTTCTTTCTTTCTTTCTTTCTTTCTTTCTTTCTTTTCTTTCTTTCTTTCTAGAATCTTCTCTGTCACTGGCATTCTGAAATTCCACAATGATGTGCATTGCTGTAGGCTTCTTTTCATTCACCATGAGAACAAGTTAGTGGACCCTTTCAGTTTGAGGTTCATGTTCTTTATGATTTTTATTTGTCTGTTTGAATCTTTTACATTGCAGTCTCTCTCCATATAGAAGATCAAGTGTTCTTTGGCTAGTCAGTTGTTGAAGAGTTAGAGACATTTAACTCAATTAAAAGATGATCAATTGAACAAACAAACAAAAAAAAACCTCAGTGCAGTAGGGACACAGTAGAACCTCCTAAATCCAATACGGATATCTATTAAAAACCTAAGCAAATACAACATTCATTTATCAAATATTGCAAAAATCCCCCTTGATACTGAGGATAAAATAAAGGCATCTGTTGTCACTCCTATTCAAAATGAACTACAAGTTCTAGGTTGTGCAGAAAGACAAGGATGAGAAACAAAAATCATAAGAATTAGAAATGAAAAATTAAAACTATAAGTATTAATATAGGCTGTAAATGCATATATTTAAAAAAATCCAAATAATCTCTAAACAAAGAGAATTAGGAAATAAATTTACCAAGGTACTGGATGAAAAGTCGATATAAAAAACAAATAAGCAAACAAAATTACTCAATCTGCCTCTATATTCCAGTAGCAAAAAAAAAAGGGGGGTAATATTTAAAATAAAAATCATATTTACCAAGGCATTTTTAAAATAATTCATAGGAATAAATCTGAGGAAAGATATGCAAGATTTTCTCACTGGAGGCTATAAAAAACATTGGATAAGAAATCAAAGAAGACTTAAATAAATGGTGTGAAATCCTATATTTTGGATTGGTTTATTAGATATTGTGAAGAGCCAAACACAGATAAGGTAATATGAAAAAAGAACAGATCTAGTAGCCTAACAATACTAGATTTCAAAGATTATTTTAAAGCTATAGTAATTAGAGGAATGTGGCCTAAATGCAGGTATAGACAAAATAATGGGACAAAACAGAATTCTAAGACAGACTTGTTGACATATGTCACCCTACTTATTACAAAGGCAGAATAGCAGAACAGTGGGGTGTAAGGTAAGCAGTGATTAAAAATAATGATAAGTTATCCAATCAGCCACTCTGTGTCTTTTGATTGGAGCATTCTGTCCATTGACATTTAAGGTGATAATTGGTAGATGTTTATTTATTGCCGTTTTAAACCTTGTTTTACGTTGAGTCTATGTTTCTCCATTCTTCCTTTCTTCTTTTGGTTGGATGGTTTCCATTTATTTTATGCTTGAGTACTTTTCATTTTCTGTGAATGTAATGTTCAGTGTTGATTTGTGGTTGCCCTGTTTTTTAAGTATGTTCACCCCTTCCTATAACTGTGTGCTTTAGCCTGATAGTCATGTAGGCTCAAACACTTAATTACAATCATAAAAAAAAATCTATTTCCTTACTTTGAAGTCTTTTTTTTTTATATCTTCATGATTAAATCTGTATGCTGGCTTATTTAAGTGATTGCTTTCTTATTGTGGTTTCCTCCATCCTAATTCTTCCTTTTTTTTTTTTTAATTTAGAGATGCCCTTTCAGTATTTCTTTTAGAATGGGTTTCACATTGCTGTACTCTTTTAGCTTTTGTTTGTTGGAGAAATTCTTTATTTTCCCTTCTATTTTAAATGATATCCTTACTGGATAGAGTATTCTGGGTTGCAGGTTTTTTCCTGCATGTTCATTGCAGCTCTATTCACAATAGCCAAGACATGGAAACAACCCAAATGTCCATTGACAGACGATTGGATTAGGAAGGTGTGGTATATATACACAATGGAATACTACTCGGCCCTAAAGAAGAACAAAATAATGCCATTTGCAGCCACATGGATGGAACTGGAGACTCTCATCCTGAGTGAAGTAAGTCAGAATGAGAAAGACAAATACCATATGCTATCATTTATATCTGGAATCTAATATAAGGCACAAATGAACCTTTCCACAGAAACGAAAATCATGGACTTGGGAAATAGACTTATGGTTGCCTGGCAGGAGGGGGAGGGAGTTGGATGGATTGGGAGCTTGGGGTTAATAGATGCAAATTATTGCCTTTGGAATGGATTAGCAATGAGATCCTGCTGTGTAGCACTGAGAACTAGGTCTAGTTACTTATGACAGAGCATGATAATGTGGAGAAAAAAGAATGTATACATGTACGTGTAACGGGGTCACCGTGCTGTACGGTGTGGAAAAAAAATGTGTTGGGGAAATAAAAATAAAAAAAAATAATGATAAGTTAGTTGAATATCTCTACTGGGAAAAAAATTAAATAAACCTTTGCCCTGTACCTCATACCATAAACAAAAATGAAACTACAGATTTTTATGAAAACATAAAAGAGCATAAATCGGAAGTCCTAAAAATTAATTTTACATGTTGTTGACAGCATGAAAAGCTCTTTCACTTATAATTATTTTATTTGTTTTTCTGAAAACCCTGTAAAATATATACGGTAAATATTGTGATCTCCATTCTGCAAATGAGGAAACTGAATTTTAGGGATGTTCAGTCATTTGCTGAAAATTACACCATCACCAGATGAATGCAGAAGGGTGTCACCCAGTCCAATGCCAATAAGATGAGAGAAAATGGAAAATCAGCAGGTTCAAGCAATTTGCGTAAGTTTTTACCCTGTGCTTCAATTTCCTCCTTTACAATAGTTTAGCAGGGTTATTCCAAAAAATAAATAAATAAATAATATAATTAGGGTGAAAATGGTAGACACTCAATAAATATCAGCCTCTCTTCTTGACCCACCCCGAAGTCCATGAGCAGCAGGAATGCAGAACTGGAGTGAATGTTTCTCACCAGCAGCAATGTTCTCTGCTGCCTCTGATAAATGATACCAATAAGCTCAGAAATTATCTTTAGGGGAACTGGCCACTGTGCAATGTGAAACTTGTCACTTATCAAACAGCAAGGTGGAAAATTGTTAGAAGTTGACAGGGTATTTTATAGAACCAAGTGTTCCAATTTTCGACACATTTCTCAAAGCGTTTTCTTTGTGTTTTCATTTCCTTTTATGCGAGTGTGACTTTTTTTTTTTCCCTGTGTCCTCTGTCATTCTTGCTCTGGCTAAGAATTCAGAGCCTCTTGGCTTCCTCTCCTGACCTCCTAGTGACAGCATCATCATTGTTCCTGAGACTGTGATTAGGACTCGTGATGACTGCATGACAAGCCTTCCCAGAGGAGGGACTTTCACTTGTCCCAGAGAATTTGTTTTACTTCAGTGAACATGACCAAGAATGACTTCAAAACAGAGCTGACTATTACCTGGAAGTGTTGAGGTTTTTAAACAGGAGAAAAAAAAGGAAAGTTTTTTTCCTTAAATAATCATTATTTTAATAATTTAAACCCAACATACGAAAAGCTTCTCTATACAGATAAAACAAGGGCATGTGCTGGAAATGTAAAAATCATAAAATCATAATTGTTTTTTTTATTAATGTATAGTTGATTTACAATGTTGTATAAGTTTCAGATATTCAGCAAAGTGATTTAGATTATATGTACTTTTTTTCAGATTCTTTTCCCTTATAGGTTATTATAAAAATATTGAGTATTATCTTGTGTCACAGCAGGTTAAGGATCCAGTGTTGCCACTGCAATGGCTTGGGTCACTGCAGAGGCTTGGGTTCAATCCCTGGCCTGGGAATTTAAACATGCTATGGATGTCACACACGCAAAAAAATATTGAGTATGGTTCCCTGTGCTACACATTTGGTTCCTGTTGGTTATCTATATGGAATAATGAAATTTAAAGACTGGGAAAAACTTTAAGAAATCTCTAATTTGGAGTTCCCATCGAGGCACAGCAGAAACAAATCAGACTAGCAACCATGAGGTTGCAGGTTCGATCCCTGGCCTTGCTCAGTGGGTTAAGGATCTGCCATTGCTCTGAGCTGTGGTGTAGATCACAGATGCGGCTCGGATCTGGTGTTGCTGTGGCTCTAGGGTAGGCCGACAGTTATAGCTCTGATTAGACCCCTAGCCTGGGAACTTCCAGGTGGGAACCTCCAACCTTCAGGGTGGGTGCAGCCCTGAAAAGACAAAAGACAAAAAAAAGAAAGAAAGAAAGAAAGAAAGAAAGAAAGAAAGAAAGAAAGAAAGAAAGAAAGAAAGAAAGAAAGAAAGAAAGAAAGAAAGAAAGAAAGAAAGAAAGAAAGGAAAGAAAGAAAAGAAAGAAAAGAAAGAGAGAAAGAGAGAAAGAGAGAAAGAGAGAAAGAGAGAAAGAGAGAAAGAGAGAAAGAGAGAAAGAAATCTCTAATTCAAGGTTGCAAACTCAAATGCCTACAGGAGCCAAGTAAGTTGCATGAATGGAGCTGACTATGTGACAACCACAGCCTTCTGGGCCTGGTGGGGTTGCCTGCTAGTGACATGCATTGTATCCAGGGTAGCCTTATTTCTTATTAACAGAAATCCTATTTTCTTCAGAATGGCTCTTTGTCCAGTGAAAAAACTCATCTTTGTGGAATCCCTTGTAACCTGTGGTGGTCAGATGACACAGTTACGGCAATGAGAGACAAGTAGAAGTCTACACGCAAAACTCTTGTCTTTCCAAACAGGAAGGGCAGCCCCAGCAGGCACAAGACTTTTATCATTTGCCTTTCTTTCTGTCTAGGATATGATTATTATGCCTGGAAACAGAGTGACCATCTTGTGGCCATGGAAACAAAAGAAACACTAAAGATGGTGGTGCAGGACAAACTCAGCCAACTAATATATTTTGAGTGTTTACGCTGTGGCAAGTACTGAGGAGAAACAGGGTTTCATTCCCATGGGCTTTACATTCTAAAGAGAAGTGAGAAACAGATGCAAAAGATGCCAGCTACTAGGAAGTTCTATGAAGAACAGAGTGAGAAAAAGGTGAGAGGTTAGAAACTGATTGATGCAAATCTGACGTTAATTTAGATAGGGTAGTGGGCAAAAGTCTCTCTGAGAGAGGGACATCTGAATCATACAGGTCTTTGTTGTTGTTGTTGTTTGGTTTGGTTTTTTTAATGGCTGCACCTGTGGCATATGAAAGGTCCCAGGCCAGGGATTGAGTCCAAGCTGCAGCTGTGACCTACGTAGCTGTGGTAATGCCAGATCCTTTAACCCACTGCACTGGCTGGGGATTGAACCTGCACCTCTGCAGTGACCAGAACTGCTGTTGTTAGATTCTTAACCCACTGTGCCACATCAGGAACTCCAAATCATAGACTCCTATAAGATGTAAGTGAAAGAACCACAAGGCTGTATTACTGTCAGCTCTGAGGAAAAAAGGACTCATGTTTGAGAAACACTGCACAAAATACCCTCTTCTTTGTAAGTCAGAGTGTGCACTAGTGTTTTAAAGGTTCTAAATAACCCTGAGGTAAATAAACATATTGAACTTCACTTAATCCAAACTTACCCGGATTCATTCGACTTGGTTTTGTTGGAGATTGTCCTATCAACCACCTCTGGAAAAGTTCCAAGTCTTAGTTTTGGGAAATTCTGACTATAACTGCCCCAGGATGGAAACAATTAACTATTGCTGAGGCCTCTAGAGAATTAACTGAAACTGACCCATTGGTTTTTTAAGTTCTCATAAATAAACACTTTTATTCAAATAAAGAGTCTCGGATCATGGTGTTCTGTTACTTAGCAAGCAGAAATAAGCCAAGAAGAAAAAAATTGTAAACAAGGGGCCAGTGATACTGCAGTAAATGTAAGAATTATAGGGAATTTACCACAGTTTTAAAAAAAATACAAAATATCTAACCCTTCAGGGAAAATAATGCTCCTCTCTATTTTTCACCAAATACCCTATTTCCCTTTCCCACACTGCATTTATCTGTGGTCCCATGTATTGTCTTCAAAGTATTTATTTTGTATTTGCTTCTCTTCGTTACTATGATGTGTGGTCCATGAAGGCAGAGGCTGAATCTTGTTCAAGTTTCAATCCTTAAAGTGTAGTATAGCACGTGGCTCATGTTAGGTGCTGATTAATAAACACATTCATTCAGAATGAATACTACATCATTAAGCTCAGTCACTTTACATTTATGCTCATTGTTTAAAACTGGTCCAGGAGGTGGTTTCACTGTAAACTGCCTCTTCTTGCCTTATTTCTCAGTATGATTTCCTTCCCTTGGCATCAAAGCAGCGCCAAAGATTCCACGCAACCTGAGTATGCTACATTAATTCAGTTAAAAAAAAGTTTTAACATGCTAACAGTTGTTTGAACAGTACAAGATAGATAAGCAAGCGAATTTTTTAGAAAGTCTCTGCCAGCTAATCCATCTAATGTTCATCTCTGATTACATTTTAGAGCTCAGAGAAGATTTTTAAAGTAACAATAACTAATACTAAGCCAATAACAATAACTGGATTCTTCTCCAAATTCACCTCTTCAGTTAATTATCTTTCTGTGTGTGTATGTGAACCAAATGTGGGCTTTTTCTTTTAACTCCCAGCTGATGTCATAAGTGTTGAGAACCATTTTTTATTGGTCAAAGTAATTGAAAGCTTAGGGACCCTCTGAGTGCAAGCAATGAAATGCAGAGGGCATACTTGCAGGAGAACATAATGTGCAAATGGACATACACCAGGCAGGAGGATGCATTAGCTTGGCCTCAATAAGTTCACATCAAATAATAATACCGTCTTCATTCAGGAGACTTTTCCATACCCATCAGCTGACACAGACCCTGGAAATGCTTTCATCCTTTTGCGCAAAAAAAAAAAAAAATTGTCCCAAGATCTTCCTGAATCTAAATTACTGATATGCTATTCATGTACTATATTAAAGACAAGATTTGAAGGAGACGGACATGAGAGTATATTACAGTGCTGCTTCAAAAGTCATCCAAAACATTTCGTGTCCTACAAAGAAGAAAAAGAATCATGAGAATCTCTGTGTGACCTACTTCAATTTGAAAGTGGAGTGTTGGATTTTTGCAGACTCTAAATGCACAAGCTTCTATCCAGAGCCCAGCTGCTACAATTAGTAACTCAGCTGACAAATCCTCTGCCAGTCATCTATTTCACCTACTCAATATTATAGCTGCTTGTCGCATCTTGCTTAACCACCGTTCACTGATGCAGGCAAGATAGGTTTCCTGTTGACTTTTAAAGAATGTTTTATGCAAAATATTCCCCAAAGCCACACTCTTTGGTTTCTACATATATCAGTCAATCTCTGAATGATTATTGAACATATAGAGTAGAACTCCATTAAGCTTAAATGATTCTGCTTCATAGGTGACTAAATTCTTCCAGGATGGCAAGCATTATCTTAAATGATGTCTCTCCATCCTTGAGAGGTCACAGAGAATGCTGGCATCTTGTAGAAAATCAATAACTACATCTTAATAATTTGCATAACTATTAATCATTTTTTAAATTTTAGTTTGAAACAATTGAAGTACTCTCAAACTTATGGAAAAGTTGTCAGCAAGACATCTAAACGCCTCTAAACTCTTTACAGTCATATTCCACAAATAAGGACATTCTTCCTCAAAGCCAAACTATCACCCTCAAAACTCAGGAAGTTAGCACAGACATATTATTCCCATTTAACTTTCAGACCCTCTTGTTTATGTTTTCCAATTAACCTAATAATGACTTTTATAGCAAGAAAAAATATCTAGTTCAGAATCACACATTGAAATTAGTTGGATATTTGTCCAATCTCTTTCAATTTGGAATAGTTTCTCTGTTCGACACCTTCGAGGATTACAGGCCAGTTATTTTTCAAACTGTCTTCCAAATTTGGGCTTTTCCTGATATCGTCTTGTGATTAGATGTATGCTATGCATTATGTCAGTAAATTATAGAAATGATGCTGTGTTTTTCACATTATATTATATCAGTGATTTAGATGTGCCCCCCTACTGATAGTATTTGCTTTGATCACTTGAGTAAAGTAGTACCTTCTAGGTTTCTCTTTGGTGTGAAAGAACCTATTGAAAATGACATGAAAAATTGGGACAATCAATATTTCACCAAGCAGATACATGTATGTTCACATAAAGCACTTTATTTAGTAGCGCCTTGAATAAAAATAATATCAATAATATTTTGCGTGTATCAAAATAATAATGAAGAACACTGTTGAGTGTACATTTGTTCGTTATTCGTACCTGAGATTTCCGCACAGAGCAGCAGAGACTTTGCTGCCAATGGTGGTGGTGGTGATGATGGCAGTGATAATGGGGGCAGAAAAACTGAAATAGGTACTTGAGAATAGAACTTTTCTAGGTCCACTCTCAATATTTCTGCTTTTAGGAAACCTAGGATCTATCGAGCTTGTGCACTGGTCACAATAAATATCAGAAGTCACTAATGGTATCTAGTACATGGCTTGAAAGTTAAAAACTAAGCTAAATGTTCTCCTCTGAATTGTCTCTTTACACTTCTTTTGCAATTGTGACATAATTTATGCCTCCTATGAAGGCAAATTAAAGGTTGTTTATGCATTTACACTAAACACAGTTAATCGGCTCTACACCTGCTTTATTTAGAAAGCCTTATTATGGTCCAATACGCCCGTCAAAATGCTAGCTGCTTGCTTTTGAAATGCAGCAGCAGCACTAAGAGGGAAGAAAGGAAGATATTCTAGAAATTAACTTGTATGTGTACATTATTATGCATCAGGCTATATTGATTTATGTATCATATTGTACTGAATACATAAATCTGTATCAATATATTATATACTTGTATACAAATTATATTGACTTGCATCAAATAATTATCATATTTAATAATAGAAGGAAAGCAGACTAGTAAAGTTGTAGTCCCTTCTCATATTCTACGCCATAATAAAGAGATATGGATTAAAGATTTGCAGATGAAAATGAAAGTACCAGTTTACAAGGAGACGTGTAAGTGAACGTAAGAATGGGGAAGGTCCTATTAAGCATGACAGTCACAGGGAAAAATCAATAAATCTGACTAGATAAAAATCAAAGTTTAATCTAGGATGAAATGCGTTATGTCAAAGGACAATATGGCAACATACTTGCCATGTGTTTGAACAAGTCTTGTTATGTAGATATACTTTTAGAAATCAATTTGTAGAATAATAAACATACCTTGGAAAACCAGGCCTAAAATATAAACGTATAATTCACACAGGAAACCATAAACGCAAAGCAAAATTTCAAACTAATTAAATATTAAACGTTTAATAATTAAATATAAAATACAAAGTACGAAATACTAATTTTAGCCCCTCAGACAGTCAGTGATGAAAAAATATACTAGGAGTTCCCGTTGTGGCTCAGCGGAAATGAATCTGACGAGCATTCATGAGGACACAGGATCCAGGGCCTCGCTCCATGGGTTAAGGATCCTGCGTTGCTGTGGCTGTGGTGTAGGCCAGCAGCTACAGCTCTGATTCAACCCCTAGCCTGGGAACCTCCATGTGCTGTGGGGGAGGCCCTAAGAAGATAAGAAAAAAAAAAGGAAAAAGAAAAACGATCATATCCTAGTGTGTAAAAGGCATATATATTCTAATTTGTCTCTAAACATGTGTTACTTTTATGTATTGCTTTTAAAAAATAAATAAATAAATAAATAAGAATTAGTTGTGAAATGTAAGGGCTTTTAGAGGAAAAGGGGACTAAAAAATGACATTAAAATGTAGTGTTTGCATCTATGTAACTTGTCCAATCATATCAAGAAAAATAGCTTCCTTACAATAGGAAGAACTGTATATTTTCCAATGAAATTAGCTGCGTATGTAACCACAGGATAATGGGAATGAAGTGACCGATCGTCACAGCTACGAAATATTTCTTTTCAACATGTCCTCAGGGACTATCACATCGGCCACAAAGCTGGGTTTTAATTTCCTTATTCCTTCACATCTATCCCAGTACCGAAACCTTCTAATTACCATGGCTTTCAATACATTTTAAGATCCCCTTTCGACGCTCATCTTTTTTCAGAAGATGTTTCCCTATAATGAGACATACACTCTTGCAGATCAACCTTAGAGTCACTGTATCATATTCTAGAAAGGAGAAAGATTTTCGTGAGGATTGAATTACATTTACTTTTTTTTTTGTCTTTTGTCTTTTGAAGGCCATACCTGCAGCATGTGGAGGTTCCCAGGCTAAGGATCCAATGGGAGCTGTAGCTGCCAGCCTGTGCCACAGCCACAGCATCGTGAGATCCGCACCAAGTCTGCCACCCACACCACAGCTCACAGTGAACGCCATATCCTTTTGATTTCCACTGAGCCACAACAGCAACTCCACATTTACATATTAATGCAAAGAATATTGACATCTTTGGAAAAACAATTCTCCACTCCCCGTATTTCAATTAGTATGTGCCTTAAAGATTTTTTATAATTTTATTCATTGAAGTACCACACATTCCTTGTTATTCCTAGGCATTACATTTTTGTTTCTACTATATTTAACTTACTATGGTCAAAAGGGAACAAAGAAGAGTTTTACCAATTAATTTGTAAATGATTTTCTTACTGAACTCAGTAGTTCTAAAACCTTACTTCCACCCAGTTGGTTATCTTGTGGTCTGTATAGACATAATCAAAAAATTAAATATGGGTACTTTTGCCTTCTTTTTCTCTCATCATTACACCTCTAGTTTGTTGTTGGCATTTCCCAAAGGAAAAATAGGCTCTTGAAAGATAATGCTAAAGAGTAATGCTGATAGCGGCATTCATGTCTTGTTCTTTATTTTAAATACAATCTTAGTGTTCTTCAAATTATTGGGTGAATTTGATTATTCCTAGGCTACTAAGAAAATACACATGACCATTTCAAAAAATGTTTTCAACATGAAATATTCCAACAATGTCATGAAAATTTATCATGCATCTTTAATAGGTATTGAGTTAGTTGCTTGTTTTTCTTTTTTTCTTTTTTCTTTTTTTTTGTCTTTTTGCCTTTTCTAGAGCCGCTCCTCCGGCATATGCAGGTTCCCAGGCTAAGGGTCTAATAGGAGACATAGGCGCTGGCCTATGCCAGCGCCATAGCAACGCGGGATCCAAGCTGAGTCTGGGACCTACACCACAGCTCATGGCAAAGCTGGATCCTTAACCCACTGAGCAAGGCCAGGGATTGAACCCACAACCTCGTGGTTCCTAGTTGGATTTGTTAACCATTGAGCCACGACGGGAACTCCTCTTTTCCTTTTTAACCCATTAATATGACGAATTATGTAAGTAGATAAACATGTTTCCTAATATTAAAACATTTTTTGCATTCTTGAATGAATTTTACATATTCATGCGTTAGGCTTTTTAATGTGACGCATTATAATTGCTATAGTTATTGATCATAGAATACGTGTTCCTTTCATTGTTTCCTTTCTATGGCACTGTTTAAATGCTCAGGTTGTTGTGCAGAATTCTTAAATGTTTTGTGGATGACACGAGTAATGATACTACTGAGTCACTGAAAAAGTTACTTTGCTAAGACCCTAAGCTGGCAGTAGTATGTTGTTCTACCAGCAATTTCCTTTAAGTCTTGGTTCATTCCTTTCCTCTCTGACCATACATTTAAGATAGAGTCTATGATACAAATTGATGATATGTATAAGATAGTGAGAGATCTCCTGGATTGAGATGTACTATTCAGTGAATACTGATGTGGTCCATCCTAATTATCTTGGACCAGCCATAAATTTAAAGGAGAACATATGAGTGCCAGTACTTACCACTGGCATATAAAAACATTTTTGTAAATTACTGTGAATGCTTAAGAAAAGAAAATTGGCAAGCCACCAAGGCATTGTGTTCCAGAGCCAGGAATGTGATGCTGGAATATTTCCATTGTGGTTTTCACTTCAGAGTAATTTGTGTAATTTGGAAAGCCGGCCATAAAACTCTGTGTGGAGATAGGTTAGGTTATCCAAGGTAACTCCTCTGTCAAATGAAAAACAATATTAGCAATTTTAGACTCATCAGACATCATGTGTCACCAGTTATTAAAGTTAATAAGGAGAACAGAAGGTTGTTCCACATTCATGTGCATGTGTATTACATATAAATACATTTGTGTCTGTGTGTGTTTATATATATATGACATATGTATAATAATATGATATATTATTCAGTGGATACAAAGACGCTTTATTTACTTGTGCCTAAAATACCCAACCATTAACATACTAATAGTGTAGTGAAGAATAAATAACAACTCAGACTCACCTAAAAAGCTTGTTTTAATAGAAGCATTAACTATTCATATTTTGATACTGCTGTGGGAAAGCCTTGCCTGCAAAGACAGAATTAATAAAGTTTCAATAAGAGATGTGGTTTTAAATAAAGAAATTCCCAATTGCATCAGTCCAGGACTGTCATTTGTCACCCTACTTTCTTGGGACCCAACAGTTTGTTATTGAATGTTAGATATTCATGTTTATATGATTGCCCTCCTACCTCTTCATTGGTGTTGCTACCAGTACTTTAGGAAGTTAAGCCCACCCCCAACCTCCTGTTGCCTTATCAAAAGCTTGTCCCGTATTCTTCACTTAGAAACTAAGATGGGACGACATCGTAATGAATGCTATGCAAGCAAATCTGGGCCAGACAACACTTTAAGGTAATGTTAATCATCCCCACATGCTGCAGCAACCATAGTGCTACCTCTGCCAACGACTGCATAATTTTCTTGCAAAACAACAAAAGAGATGTCCTTGCATTTCAATGGGGTTTAACACCATCAATTAGAAAGGTGTAACTCAAGTGGAGGAAACAGAGAGTTAACCCAGCATGTAGACACGATTCTGAGTGGTGAGGGTTGGGACTGAGTTTGTGGAAGAGAGCCAGAAATCAAATCCTTCTAGCATCCTTCAAATCCCATCACGTGTCAATGGCTTTATGAACCTCAATTCAAGAGTTTGGGTCCACAAGCTTATTTATTTTCTTTTATTTTACAAGTGTGATAATGATATATGTCTCTCAAGAGCAAAATGACAACCATAAATCAAGCTGAACCTTCAAAACTGATAGGAATTTTCTCCATCTAGTGGGTAGAAGCACTGTGGCAAGTGGCTAACAATTCCAAATATCTCAGAAACAAATGACTTATTTAGAGCTAGAATGAGAAGGCTAACACATTTTTGTTGCTTTATCCCACAGGGAAAGAAAGTCAAGTACTTCATATCAGTTCTTTTCTGTGCATTTTCATGAAGAACAATTATGTTTTTCTACCATCTTGAAAGTTTTATTACTTTGGGGAAAGTTGAAAGACATAACACAAAAGGTGATATTATAAAATCAAGATGTTCCAGCTCAAAAAAAAAAAGCAACACAATCTTTCTTCTCAACAAAAATGGAAGCAAAGTTTCCTTTGACCTGAGAGTAATAGAAACTATTAACATTATAAAATGTGCAGTGAGCTAAGGAGCCCGTGAGAAGAACAAATGGACACAAACCAGTATGGAGGGAGAACATTTTAAAGGGTTTAGGCCACTTAAATATAAGTGAGAATAATTTGCAAATTCTCCTAAAAACCTGCTTTAGAAAAATTTGACTAGTAGTTCAGTTGAATAATTCAGAAAAAAATCAGATAAAGCTAAAAACGTAAATATTACAAAGTACAGAAAATCAAATTAAGAACTCTATTTCCAAATATAATTATGATCCAAATGCTGCATTATTGATAAATTGATATTCAGGGTTGTAACACGAATAAATGTATTGTTCTATCACAGGGTATTTCCATAGCATTCATCTTACTTCCCAGTCTGTCTTTCAATTCCATTTTCTATTTTTGTCTTTATTTGATCAACCTGACATTTGTCTGGCTTGTCACTCCAAATGTGTGTATACCACAAACATCTCTGCTTGGTTTAAAATTAATGAGAAAGGAGAAATAATCAATCTGGTTTGGAATTTCTGATGAAATTGTCCTTTGGGGGCATTCTTCATTCAAGAGCTTTTAGGGAGAAGCACAATCCTCAGCACAATTTCAACTGGTTGATTCCTATTGATGGAATTCTTCAGGAATAAGAGTAGGAAATTCAAGCAAACTACCACACTACCTAGTAGTCCCCCAAGGTCTTAAAGAAAAAGCATTTTCATTTCGGAATAAGAGAAACCAAAAATAAACTTCCCTACTTTCCTATTACTAAGCATTGCTTACTACATTTTGGAGGATGCCATTGCTATCACAACAGTGAGTTTGCAAGAAGACAGTGTGAGAAGAAACAGGATCTGCCCTAAATAAGTAGGCAGAGGATGTTTATGAAGGATACTCTAGCCTAAGACAAATAGTGGTTTCTCAAAATGTTAAATATGTGCTTAAATCATGAGAAGGTTGAGAAATTGTCTCCAAATGGAGACCATGGAGCAGAATGGAGAATAGAGCTAAATTTTTTTTTCTCATTTTTCTTTTTTTCATCTCATTTCATTTTAGGTTACAGTTGGGATTTTCGCTGTAACATACACACTCAAAGGAAATTTTCACAAACAGTCTGTGCATTTTGGATGTGGTATTCTTAGACTTAAGGAGGTTCTTAGTGCTAAGTGAGAGACTGTGCTCCAAAATGGAAGGGAGCAAAAGTTGTATCCCTTTAAGACAGAATTTATGATTCATCAAAAGACAGGGTCTGCACTCCTCTCTATTTTCTTGCTCATGGTTTAAAATCAAACAAGGATTGCAGTAAGACTTTTTTTTCCCTTGATGCAAATGTCAGCTGAAAATGTCAAATAAAGCAACATCTATGTTTTGGCATCAAGTATAATTGACCCAGGGGGTTTAGGAACCAGATAGATCTGGAAAATTCGGCGCCTGTTCTTTATCAGCTGTGTGACTTTGGAAAAGTTACTCAACACCTCAGTGGCACAGAATCTCAGCTACAGAATGAGAATGATCATGCTTGTCTCACAAGGCTGTGATGAACATTAAGTAAGATGGCTTGTAGACATGTGCTTGACACTAAACTTGGCACAACCTAAGTGATCAATAAAAGGGAGGCACCATTGTTATTGTAATTATAGAATTTATATGTGATTTGGACTATTAGGTCAGAAAATGATATTTTTTCCTGAATTCCAATTCTCTATTATTTTATGGCTTACCTTTTACAAGGAACTGAGAAGATTTCATCAATAGAAATGTCTTAATCCTGAGCAGTTTTTATTTAATTGTGAAATATGAACTCATTTTTTTGGAGAGAAATCTAATTAAAATTCACTTTATAAATATATTCTATTTTGTTCAGGGCTTAAAAATCTTCCCAGTGTTATAAATCTCCTCTATAAATTTCAAGTTCCAGTTTACATAAAACAATCAAAAAGGAATTATCATAAAGAGCCAATCAATAACGTGAACTAAAATTTATCATCTATTACTCTGTTATAAGGGAGATAGACAATTTAATCTAAAAGTCTTATTTTTTCATCATTCTGTTATTGGATAGAGTAGTTACAACTAAATTTAGAGTGTCAGCTCTATAAAAGCATTATCTTAAAAAAGAATCACTACTGAAGATCTAAAGTTTGCACAGAATGCCAATACACTTAGGCAGACTTTTTTAAGTTTTTTTTTCTAGTATGTAAAATGATAAATAAGCTTATTGTTATCTTTCATATGCTTCATTTACAGTAACAGTTAATTTTAATAGGACATCTCTGGATTGCTAGAATTTTTCCAAATTTGTTTATCTTCAGGATTTTCATTCAGAGCATTGACACCACTGAGATGCATTTCCTCATTTTTTTTTTTTAATTGTGTGGGACATGGAAGGAACACACTACAGGTTCGTTAAAGGGGTAAATAAGTGGATGAGTGGATGAAGGAATGAATTCTCTCTCCATGTGTTCAAGTTCTGTTTGTCTCAAAATTGTTGACTGCCTAACTCTTGAGCACAGTGGCCTCAGAGACATAAAGAAATTTACACAACTGAGAAGAAAAAAATGGAATTTTTTTTAAAAAAGTTATTTTTTTAATCTACTCATTTCAGCATTGACAGTCCTTTTCAGAATAGATTCATTCTCTGTGACCTCATTGGCCCAGTCTGTTACATCACCTCACTTCTTGGGCTGGGCTACATTACTTCCCTTTTCCTCCTCACCCTGGTGGGGGTGCTATTCGATTCCACTTTCTGCTTTACCTTCTCATGCTACCCAGTGTTTTCACTCTCAAGTCATTCTATCTGGAATGACCAAAAAAGTCTATGTATACAACTCAACAGTGGTATGTAATTTCATTATTTAAAAATGAAATAGATGTTAATACAGTTTGGTGTAAGGTGCATGGCTGTATGCATAGACGGAAGACGGATTATAAAATAGCCAGCACTTTTTAGGATGTCTCTGCCATGTTTAAACATAGTTGGTTCTGTTTTCTTTGCTTACATATAGAGCCCATCACTTAGCTAGTTGTTGTCATCTCTATCTTACGTTTTCACATAGATTAAGGATAGGATCCTAAGGCTTATATTTATTTTAATAATACTTGAAAGGATTGCTTCTTGGTAGTTCACCTTTGCTGTTCTCTATAGTCCCTTCACACAGAGGGAAAAATAATCAAGTGGAAAATGAATTCCATTTTGTTGATAATTACTGAACATGTGATGTGGCGCCTCATGAAGGACTTCCCTGGAAAGCACTGCAGTATCAGGAGACTCAGGCTAAATTTCAAAGGGCTCTTTCCTTCAGCTTCTCTATGCCTCTAGAATAACGGGCCTGTGGGTGAGGGTTTCAGTCCATTTACACAGCTGGTCACTTCATAAAGATGGCTGGTAAAAGCAGGGGCACCTACTGCTTGATGCTGGGAAAAAATGAGGGGATTTTCCGGCATAAATCGTGAACTTACATCAGAGTAATTCTTTCAAAAATCCTGAGGTTTAGGCAGTGAAAATGATTCCTTAGGCAAAATGGCCAGGTGGGAGGGACATATTCTTCCCCTAGCTCACAATGATGAAGTGTACACTAGGTACAAAGTGTGGTTCTAATTAACTTACTTGTATCGTTTCATTTAATTTCCATGAGAACCCTAAGAGATAACTACTGCTACTATAACTACTGTGTTACATAACTACTATATTATTATAATTATAGTATTAAAAATGTAATGCATTTTTACAGATGCAGAATTTGAGACTGATGGGAGAGCGACAACTTGACTAAGGTCACATAGCTAATAACAATCAGAAATGACTTCCCATCCAAGTCTGGATGACTCTGTCTGCTGTTTCTACACATTATGATACATACCCTGTTTGGTAAATGGTTGTCATGAGACTGCATTACATGTGAATTCGTTTTGAAAATTTCCACTATGTCCATCCTGGCAAAGCCACCACTGTGTTTCATCACTCAAAGAATACATTTATTCCAAGTTTCCTATTCGCCAATTACTATGTGAGGCTCTGGGGAACCAAGATTGGAGAGGGAAGAAAGGAGCCCTATTCTCATAGAAGCATTCTGAAGTGAGGACAGGAAAATCAATCAAATAAAACAATAGCTTCTAACAATAGTTTCCTCCACGTTGGGGAACCACAGGTATCATCTGGGTGCTTCACAGAAGCCTCTGCCTGAGTCCACAATGCTGAGAATCCATCATTCTTAAGGTTCATAAAATATTTTATTAAACACTACAGTCACCATGCCAGGTACTAAGATGATATAGTGTCTACAAAAAACAAATGAACAAACAAACCAACATGTGAAAAGAAACTTAGGGTGATGGCATTATAACAGAAATATTAAAGAGGGGGGAAAAAAAGCATGAGTTATGGGAGCAGAGAAATGAGAGTCCTTGATTCCATGGAGTGAGAAATGAAAGCTATTCCTGACAACTAACTTCCAGATTTCATACATTCCTCAGAAAAACTGTGTTTAGTGGAAATGAGAATCAGACCAACCTCCTATTACTATATTGACCACCGGGAACTTGGAAGAGTAGTTTAACTTTCATGCACTCCCATTTCTTTGCAAAATGAGAGAATTAAGTTTATCTTAAATTGGCCTTCAGACTCTGACAAGCCATGATACTAATCAGGAAAGCTGATAAATTTACCATTTACTACTTCTTGATATGATATTTAAAGCTCTAATTTTTTTATATGATAAACTTCCACTCTGCTTACATTAGAAATTTCCCTAGTAACTTGATTTTGATTTCTCAATAAATCAGTTTCTAAGCCAACAGGTTGCTTTAACCTTTATTACTCCATGCTTTGAAAAAAAAAAAAAAACCTACATTTCTTAGCTAATATGTAACAATCACTCTATCAAAGATCAATGAATTAATGAAAATACAAATTTTCATTCCAATCTAAATGGAAATTAAAAGACTTCCATTTTTCTAAACCTATAGAAATTCATAGGAATTATATTAATATTAAAGTTAGGAAAACCTTTTATTCAACTTAGATCACAACTATATACACACAGTTCTGTGTATCAGTCATTTTCAACCAGGGATTATTCTACCTCCGCAGGACATTGGGTTATGTCTGCAGGCATTTTTTTGTTACCACACTGCAAGTGCTACTGTCATCCAGTGAGTGGAGGCCATTGGATGCTGATTAACATCCTACAAGGCACAGGGCAGCCTCTGGAAACAACGACAAAATATTTTACTTTCCAAAATATCAGTAGTGCTGAAGTTAAGAAACCCTGGTTTAGATGGTCCATGAACTTCTAAGAGAGAGCCATTATTCTTGACTATGGAAAGTTTAACAAGTTTCTTCACATTTGTTCTAAGGTGGAAAGTTATTATCTATCAGTCATTCTGTCCTGATAGAGCTCTCCTTCTGTATGCTGAACTTGAACAAATATCACAGTTTTCTGCCCTTCCTACCCCCTTCACAAAGTTCAGGAAATTAATCTGATTGCCACCCCTTCTCCCACGACAGGAAACAGAGAATGAGAGCCTGATCCTTGGGGATGCTTCTAGGATAATCATGGGAATCTTAAGCTGGAAGGGTCTTTCCAACTTCCAGTGTCTTTCCAACTTCAAACCAAGATGAGTCCAGGCAGCCTTACCACCCACAGAGAGGGTATGGAAGTAATCAACTTCCATTCTTAGAGCATAGATAGGTCAGTGGTGAAGAGCAGAGTCTGGAGTTAAAGGTTCTGAGTTCAAATCCTCCCTCTTGTGTTCCCTTTCTGTCTAACCTTAGACACATGATTATACTTAATCTCTTCACCTCAGAGTCATCATCATTAGAAGGAGGATAACAATGGCAAACCTCCCTCTAGAGAGCTATTGTGAAGATTCAATGAACTAATAGACATAAAATGTCTGGCACCCAGTAAGCCTTAAGTACAACTTAGCAAAGCCTTTCCTGCTGGAGCAATTCAGACCATGCCATGGATGTGATTGGGCCTCAGTCATTCATACAAACTTTCCAAGAGTGAGTAGAACCAAAAATAATCTTATTTGTTCCTTAAATTGAATGTTTTAATTTATATCTTCACCTCAAAGAAAATGTATTTCAATGGTCTGTTTAGCCTTGTATTATACATTATATAGTCGTCTACTCTGGGCAAATTATTCAACACAATTAACAAGATAGAAGGTATTTATTTTTTATTTTTTTATTTTTTATTTTTATTTTTATTTTTTGTCTTTTTGCCTTTTCTAGGGCTGCTCCTGCGGCATATGGAGGTTCCCAGGCTAGGGGTCTAATCGGAGCTATAGTCACTGGCCTGCACCAGAGTCACAGCAACATGGGATCCGAGCCACGTCTGCGACCTACACCACAGCTCATGGCAATGCTGGATCCTTAACCCACTGAGCAATGCCAGGGATTGAACCTGCAACCTCGTGGTTCCTAGTCGGATTCGTTAACCACTGAGCCATGACGGGAAATCCAAAAGTATTTTTTTAAACTATTTCTTCTATGGATTTAAAGAGAGATTGTTGGGAATTTTCACCCTTGTTCAAACGGTGTGTAATTCTTTGTGATACCATCATGCTAAAAGGGCATCCTGAATTTAAGTCTCAAATTAATCTGCATTGAGAGGTCCTACATAATTACTTAACATACATCTCTTAGTTAATAAATCTGTTAGACTGATTTGTAGCAGGAGTTATGGTGTCCTTTTGGGGTTTCCTTACAAAATCATAGGATTAGTGAAGCAGATATCACTAACTCCCAGGTGCCTTACACCCAACACTGTGATTTCAAATTCCATTTTCCCCAAAAATGCAAGAGTTAACAAGTTCATCTCAATTAACCATAGGATCAAAGCTTTGCAACAAAAAAATGCAACATTAAGGAGATTATCAACAAATGACCTTATATCATTTAATGAGCCTAATGAGAAAAGATCAGCAAATGAATTCCTCCCCTTTAAAAATAAAAACAAAAGCCCTTAGGTCAACCCATGAAATAGTTTTCTTGTAAAATATTTTGCAAAAAAAATTAAGACTGTATTTCAGTTTGTTAGTCCTTTTACCTCCTCACTGAGCTTCGTGTTACTAAAGCATCATTTACACAATAAACGTCTTACATTAGAATACAACTTTAGCAGTACAGTGTGTTCTCTCCATGAAAATGGTTTAATTAGTGGAGCTTTCCCAATTGCAGGCATTTGTTTTTATTATTGTGGCTGAAACAGATATTATGTTAGTCCTTACTAGCTAGCCCTGCCACATAAATGTAATAGGAGAATATATTTGATCATCCTCTCTAATGGGAAGGCAGTGAGCTTTCAAAGTGTTTGCATGAAGTCAGTGAACCTTTAAGGCAATATAGGAGATTATATATTATTGTCTTAGTTATCAGCTTCCCATTAGGCCAGCTATTGCTCTGGCAGCCATTCTGAGAGGGTTTGTCTATATTTTGTCAGAGAGTTTGGAAACAATCCCAGTAGTTCCAGCCTGTTCTACTGCTATGGAGACCTATTTCAAGAGGGTTAGGTCTTCATCTCTGTGAAGGGGCCATAAGATTGGCTAAGATTAGTGGGTCAGTAAGCAGATAGAAAAGGAGCTAATTAAAAGTCCTTTTTTGATGAGAGAGGTAAGTGATAGCCTTATCTAAAACATCTTTAACCTCCTGTTAGAAGTCCAGGTATATTTAGCCTATAAATTTTTAGGTTCCTGAAATCATCACAAATTTTGATTATGAAATTCTATTATCATGTGCCCTGAGTCCAGATACTTCTGCCTTGTACTTAAAATGTGATTCTGATATATCTGGGCATATCTAGTGAGTTAGCAGGGCTGATCTTCAAGAAATCTATGAAAGGTTCTAGACCTTTCAAGAAAGGGGGGGTTCTCTTATGCTAAAGTGAGACAAAACCACCCAGGAGGACTATGAACTCATAAGGAAATCTTTAGCAGTGGAAGAAGGAGCCACCTTAAATACAGCATGACGTTTGGTCCCTCCTAGATTTATGGTAAGCATACTTATTGCACATAAAAGCTACAATAGTCATCTGATAGACCCCTGCTTGAGCTAGCCCCTCCTAACTTTCTGATCTTATGTTACGCCTTTCCCCTACTCCCATTCTTTAGGCTCTAAACACTTCGTATCTCTAAAGTATCGTACTCAGGCAGATAATGGAGACTTCACTCTTGCTTTTGACATCACCAAAACCACTTTCCTTAGGACTTGCTTGCCCCAACTCCTTTCCTCACTTTTAAGAACACTCCCTAGAAATTCTTAGAAATATCTTCATGTGGAGGAAAAATGATGTTCAAGAATATCATGAGAAATCTGTTACTCCGTAACTCATCCATATGTCCTCCCAGGTAAGAAAAGTCTGGCAGACTGGGGTTGCATTTTGAAAAATGGGGTTGCATTTTTTTTTAATTTTTTTTAAGGTTTCTGACTTAGGACTCTCTCTCTTTCTTCCCTTTCTCCCTCCCTTTCTGTTTATCAGAAAACTATGCCTGAGATTTAGGACTAAAACACTTCTTCTAAGTCCTAATCCCCAAACTTGTTCCCTTAATAAATTATTATACAGAATCATTACATTTTGCAGGTTTAAGGATGGACGTAATAAATTGCATGGACCAAGCTGGGAAAACAGAGAGACCATGAGGTCAAAGTACTTGCTCAGGGTTCCACATCTAGCTGTTGGAACTCAAGCTGACATTCAAAAGTTAGTTCATTTTCACTTTTAGCTTTCAGGATAAAGGAAGGATGAAGAGTGATACTATAGAATTAAGCTGAGTTGATCTATAATTAAAACTCAAGTTATGCCACCCAGTTTAACTACGGTGCTTAACATTCACGACTACCACAAGTGTATCCCATAAATTCCATTTATTTCTTTGGCCCCAGAAATCAATTTGGGAGATGGATGCACCATTTATACACAGAATCCTACTTTTACATTTATCTCAGGACTGGGTGTGAAGGACAGGGTTAAATATAACTATGGGGCATACGCTGAAGGAAACAAATTACATATGATTGTGTGTATCTTACTTTAATATCAACAATAATCTTTCACTTTTAAGCATATTGCATATAAAGTGGGCATTATGAACTCCCTGCATCACAAGCAAACAACTAAAGCTTATCATGTGGCAAATGATGAATGCTTCCACCTCCAATTTACCTTGAGCATAGACAGGATGCATCTCAAAGCTGTGTTAAATATCTATCAACACGTTCCGTGGTCATTGCTATAAAAAGGAGATAATGATGAAGGCAACAAGCTTGTCTTTCTACGGGGTTAGATTTACAGGGAAAAAATAATTATCAAGAGTTTCTGAGAAATTAGATATTCTTGACACTTAGACACTCATTCATTCACTTGCTTGTTCATTCATACAACAAATATATGTAAAAAAAATAATAGTCTATCATATGTCAAATACTTATCCAGGTTCTAATAATAGGATTCAGAGCAAAGTCTCACCTTTTAAAGGAGGAATTTACATAATTCTGGAGAAGTGAAAGAAATGAATTTAAAATATTCTACCTGTTGGTAGTAGGAAACACATTAGAGAGTTAAAAAGAGAACTTGTTTATGGGCGAACAGAGAAGGAAGAGACGTGGCTCTGAGTGTCTGTGTTAATAATGTGTATAGGAAGGTGACATGTGTCAGGGAAGTCCTTTTTAATGATAGGGCACTTCTGCAGAGAAGTGAAGGAAATGAGAGACTGAGCCATGCAGATGTCTAGAAGGAGAATTTCAGGTATGGTGCCCTGCCACACCTTGGCTTTGGCATGTTCAAACAACAGTAAGTGGTTGGTGTAGCTGAAGAATAATGAATGTGGTTCGTGGTGGGGAGTAAAAAAGAAAGATTATTTAGGTTTTGGAAGCTGTGGTCAAAATGCACTACCACCACTGTATAGCAAAAACAAATCTTGCTGTATTCGTGTTCTCCAGAGAAGCTAAACCAATAGAATATATACCTATGATAGTAATATCCATTTAGATTGGATAAACAATGAGGTCCTACTGTGCACCACAGGGAACTATATCCAGTCTCTTGTGATAGAACATGATGGAAGATAGTATAAGAAAAATAATGTGCTGGAGTTCCCTTTGTGGCGCAGCAGAAATGAAACAAATCCAACTAGTAACCATGATGTTGCAGGTTCAATCCTTGGCTTCACTCAGGTTGAGGATCTGGTATTGTCCATTACTGTGAGCTATGGTGTAGGTCACAGACATGGCTTGGATCTGGTATTGTTGTAGCTGTGGTGTAGGCCTGCAGCTATGGTTCTGATTCGACCACTAGCCTGGGAACCTCTATATGCCATGGGTGTAGCCCTAAAAGCAAAAAAAAAGAAAAAGAAAAAGAATGTATGCCTGGGTCACTATGCTGTACAGCAGAAATTTCCACAATATTGTAAATCAACTATATTCTAATCAAAATAAAATAAAATTTCAAAAATATGGTAATATGTTCATGTGCTTGTGAAGGCCAAGAAGCCCCATGATTTGCTGTCTGTGAGCTGGACACTGCCAGGAGGGCCAGTGGTGGGATTCAGTCCGAGTTCAAAGGCCAAGGAACCAGGAGAGCAGGTGTCACAGCTCAAAGAAAAAGGACAAATTCACCCTTCCTCTATCTTTCTGATCTGTTCAGGCTCTCAGTATGCTGGATGATTCCCATCATATTGGTGAGGAGAATCTTTTTTTTCAGTCTACTGATTCAAATTCTAACCTCTGAACACTAATCTTTTCTGGAAACACCCTCACAGACATACCCAGAAATAAGGCTAGTTTGTTTTATTTTGTTTTTTAATAATGCCCAGCCATCTGGACATCTTTTGGTCCAGTCAAGGTGACACATAAAATTCACCATTACTCTTACCAAAGTTTAGAAAAATACAAATATATAGTCTTTATTATATGGGACTTCACAGAACAGTAGCATCATTTTATACCATTTTCTGAAAATAATCAGCAACTCAGTGCTGGAGTTCCCTTTGTGCCACAAAGGGAACTCCAGCACATTATTTTTCTTATACTATCTTCCATCATGTTCTATCACAAGAGACTGGCTATAGTTCCCTGTAGTGCACAGTAGGACCTCATTGTTTAACCAATTTAAATGGATATTACTATCATAGGTATATATTCTATTGGTTTAGCTTCTCTGGAGAACACAGATGCAGCAATTTTTTAATAAGTTGCTTTTATTGAAATATATTCTTGAATAGAATTTCCTTGCTTTGAATCATTTCTCTCTGTCTGGCTTAGTTTATTTATTTAAATTTCTATCCCTCAGTTGCCAAATTTACAGCATAGTGATTATAACAGAAACTAACAGCAATTGCATGAGCATAAATGAAAATATTTATGTGTGCATACCAAACTAAATGTTAGAAGTCAAATTTAAAATCATGTATTAAAGAGGTTAGGTTTATTCAGGAAATGTAAGATTAGGTAATACTGTAAAATCAATCAACATGATTCATTACATCATCAGAAAAATAAAGAAAAATTATGTAGTCATCTCCATATTTTCAGAAAAAGCAATCGACCCCCATTAATTAAAAAATAAAACAAGGAATAAAAAGACATAAAAGGAATTTTCTTAGTCTGATAAACTATAAAATGAAAAAAAAACTTAGGGCTATCACTACAGATAAAACAAGACTTTTCGTTATCATTATATAGAAGGAAAATTGTACTGGAGGCCCTATATATTTCAAAAAGTGAAATTTAAAAATGAAAATGATAACCAGAAAGGAAAACATTAAAGGGTTAAGATTTTCATATGGCATAATTGAAGACATAGATAATTCAGAAATTCAGTTAATAATTAAATGCAGAAAATTATAAGATAAAAGATCATATATACCTATTCCTATATAGTAGTAAAGCAATTAAAGTTTTTAAAAGGTAACTTTTACTGTAGCTTAAAAAAATCAAATACCTAAGGGTGTTGTCTAACTAACAACATATGTACTTCTGGACAGAAAACTATAAAACTCTATTGAAGGAAATTAGGGTAGACTTAAATAAACAGAGGAACATGCTATGTGCACAGATTGGAAGACAAAATATTATAAAAATGTTGATTCTCAACAGATTGTTTTACACATTCATTGTACTCCATTCAATTCCAATCTCCATAGGAATTTTGGTGGCAATTGACAAGTGAATTTGAAAATATTTATGGAAAACTGAAAGACAACAACATAGTAAAGACCAACATTTTGGAGATGTGCTACTAAATATTCAAATGTCTTAATTAAAGTCCTATAACCATATTTTCTCCATTCCCTGCATAGTCATGTATTTTACCACAAAGATGCCAAAGTAATGCAGTGGAGGAAAGAATGCTCTTTTTAACAAATGATGCTGAATCAAATGGGTATTAACAAAGGAAAAGTAAATGGCTTGATGATAAACCCACAGCAAATATAATACTCAATGGATAAAAGCTGAAAGCTTTCCCACTAAAATATGTATAAGACATGGAATCCCAATCTTGACACTGTTATTCAACTAGTACTGGAATTCTAGCCACAGCAATCAGACAAACAAAAGAAATAAAAGGCATCCAAATAGGAAGAGAAAAGGTCACCATATGCAGATGACATGATACTATATATATAGAAAAACCTAAAGACTCAACCTAAAAACTACTTGAACTGCTCAACAAATTCAGCAAAGTAGCAGAGTATAAGATTAACATTCAGAAATCAGTCGAATTTCTTTATACAAACAATGAAATATTAGAAAAGGAATAAAAAAATATAATACCTTTTAAAATTGCACCCCAAAAATTCAAATACCTGGAAATACACCTGACCAAAGAGGTAAAGGACTTATATGCTGAGAACTATAAAACATTAATCAAGGAAATTAAAGAGGATGTAAAGAAATGGAAAGATAGTCCATGTTCCTGGGTTGGAAAAATTAATATTGTAAAAATAGCCATACTACCCAAAGCAATCTACAGATTCAATGCAATCCCTATCAAATTGCCATGACATTTTTCACAGAACTACAACAAACAATCCAAAAATGTAGATGGAACCACAAAAGACCCAGAATTGCCAAAGTAATCCTGGGAAACAAAAACCAAGCAGGAGGCATAACTCTCCCAGACTTCAGACAATATTACAAAGCCACAGTCATCAAGACAGTGTGGTACTGGTACCAAAACAGACAGACAGACCAATGGAACAGAATAGAGAACCCAGAAATAAACCCAGACATTTATGGTCACTTAATCTTTGACAAAGGAGGCAAGAACATAAAATGGGGAACAGACAGTCTATTCAGCAAGCATTGCTGGGAAACCTGGACAGCTGCATGCAAAGCAATGAAACTAGAACACACCCTCACGCCATGCACAAAAATGAACTCAAAATTGCTGAAAGACTTAACTATAAGACAAGACACCATCAAACTCCTGGAAGAGAACACAGGCAACACATTCTCTGACATCAACCTTACAAATGTTTTCTCAGGTCAGTCTCCCAAAGCAACAGAAATAAAAGCAAACATAAACCAATGGAACCAAATCAAACTGACCAGCTTTTGCACAGCAAAGGAAACCAAAAAGAAAACCAAAAGACAACTTACAGGGCGGGAGAAAATAGTTTCAAATGATGCAACTGACAAGGGCTTACTCTCAAAAATATACAAGCAACTTATACAACTCAACAGCAAAAAAGCCAACAGCCCAATGGAAAAATGGGCAAAACACCTGAATAGACATTTCTCCAAGGATGATGTACAGATGGCCAACAAGCACACGAAAAAATGCTCGACATCCCTGATTATTAGAGAAATGCAAATCAAAACTACCACAAGATACCACCTCATGCCAGTCAGAATGGCCATCATGAATAAGTCCACAAATAACAAATGCTACCAGGGGTGTGGAGAAAAGGGAACCCTCTTGCACTGTTGGTGGGAATGTAAGCTGGTACAACCACTATGGAGAACAGTGTGGAGGTATCTTAGAAAACTATACATAGAACTACCATTTGACCCAGCAATCCCACTCTTGGGCATATATCCAGACAAAACTTTCCTTAAAAAAGACACATGCACCTGCATGTTCACTGCAGCATTAGTTACAATAGCCAAGACATGGGAACAACCCAAATGTCCATGACAGATGATTGGATTAGGAAGAAGTGGTGTATGTCTACACAATGGAATACTACTCGGCCCTAAAGAAGAACAAAATAATGCCATTTGCAGCCACATGGATGGAACTAGAGGCTCTCATCCTGAGTGAAGTAAGTCAGAACGAGGAAGACAAATACCATATGCTATCACTTAAATCTGGAATCTAATAATATGGCACAAATGAACCTTTCCACAGAAATGAAAATCATGGACTTAGAGAATAGACTCATGGTTGCCAACGGGGAGAGGGAGGGATTTGGATGGATTGGGAGTTTGTGGTTAATAGATGCAAATTATTGCCTTTGGAATGGATTAGCAATGAGATCCTGCTGTGTAGCACTGGAACTATCTCTGGTCACTTATGACAGAGCATGATAATGTGGAGAAAAAGAATCTATACATGTATGTGTAACTGGGTCTCCATGCTGTACAGTAGAAAAAAAATTCTATTGAGGAAATAACAATTAAAAAAAGATAAAAAAAAATAAAGGAAAAGTATGCATTTCGGTGCCTATTTAAACCACATATAAAAATCCATTCCAGATATATTGTAGATCTAAATTTGAATAATAAAACAAAAAAACAAAAAATTTTGAATAATAAAACAATAAAATTTTAAAATTTTATACGATAAAAAAGAAAAATGTCTTCATGATTACGAGATGGTATTTAGAAGGCAAAGTAGAGCAATAGTCCCTTTTTTTTTTTGGCTGCGTATTCTTACAGAAAGAAGCTACCAGGCCAGGGGCAGAATCTGATATGAGCTACAGCTGTGGAAACACTGGACCGTTTATCTTACTGCACTGGGCTGGGAATTTAACCCACATCTCTGCAGTGACCCAAGCTACTGCAGTTGGATTCTTAACCCACTATACCATAGCAGGAACCCCCATGTTTCTTATACTCTGAAGCCGGTGCAGGGAACAGAGATTAGGATAATTCATGAATATTGTCACTTATCTGCCGGCTCATTGAGTTTTTACAGGGCAGCAGTCTGGGCTTCAGTTTCTTCTGGTCCCACCAGATAGCCTCCACCAACTTCTTAGAAGCATGAACCAAGTACACGAGCAGCTCCTTACCAAACCATAGAAAACTCCAAAGAAAACCTATACAATTGCCTTCACCTATGAAAATAATGAACTGAAAGCAAGCAACATATTCTTGGAAGGATTTCAGAGATAAATTCTATCAACAAGGTTTTGAAACAGGCAGTGTGATGATCTTTCTACATCCTCAATTCAACTTGCCTCTTTAGCCTGCACAGAAGACAGATGGGACTTAGAAGATGACAGTGCATTATTGTAAATTTAATCAGGTGGTGAAATTCAATTGCAGCTGCTGGTCCGGATGTAGGGTCCTTACTGGAACAAATCAACACATCCCCAGCATCTGACAAATGCTTCCTCCTTCTCTCTCCACACCCCACACACTCCCTGTCAGTAAAGACTATCAGAAATCATTTCCTTTCCCCTAGAAGAGCCAGCAATGCGGGACCACATTAAATCTCCAGCCCCATGCCATAATCTAGTCTACAAGGACTTCTATGGCATCTTCATTCCACATGACATCATTACATTGATAATTCATTAAACTTATGGTTTTATGCTGATTAGACCAGTCAGCAGGAAGCAGTAACTATTCTAAACTTGTTTAGGGTTCATGCATGAAGAGGAAGGGAAAGAAGTCCCCCCAAAATTCAGGAATCTGTCACCTAATGAAACTTCTAGGAGTAGAGGCATGATAAGATACTATATCCAAAGTAAAAGACTACTGCTACATCTTACTTTTATTTTTAAAAGAGAAATAAAATGTCTAGTGTGCCATTTAGATTTTGCAGAAGCTTAAACCTCATTTGGACATGCTACTCTGACCAGATATGAGCAAGGCTCAGGGAAAAAAACAAACAAACAAAAAACACTCTTCATCTGCCTGACCCATTGGACCATATGACCTCACATGTTCTCATGGAGTTTGACATGTCTATAGCAGATCAGGATGTTTTACAGAGACTTTGACAATATCTTACAAATAGATCACAGTACAGACATTTAAGATTTTGGATCAAAACTATGCATTCTTCTGCAAATAACTAATATTATTTTAAGAAATAAGTTCAGGCTTATTACTAGGGCCAAGCAAAGAATGAATACTTCATCACTGACCCCCAGATTATCAAAAAACCTTAGCTTCTCACCGAAGTATGTGTGATCTGACCATTAAACCATAACACGAGCAGCACTGCAGCACTTCATTGTTGAATGGAAGCCATACGTACAAAATTGAACTCAGTCTTATCCTAAAGGCGAATATATGTTGTAGGGACAAGTGGCCTTCATGCCCACAGGCCACTTTCATTCTTCATTGACTTGCTCTTCTCAACCCTCTCTCATGGCCATGTGGAGATTTTCCTATAAACATTCGATGAGGGGGGAGGGGAATGGCCCTTTTTAGAGATGGGGTGCCAGTGCAGTCTCAATCTGGAGTGGCCTTAGAGAAAGATGATGAAGGGAAACCATCCAGTAGGCAAATCTGGAGCTGTGTACCTGGTTGTTGGCTTTGCCTAGAAGGAGAAATAGATAACCAGATAACAAGAGGTATGAATCTATACTACTTAATGGACAGTGGCTAATGATTAAATAGTTAAGAAATTGACTATTGGAAAATTGGTTCTGTCAGTGAGCACAGGTTGTAAAGATATTTATTCCTCATGTGAACACTTAGTGAAGACTGACCTCAAAACAAGGGGACTTTGGGAGTTCCTGTTGTTGTTCAGAGGAAATGAACCCGACTAGTATCTATGAGGATGTGGGTTTGATTTCTGGCCCTGCTCAGTGGGTTAAGAATACAGTGTTGCCATAAGCTGTAGTATAGGTGGCAGATGTGGCTCAGATCCCATAAGTCGCTGTAGCTGTGGTGTAGGCCGTCACCTACAGCTCAGATTTGATCCCTAGTCTGAGAACTTCTGCATGCTGCAGGTGAGGCCCTAAAAAGCAAAAAAAAAAAAAAAAAAAGGAGAGAGAGAGATAATTTATTTATCATCTAGACACGATGACACATTCTCTGGAGGTCAGTGAGGCAGACTGTTCCCAGATATTGCTGTCCTTGTCCAATGGGTGCATGAACAAAGTGGCTATGATTTCGGGGCAGAGTTTACACATGGGCTCAAAAACATAAACTACAACCTACCAAGCCCAATCTGGCTAAAGCCACTACTGAATATACAACCCACCACCAGCAGAAATCAATGCTGATCCTCCAAATATTGCACCATTCAGTGACTTACAAATTGAATACACTGGACCAGTCCATACTGTAAGGATTAGCACTTTGTTCTTACTAGAATAGATTCTTACTATGAATATGAATCAGCCCTTTTTTTGCCTATAATGCTTCTGCCCAAATCATCATTGAAGGATTTAGAGAAATACTTATTCATCATCATGTTATTCCACACATCTTTTGGTAAAAGGCCACAGTCTCATACTTATACAATTCACTGATCTTACCATGTTCCCCAGAATCCTGAAGCAGCTGTATTAATAAAACAGTGAAATGGCTTTTTGAAGACTCGATTATGGCTTTAGGTGGATAAGAACACTGCATCTCATGGGGCTGAAATAATGTCTTCCAGGATGCCGTATGTACTCTAAATCAACAACCTGTATACAGCACCATTTCTCCCAGCCAAAATTCACTGGTCCAGGAATCATTGATTGAAAATGGGAGGGACCCTTCTCACTATTAGCTCTGATTATACTCTAGCAAAATTTTACTTCCCTCAACAAAGTTTTGGACTCTGATGGTCTCTAGCTTAGCTAGCGATATTCCATATCTGTGTTGTCTGGTGTAGTAGCTACTGGCCCCACATGATTTTTGAACTCTTGCAATTGCAGTCTAATGGATTTTAAATTTTAATAATTTTATGTAAGTTCAATTTAATGAAAACAACCGTAAGTGACTAGAGTCTGTAATATTTAGCTAATGTATAACACAATTTCTAAAGTTACCAAAAGGTGATTACTTACACTAGGGGACATGTAATTGTTCCACTAAACTGAAAGTCAGTTTGATAGCTGGTGACTTTAAGTTCTATGACAAGGATTCAATAGCTACTATGCTATTGGTGTATATTGATCCTGAATCTCAATAGCAAATTATACTATTACTGCATGATGTAGATAAAGAAGTATGTTTGAAATTTAGAATATTCTTTGGGTGCCTCTTAATACTTATATGTACTCTCATTAAAATCAACCCAATACAGGCAAGACTGTGAATAGCCCAGATCCTTCAGAAATATAAGCTTGAAGAGTGCCCATTGTGGCTCAGCAGTAATGAACCTGACCAGTACTCACAAAAACGTAGGTTCGATTACTCAGTGGATTAAGGATCCAGTATTCCTGTGGATGTGGTGTAGACTGGCATCTGCAGCTCCTAGCTTGGGAATTTCCATATGCTGTGGGTGTGGCCCTAAAGAGAAAAAGAAATAAAAGCCTGAGTCACCACACCAATCAAGGAATTTTGACCAGCTGAGTGCCTGCTGAGTTTAAATAAAATAAAATGGAGTTGAAAGATACCAGTGACAACTATGTAGCTAGGTGTGGAAATGAAGACAATAATACTTATGTATCTTCCTTCTTTATTTTGATGTGACTCCATTTGTATAAATATATTTTTTCTTTTATTTCTTTCTGTCTTTCTTGGTCTTTTTTGTTTGTTTGTTTGTTTGTTTGTTTGTTTGTTTTCTTTTAGGTCTTTTTAGGGCTGTACTGTGGCATATGGAGGTTCCCAGGCTAAGGTTTGAATTGGAACTTTAGCTGCTGGCCTACATCACAGCCTCACAGCAATGCAGGCTCCAAGCCACATCTGCAACCTACACCACAGCTAATGGCAGCACCAGATCCTTAACCCACGGATCAAGGGCAGGGATTGAACCTGCATCCTCATGGAAGCTAGTCAGATTCATTTCTGCTGAGCTACCATGGGAACACCTATTTGTATAAATATTAACCAACAATTTTTCTTTTTTCTTCCCCATTTCTCTACCACCTAACATAAGATTATTCATAGACACTGAACATATATGTCAGTATTTAGATTCAGGATTTTGAAATCACACAGGAGGATGATTCTCTTTAGTATAGAAAGATAGCATATTTTGAGTTGCATAAGAATAGTTGTATCATGTTAAATAGAAATGCGATTTTGCTTCTTTTTTTTAAGTGGAAGATAGAAAATGTGTGTACAGATGTCAATGAGACAAGAGCTGGAATAAGGTGGCTTTGTCCTTCATCTACTCAACTAAGCTGAAACTACATTTCAAAAAAGTCCTCTCTCCACATGATTCTTTGTTAACATTGACCAGAAAAGGCATTTGAAGTAACATTTGAAAGGCAGAAGTAAAGCAGGAGCCATATTTCTCCTGCTCTGAGGGTCAGTGCAGAAAGTCAGGTATAGTGGCAGTTACTGCAGTGGTCACTCACAGCTTGAAAGCTCTTAGTTTCTCTCTTCCTTCAGCTTTTCCAGGGTCTGTATCAAGAATGTGCGCTGCTCCATAGCAAATAATACTAGCTGTTTCTTCAAAATACATTAGCCCTTTAACAGATATATGATGTGTAAATATTTTCTGCCATTCCATAGCTTGCCTTACTTTTGGTGATAGATTCCATTGCTGGGCAGAAGATTTTGAGATCAATGTAGTCTCCTGTGTTTCTTTTGTTTTTTCTGGCTTTGCTTTTGATGTCAAAACAACAACAATAACAAAAAATCATGATAAAAATCAATGTCAAACCAATAAGTAATATGAATCAATAGTATCATCCTGGTATAACCCAAAGGGAATAAAAAAAGGATATTGAAGATATATGAGCATCCTCATTTTTATTCAGCATTTTTCACAATAGTCAAGATACGGAAGCAACCTAAGTGTTCATCAGGGGATAAATGGGTAAAGAAGTGGTATATGTATGCAATAGAATGCTATTCTGTCATGGGAAGAAAAGGAAATCCTGCTGTTTGTGATGACATGGATGGAATTAGAGGGTGATATACTAAGTGAAATAAGCCATACAGAAAAAGATAAAATATCTCATTTTAAAACTTATATGTGAAATCCAATAAAAAGGGTAAAACTTATAGGAATAGGGAATAGAAAAGTTGTTGCCAATGTCTGGTTGAGGGGGTGGTGGTGGGGACATGGAGGAAATAGGAAGAAGTAGGTAAAAACACAAAGACTTTTAGACGGAAGATGATAAAGTCTGAAGATCTAATGCACAACATGGTGATTTTAGTTGAGAACATGGTATCGCTCAAATGAAATTTGCTAAGAGAGGGTGAACTTAAAAGTTAAATAGTAATAATAGCATTAACAACAACAATAATAAATATTTATCTCAGTCTGTGAAGTTATCAGTGATATCACTCATGCTTAGAAGAAGAGTTTAATAAATATTACCCAACATGATTTTTACAAAATGAGTAATTGGAATTGAAATAATCCAGGTAGGCATTATTACTTTTGAGAAGAGTGATCATTTTACAGAAGAGAAAAAGTTAGATCTAAACCCATAGCGTCAGAGGCACAGTGCCCACAGTTTATATAATACTGTCCCCTCACTTTCTACTTTGAAAGGGTATTTTACAACAAATACAGGGACAGAGCAACTGGAGATTTGTGCAGGAGAGTGTTTTCAGCAACAGTTCTCTGTATTTTCCTCACCACCGCTCTTTAAATTTTCTTTTAAAATTTATTCTCTGTGAAGCCATCTGGTCCTGGACTTTTATTTGAAGGGAGTGATTTTATGACCTCTTCAATTTCATTTCTAGTGATCGGTCTGTTCAGTTGGTCTGTTTCTACTTGATTCAGTTTTGGCAGGCTGTAAGATTCTAGAAAATTGTCCATTTCTTCCAGATTGTCAAACTTGTTGCCGTATAGTTGTTCATAGTATTCTCTTATGGTTTTTGTATTTCTGCTGTGTCCGTTGTGATTTCTCCTTTTTCATTTATAATTTTGGTTATTTGGGTTCTTTCTCTCCTCTTTTTAGTGAGTCTGGCCAGGGGTTTGTGTGGCTTTACAGGTGAATTTTATCAAACATATAAAGAGGAATTGGTGCCCATCCTCCTTAAACTCTTTCAAAAGGTTGAAGAAGAAGGAATACTCCCAAAGACATTCTATGATGCCTCCATCACCCTCATTCCAAAACCAGACAGAGATACCACCAAAAAAGAAAACTATCGCCCAATATCATTGATGAATATAGATGCAAAAATTCTCAACAAAATCTTAGCCAACCGAATCCAACAACATACCAAAAAAATTATACACCATGACCAGGTTGGGTTCATCCCAGGTTCACAAGGATGGTTCAACATACGCAAATCAATCAGCATCATACACCACATTAACAAAAGAAAAGTCAAAAATCATATGATCATCTCAATAGACGCAGAAAAAGCATTTGACAAAGTCCAACATCCATTCATGATCAAGACCCTCGCCAAAGTGGGTATAGAGGGGACATTCCCGTACATAATCAAAGCCATTTATGATAAACCCACAGCAAATATAATCCTCAATGGGGAAAAACTGAAAGCCTTCTCACTCAAATCGGGAACAAGACAGGGATGCCCACTCTCACCACTGCTCTTCAACATAGTTTTGGAAGTCCTAGCCACAGCAATTAGACAAACAAAAGAAATAAAAGGCATCCATATAGGAAGAGAAGAGATAAAACTGTCACTGTATGCAGATGACATGATACTATGCACAGAAAACCCTAAGGACTCAACCCAAAAACTACTTGACCTGATTAATAAATTCAGCAAAGTAGCAGGATATAAGATTAACATTCAGAAGTCAGTTGCATTTCTGTATACCAGCAATGAAATATTAGAAAAGGAATACAAAAATACGATACCTTTTAAAATTGCACCTCACAAAATCAAATACCTCGGAATACACCTGACCAAGGAGGTAAAGGACCTATATGCCGAGAACTACAAAACTTTAATCAAAGAAATCAAAGAAGATGTAAAGAAATGGAAAGATATTCCATGTTCCTGGATTGGGAAAATCAATATTGTAAAAATGGCCATACTACCCAAAGCAATCTACAGATTCAATGCAATCCCTATCAAATTACCCTTGACATTTTTCACAGAACTAGAACAAACAATCCAAAAATTTAGATGGAGCAACAAAAGACCCAGAATTGCCAAAGCAATCCTGAGAAACAAAAACCAAGCAGGAGGCATAACTCTCCCAGACTTCAAGAAATACGACAAAGCCACAGTCATCAAAACACTGTGGTACTGGTATCAAAACAGACAGACAGACCAATGGAACAGAATAGAGAACCCAGAAATAAACCGTGACACCTATGGTCAATTCATCTTTGACAAGGGAGGCCAGAACATCAAATGGGAAAAAGAAAGTCTATTCAGCAAGCATTGCTGGGAAACCTGGACAGCTGCATGCAAAGCAATGAAACTAGAACACACCCTCACACCATGCACACAAATAAACTCCAAATGGCTGAAAGACTTAAATATATGACAGGACACCATCAAACTCCTAGAAGAAAACATAGGCAAAACACTCTCTGACATCAACATCATGAATATTTTCTCAGGTCAGTCTCCCAAAGCAATAGAAATCAGAGCAAAAATAAACCCATGGGACCTCATCAAACTGAAAAGCTTTTGCACAGCAAAGGAAATCCAAAAGAAAACAAAAAGACAACTTACAGAATGGGAGAAAATAGTTTCAAATGATGCAACGGACAAGGGCTTAATCTCTAAAATATATAAACAACTTATACAACCCAACAGCAAAAAGGCCAATGAAGCAATGGAAAAATGGGCAAAAGACCTGAATAGACATTTCTCCAAAGAAGATATACAAATGGCCAGCGAACACATGAGAAAATGCTCAACATCGCTGATTATAAGAGAAATGCAAATCAAAACTACCATGAGATATCACCTCACACCAGTCAGAATGGCCATCATTAATAAATCCACAAATAACAAGTGCTGGAGGGGCTGTGGAGAAAAGGGAACCCTCCTGCACTGTTGTTGGGAATGTCAACTGGTACAGCCATTATGGAGAACAGTTTGGAGATACCTTAGAAATCTATGCATAGAACTTCCATATGACCCCGCAATCCCACTCTTGGGCATCTATCCGGACAAAACTCTACTTAAAAGAGGCACGTGCACCCGCATGTTCATTGCAGCCCTATTCACAATAGCCAAGATATGGAAACAACCCAAATGTCCATCGACAGATGATTGGATTCAGAAGAGGTGGTATATATACACAATGGAATACTACTCAGCCATAAAAAAGAATGACATCATGCCATTTGCAGCCACATGGATGGAACTAGAGACTCTCATCCTGAGTGAAATGAGCCAGAAAGACAAAGACAAATACCATATGATATCACTTATAACTGGAATCTAATATCCAGCACAAATGAACATCTCCTCAGAAAAGAAAATCATGGACTTGAAGAAGAGACTTGTGGCTGCCTGATGGGAGGGGGAGGGGGAGGGGGAGGGGGAGGGAGTGGGAGGGATTGGGAGCTTGGGCTTATCAGACACAACATAGAATAGATTTACAAGGAGATCCTGCTGAATAGCATTGAGAACTTTGTCTAGATACTCATGTTGCAACAGAAGAAAGGCTGGGGGGAAAATGTAATTGTAATGTATACATGTAAGGATAACCTGACCCCCTTGCTGTACAGTGGGAAAATAAAAAAAATATATATATAAAAATAAAAAAAATATCATAAGCAATAGTTTCCTGCAAAAAAAAAATTTATTCTCTGAATGATCTCATTAGTATGTAAGCCACACAAGGACAGTTACCTCCTCTGTTTATTTTTTCCCAGTACTAAGAGCAATAACTGGCACACAGTAGCTTTCCGCTAAATGAGTGTTAGGTAAAGAGTCACAGGAAGCTTGAATGTCCATGAATTGGGCATAAAGAGAGCATGTGGCACGTGGGTGAGCCATTTTTGTCACATGTGGCATTCAGGGCTGACCTATGCCCTAGTTCCTTTCTTGTAGAAAGTCATTCCACCATAATTAAATTTTTGTTCTGTGGAGTTATAAGGGTGATTTTTTCGAGGTCGCCAATTTCTGAATACTTGACACTTCTGATACAATTGCCCTTGCACTTTTCTTAATGAAATGACAACAGCACAAATCCTCTTCAAATTGAAGTGGAAAATGAAGGTGAATAGATAAATAACTAATGAAGGGACTCCAGTCCAACTAATTACGGTCACAGTATCAGAAAGTTCATGTTAGTAAGGCGTGTGTGTCTTTTGCTTTGCATTTATTTATCATCTAGAAAATGGTGACAGTAAATCCTTTTGTCATTTAAAAACTCTCTAATAATCAATGATACATAACCACTATAAATAATTTAAATTCTATCAGGTAAAAAAAACAAAGGTTTAACTGAGTTTTGCAAACTAGGCTTGGGGCACTTAGACATCCCCACAGCAGATGGGAACTGTCAAAGCCCATAAACATTTAAAATGGTAAGACGTGACTTTCAGATGACAGAAACCAGAAGAATCCATGCAAATCAATGAGCCCAACACACCTTATTTAAAGAGAGTGTTTGACAGTTAAAAGATAGCGTTAAAGCTGTACCTTTGGAATATCTCAGGTTTTAATTAGTTAAATGTCACCATTTCCTAAATGGAAAATTTCCCATAGATAAGCCTTTTAAAAAATCTATTAAAAAACAAGATTTTCTTTCTACTCATTTTGGTGCTAATTCTTTGCCAAATTATATGTTTTTTTTTCCATCATTCAAAATTTCATGTCAACAATACCCAATCATAGATTAAGGCAATTAAAAAATCTCCCTAATATATCTGGTCAACTTAATTTTGAGAAAATCCATTTGAGATGGGTTTTGATTGCTATGTGCTTCTAGCTATAAGGATCTTGTAAGTTAAGATGGCAGTGCCTCTAAAGTTTCTTTATATAAGGAGCAGGAACATATTAGGAATTAGCAGCTCAGGGCATATGACAATGTAATTTGCATAGCAAGCATACTGCTTTTACTTACTTTGCATGTCCATTTGTTGCTGCTGTTGATAGATGCAGATAAAGCCTTAGGATAAGCGACAACTCAACCATTACCTACTGTTACTCATGAGACCTCAGTTGAAACATGGATAGTAAAATAACTGACACATACATGACACTTCATCATTTAAAAAAATACTTTCATATGCACGGCCTAATTTGTTCCTGAAGTTAAACTAATGAGGAGTGTATTTTTTTTTCTGCACCCACAGCATATAAAAGTTCAGGGCCAGGAATCAAATCCAAGCCACAGCTGCAACCTATGCCACAGGTGAGGCAACACCAGATTCTTAATCCACTGTGCCACAGTAGGAGATCCTAAGGAGGGTATTTGTATTGGCCCAATTTAGAACTGAATAAACTGCAGATCAGGGAGTTTGAGTAACACATTCACAGCAAACATGGGACCCAAGAGCCAGACGCTTTTACCACCAAATCTCCTTGTCTTTCCCACATACCATATTGGGGGAGAATGAAATTCATCTTCAGAAATATAGTGTTCAAAGGAAATCTGCATGATATCCATCATTACATATTCAGTGTAGACCTTCTTTATATTAGGACCTGGCAATGAAGTGGAGAATAAAAAAAGTTAATTTCTCTCCACGATCCAGGGGTACAGGTGATTCCTCGATGTGATTTCTAGAGGAATTGGGATGTTTCATCCTAGACTTCATGTATGAGTGAGAGTTGCTTAGGAGAACAGGAAGTTCCACAGGCAAGAGTGTGCACAAAGGAATTGAAATAAATCCAGTTTAATTGGAAACATTTTGAGGAGCTAGAGAGACAAGGCGGATAGGACAAGTGGAGCAAACAAGGGCCAGACCAAGAAGGACTACATAAATCATTTTTTAAAGTTTAGATATTATTCAAAGAGCAATGGGGAGCATTTAAAGAAGTTTAAGTATTTCATAAGTGTTGAAAACACATTTCAAACTTTATAAAATCCTAAATATAAGGCAAGGTCTATTTTGGAGTATGTTAGATCTTTTTTTTTTTTTGGATACTTGCCAATGAGTAAAATTGCAAATGGCCAGATGGACTTTAGAAGGAATAAGATTTCTGCTCCAGGTCAATGTAACTTTTATTCTTGAGGTAAACAAATATGTACAGACAAAATTGGCCCTAAGGAGAATTAATAATATAAAAACCCACATGTTTTTAATAGGGTAGCTGACCTATTCCAACTTGGGATAGGCTTTTGTTTTTTTTTTACTCTGCTTGGTTCTATAGACTAAATGGAATTGGTTGTTTAAAATAACTTTAAATAATCTCCCATACCTGAGCAAGATCCCCTGGGCCATTAGAAGATGAGCTATTTGCATGCCAAACTGCAAGGTTCAGCATATGCTACCTAGCATTTGCATAAATAAAATCTTAAGAAAGCATTTTCAATGAGTTGCCTTTTATATTTGTCTTTCATCCACAATACCTAATTTGTGTTTCCTTCATGAATAGATTGCCTTCTTGTACATTGTCCTAAAGTAATATTTCATTTGTAATTTTTCCTTATGCAAACAATACATATTTAGTGTTAAAAACAAAAATAAGCAAAAAGAAAAAGATTGAAATATCTTATCATAGGTAATTATTTCCTTTTGTTGATTGTTTTATGAAAGTGAATTCATATCCTGTTCCTGATTTTTAGTGGTTACTAATTTATTCCCACTTAACCACATTTTTAACAGGATTATTCACCTAAATATATTTTAATGAGTGTTGCATTCCATCTTACGAATAAAAATGTCTTAACCAATCCCATATTGCTGGACATTTAAGTTTCTTTTTTTAAAATTGTAAGTAACATTTTAACTTATGAATTATGATTAAATAACATCTAACGTCATGGTAAGAATAAAAACACACTAGCCATTGAATATATTTATGAGCCCTAAACTTATTCCATACTAATATGATCAGAGCAAACGAATATCTTTTGGTTGTGCACCAGCCTCCATAGAATGATTACTATCAGATATTTAATTATTTTTAAGAAATGTATTTGTCCATACTCTGAGGTCCTTGAACTCCAGGGCAAACCTCTGTCAGTCTGTTTGAATTTCCATGGTTGCCATAAACAATCAGTGCAAGCAAAGTAACTTTTTAACTTTGCTTATGGGGCTAAATAAAAAGACTTAAGAATGAACTGCTTTTTAATATAGTCACTTACTTTCCAGCATCGAACGTCTTCAGCTTCAAGACGGATTAAAAAAAAAAATTCCCCAAAAGACAAGCCTGAAACCGCAGCTAGAGGAGTAAACAAGCAGTTGGAATTTGATCTAAATGGACGTCCTCAGTCTTGGCCAGTGTCTACATGAGCCTCTCCCAGTGGAGAAACTCGGCCAATGGTCACAATGAAACATGTGCAGGCCTTTGTTATGATCCAGAAATACTGGATTCCCACCTGCAAAGTTAAAAAGGGTTGAGTCTCAGTGACTGTGATCAGATATAGTATCCACATTTAGAATCTGGTCTCTGAAATGAGACCACCTGCATTTGAATCAGAGCCCCCCCCCCCCCACTTCCTAACTATTTGAGTTTAAGCAGTTCTTTGTGCCTCAATTTCACAGGAGACTCTAAAAGCATCACATTAAGCTTGTTGAGGGAGTTCTTGGCGTGGCTCAGTGGTTAACAAATCTGACTAGGAACCATGAGGTTGTGGGTTTGATCCCTGGCCTTACTCAGTGGGTTAAGGATCCAGAATTGCCGTGAGCTGTGGTGTAGGTCACAGACAAGGCTTGGATCCTGCATTGCTGTGGCTATGGTGTAGGCTTAGACCCCCCAGCCTGGGAACCTCCATATGCCGCAGGAGAGGCCCTAGAAAAAAGACACACACACACAAAAGCTTGTTGAGAGGCTATTTCAATAAAATACTCCATTTAAAACACTTGATCCAGTACTTGGATCATAGTGCATCCTCGGTAAATGTGAGTTATTAACTTCTCAAATTTGTAAACCTAAGTAGAGTCAGGAACCCAATGCCAACTCTCTATTTCTCACTTATTTCAGCTGTTACCCAGTTCAAAAGAAAAGTGAAAACAAATTGGATTGTGATGACCATCGTACAACTATAAATGTAATAACTTCATTGAGTAATAAAAAAAATTTTTAAAAATTTAAAAAAAGATTTTTTCAAACGCTGGTATATCAAACCTTATTTAAAAGAATTTGTGAGGCTATTTAAACAATTATCTTTTTTAATTGAATTATAGTTGATTTACAATATTGCATTGATTTCTGCTATACAGCAAAATGATTCAGTCATATATATATATATATATATATATACACACACGCATATGTATTATTTTTAATATTATTGTCCATTATGGTTTATCATAGGATAATATATATAGTTCCCTGTGCTACACACTAGGACCTTGTTGTTTATTAAACAATTTAAATGTGTAATTACGAGAGCAGAATTCTACAGTTACCTCTAAATAAAATGCAAATGAGGGAGGGATAAATTAAGAGCTTGGGATTGATATATGCATACTACTATATATAAAATAGATAGGGAACAAGGATATCCTGTATAGCACAGAGTAATCTACTCAATACTGTGCAATAACTTATATGGGAAAAGAATCTGAAAAGGAATGGAAAAATGTATATGTATAACTGATTTATTTTGCTGTACATGTGAAACTAACAAAACTTTGTAAGTCAACTGTACTCCAATAAAACTTATTAAAAAAAATAAAATGTATGGAGTTCCTGTTGTGGTGCAGCAGAAACGAAACCAACTAGTATCCATGGAGATGCAGGTTCCATCACTATCCTTGCTCAGTGGGTTAAGGATCTGGCACTGCCATGAGCTGTGGCATAGTTTGCAGACATGGCTCAGATCTGGCATTGCTGTGGCTGTAGTGTAGGCCAGCAGCTGTAGCTCTGATTTGACCCCTAGCCTGAGAACTTTCAAATCCTGTGGGTGTGACCCTGAAAAAGCAAATAAAATGAAATAAAATAAAAAGTGAGGATAAAAAAGAATATGCTTATAGAATTTAACAAAGTGAAGTTGTGAAAGTAGATTTTTTCCTCTGAAATTAACCAGCAATTACTTGCAAATGACCTTAATTAACAAAAGTCATTATTCCAATAACTTTGAGAAACTAGTATCAAGTAACGATAGAATTAGTACACAAATGTAAAATATGGTTCCCAGTGAGCTATGTGCCAAAATCTGTATATCACCAAGTTCTGTATGAAAGAAGAAGGGGAGATACATTGGTGAACAGTTTGAAGTGCTAAAAGATGATGACCAAAACAAAGCTATCATTTCTACTTGGATAAAATGAAAAATGTTAAATGTGTACCAAAAAAAGTTGTGCTTTTCCCTGTAGTGTTGTCTCGGGTAAAATAAGAAAGACCTAAAATCCTATTGGAGAGAAAAAAATTTATTTAGGTTATTTGCTACTTTATCAGCCCATTTTTTTTTTTCTATTTTGTTATGATTTGCCTTTCTTCAATGTGGGGGGTGGGGAATGAGATTCAGGATAATAAAAACAGGAACATTACTGTATTTCCAGACTTTCTATTGAAATGATGTGTTAAATATTTAACACATTTTAAAATAAATATTTTCAATTATTTATGACTATTTAAAATAAATCTGACAATTGCATTCTCGAACATGTAATATGCAGAGCTATTCCCTGAAGTTTAGGTCTTTCAATATTGAATCTGTTTCTAAATGTTCATTATTACATGATGTACAAGTGACACTCCCTGTATTCCACAAATGTTTTTCTTGCTATATTGTTATGAAAGCAATTCAGCCCATTAATGTGATTTTTCAGTAGTTAGTATTCTGAGCTTGAACAGAAGATTATGCAGAAGGAACAAGCTTATCACAAGGGTCCATCATCTGTATGAGCCACATCTGGTTTAAACACATGAAACTTTAAAGATTATGCATCCTTTACTAATGTTTATGGCTCTATTGTTCCCTTGAAAGAAAAATAAAGTTTCTCTTAAAAGAAAAAGGAAAGAAAAGAAGAACAAAGGAAGACAGAGGGGGAGAAGGAGGACAGGAGAGGACAACAGAATGGAGAGGGAGAAGTCCTTTCAATAAGGTACAGTTTTACATCTAGATGTATTAGAACATAAAAATATTTAAGAAAATAGAGAGTCTCCTTGTCTGCCTGCTTGCATCTCTCACAAGCGTCCTATCTTAATAAATCTATTTCTTGCCTTTAAAAAAAATAGGAAAAAAGAATTGATGACAGCTTTTAAAATAATGTCATTGAGAATGGAAGTCTTTAATACCCTAAGATAAATCGCAGAATTCCCAATTACTTTCCTCTCAAAAACAGATCCGCTTGTAGGTGATGTTTGGTAACCTAACATTTCTAGGTTTTAGCTTTGTCATTTGAAAACGGAGAGATTTAGCTAATTAGTTTTAAAAGAATTTAATTATCTATATACCTGTGATTTTATGAATAATATTAAATATGAAAAGTGAAGAAATTGGAGCACATCTAGGAAATTCTTTACTAAAAGGAGGTTTTACTTAAAGGAAAGAACAAATATTTTTCCTTCTGCTTGTGCAAAGATCACTGAAGTTAAGATTAGTGCTAATTTAGAAGAAAAATTTTATCAAAGGGAAATGGTAAAGAAATGAGAACATTTTTCCATGTTACAAAGAAATGGGGAAAATCCATAGAATTTCATATCTGGAAATAGCTTATATTCAAAATAGTCTAATCTACTTTGAATTATTTTAAATGTGTGTATTGCTGTTCTATTATAAAAGAAATACATTCTCACTGCAAACAAATCCATTTGGGAAGTGGAAAAAAAGATAGTAATTCAGAGTTCTAAACTATTGTAATTAACTATCAAATATCAAACCATTAACAGTTTTCACTTGTAGTGATCGGAACTGGTACAGAGTGGCATATTCCTCTGTCTGTGAAAAAAAATCTTCCCTCTCTAAATGTAAAACATTTATGAAAAAGTGAAGTCACCTATGGTCCCACTTTCCACACATAATCACTACTGAGTTTTGTGTATATCCTTCAGCTAACTTTCTTATTCTCGCTCCCTCTCTCTCTTGCACACACACACACACCTTTTTTTTGTTGTAAATTCTTAATTTTACTTTTTCATGCAATCTTTCAATTACATGTAAGTTTTTAACTTAAGAAGATAAGGACAGTGGAGAAAAAAAGATATTTCAGAAAACCCAAGTTTCAAAGAACAATGGATATCAAGACATACTGTAATCAAGGAGTGCATCGGATGCAAACTATTAATTACATTCAGAATGGAAAAGCAGTGAGTCCTGCTGTATAGCACGGGAACTATATCCAATCTCTTGAGACAGACCGAGATAGAAGATAGCATAAGAAAAGGAACATGTATATATATTTAGACTAGGTCACTTTGCTGTACAGCAGAAATTGATGTAACATTGTAAATCAACTATACTTTAATTAAAAAAATATTTTTTAAAAAAGAACATAATCAGAGAGCTCATCAATTTTTTCTCTTTTTCTGTGAGGTCATCAAGTCTCGTGTCTGCTTCTTTCTTCACATCAGCTTTTTTATTTCCCTCTCTTCTTTGGCCTCCTCACAGTTCTGGAGTTTGAAAGGTCATTTCTTGTAACCATCCCAGATAAAATTAGCATCCTTTAAACGCAGTTCCAAATGATTGGAGGAAAGAATCGTGACTCTGTTTGTATAAGTTGAATAGAGCATGCTGTCGTTCTCAAGAAAAGGGACGTGTGGCTTTGGCAGGCATCATACCGTTTGTCCACTGTACTGTGGGTATCTCTTGGGTCAATAAATATAAATGTATGCCATTATTTTAGAAGGTTCATAATTATCCCATTTTACAAACATTACTTGAATTCTTGACATCTCTCTTGATAAGGTTTGGGCATCTTTGTAAGCACAACTTTATTTCCTTAGGAACAGGAACCCACAAGTCAAGTAGTTCGAAGAGTGTGTAAATATACATGCATACATATATATATCTATATATATATATATACACACACACATATGCATGTATATGTATGTATTTCTTTTTTCCCAATTACTATCCAGAAAATTTAAATCAGTCTTTTTCTTAATTGGAGGCCAATGATGAAAGAAAGTATTTTTCCAATCTCACTAAATAGTAAAGGTAATTTCTGCCCATAGAAACACAAAATTTTAAGTGGTAAATATGCCTAAGAGGTAACTATTTACTTCTTTTCCACATTCTTTTATTAAGTCATAACCAACATAAATTAAAATTCACCCTTTTGGGTGTAGTTTAACAAGCTTTAACAAGTGAATGCAATTACGTAACCACTACCACAATTAAAATATAGTGAAATTCTGTCGCTACCAAAAATTCCTCCAGATCCTGTGTACACTTCTCTACCCTGACCTCTACCCTAACTGATCTGTTTTCTGTCCCTACATTTTCAATTTTTCCAGGAATCTATGTAAATGGAATAACATCTTATATAGATTTTTGAATAAATTATTTCCCTTGGAATAATGCATATGAGGTTTTTTAGAAGCTCACTTCTATCCCTACAAATTCATACGCTGAAGCCCTAATCCCTCAGCCCCTCAGAACATGACCTTTGTTGAAAAGATTGTTGTAGATACCATTGAGATAAGATCATAGTGGAGTAGGATGAGCCCTTAGTCCCATATATATGACTGATGTCTTTTTAAAAAGAGGTAATTTGGACACAAGCAGGGAGAATATTATGTGGCAACAAAGATGAAATTGAAGTGATGCTTCTACAAGTTAAGGAACATCAAAGATCACCAGCAAATCAGCAGAACCTAGGAGAGAGGCATGAAACAGCTGCTTCCTCACAGCTCCCAGAAAGAATCAACCCTGTTGACATCTTGATCTCAGGAAAACTTATACAAGCTTCCCCCCCCCATGTCATTCATAGTCTGTTACTTTTTTTGCTGAGGTTTATTCTGTTGTATGAATGCACCCCACATTGTTCATCCATTCACCAGCTGAAGGGCATTCAGGTTGCTTACAATTTTCACTGATTATGAATGAAACTGTGATAAACATTGGAGTACATATTTTTATGTGAATGTGATTTTTCAATTAGTTTAAGCAACTAGGACTGCTGGACTGTGTAATAAGTATACTTAAGAATATAAGAAATTGACAAACTGATTTGTTCGAAAACTTCTGTATGCACTTGAAAAAAAAAAGTCTGTCCTGCTGTTGTCGGGTGAAGTGATAATCTCTAAATGTCAACTAGTTTAAGGAGGTAAGAGTGTTGTTCAAGTCTTCTGTGCTCCTATGGATCCAATTCCATTGTGTATTTTCTACCGATTATTGATAGAGTGGTGTTGATACATTTGGCTATAATTGTGAATTGGTTTATTTATCCTCTCAGATATGACAGTTTTTGTTTCATGCATTGGCAAGTTTGTTTTTAGGAACATTAACAGTATTCTGTTAGATCCTCATGATTAATTCACCACTTTATCCATATGAAAAGACCTTTTTTATCACTAGTAAACTGTAATTTATGGAGAAGCCATCCAGATTTGCTTTTCATTTCCACCCATTTATTTTCAACTGCCTTGTGGCATTACTTTAAAGTAGATTTCTCCTTCATCAGGTGTATTCCAGGTATTTGATTTTTGAGGTTGTAATTTTAAAAGTTATTTTTGTATTCCTTTTCTAATATTTCATTGTTAGTATAAGGAAATATGACTGATTTCTGAATGTTAATCTTATATCCTGAGAAATGGGCAAAAGACCTGAATAGACATTTCTCCAAGGATGATGTACAGATGGCCAAAAAACACATGAAAAAAATGCTCAACATCCCTGATTATTAGAGAAATGCAAATCAAAACTACCACAAGATACCTCCTCATGCCAGTCAGAATGGCCATCATGAATAAGTCCACAAATAACAAATGCTACCAGGGGTGTGGAGAAAAGGGAACCCTCTTGCACTGTTGGTGGGAATGTAAGCTGGTACAACCACTATGGAGAACAGTGTGGAGGTACCTTAGAAAACTATACATAGAACTACCATATAACCCAGCAATCCCACTCTTGGGCATATATCCAGACAAAACTTTCCTTAAAAAAGACACATGCACCTGCATGTTCATTGCAGCATTAGTTACAATAGCCAAGACATGGGACCAACCCAAATGTCCATGACAGATGATTGGATTAGGAAGAAGTGGTGTATGTCTACACAATGGAATACTACTCGGCCCTAAAGAAGAACAAAATAATGCCATTTGCAGCCACATGGATGGAACTAGAGGCTCTCATCCTGAGTGAAGTAAGTCAGAACGAGGAAGACAAATACTGTATGCTATGACTTATATCTGGAATCTAATAATATGGCACAAATGAACCTTTCCACAGAAAATAAAATCATGGACTTGGAGAATAGACTCATGGTTGCCAATGGGGAGAGGGAGGGATTTGGATGGATTGGGAGTTTGGGGTTAATAGATGCAAACTATTGCCTTTGGAATGGATTAGCAATGAGATCCTGCTGTGCAGCAGTGGGAACTATGTCTGGTCACTTATGATGGAGCCTGATAATGTGAGAAAAAAGAATGTATACATGTATGTGTAACTGGGTCTCCATGCTGTACAGTGGAAAAGTGACAGAACACTGTAAACTAGCTATAATGGAAAAAAGGAAAAATCATTATACAAAAAAATAAATAAAGTCAATTTCTTCTAGGAAGCAAGTATTAGATTCCTATTTTCCTACGATCTGAAAAATTGACAATCTCTGACTTTCAATTAAGGTGTTTAGGTCATTTATATATAATGTGATTATGGACATGACTGGGTATAAATCTAATTTCCTATCACTTTTTCTATGTTCCATCTGTTCTTTATCCCTCCCCCCATTTTTTGCCTTAATTAGAATTAAGTATATTTTATGAGTTAATTTTATGTCTATGTTTTTTATTAGTTCTAATTTCCTGTGTGTTTGTTTAGCACTTTCTCTCAGGGATTCTTGATATATCTTTAACTTATCATGGTTTACCTTCAAATAATATTATAATTCTTAATATACAACTGAATATTTCCATTTACCTATCTTACTATTTTTATTTTGTTGTGATAAAATTTTTTCTGCATTTGCTATAAACCCTCACAAAGCACTGTTATGATTTTTGCTTAAAAATTATCCTTTAAACTAATATTTTAAATAAATAATTAATTTATATATACCCATATGCTACTAATTCTAGTGATCTCCCTTCTTTTTTGTAGATCCAGATATCTATCTGGTATAATTTTCCTTCTACATGAAGGACTTATTTTGACATTCTTAGATTGCTGGTCTAATAGTATTTAATTTTTTCATATTTTGTATCCTGGAAAAATATTTTATTTTGTCTTAGTTTTTGAAAGGTTTAAAACTGGATATGAACTTTCAGGATGACAATTTTATTATTTTTTTTCCGTTATATTAAAGATATTGTTCCACTCTTTTCTGGTTTGCATTGTTTCTTGAGAGAATCTGTCATCCTGATCTTCATTTCTTTATATGTACCATGTCATTCTTCTCAAGCTGTCTTTAAGATTTTTCCCTCTGTCCCCAAATTTAATCAATTTGATTTTGATGTACTTCTTTATAGTTGTCTTAAGTTTCTTCCACTTTGTTCATTGAGTGAGCTTCTTTTTTCATTTCTGGAAAATTTTCTGATTATTTCTTCAAATATACTTGTATTTTTTAAAGTACTCTTGAACTTTTATTTCTGGAACTCTTAAGTCATGTGGAAAGAGTTTGATCTTTTTTGAGCTTTCTCCTGAACTTTGCAAGGTGGAACCCAAAAGCCTAGTCCAGGGCTGATTTTTCTCCACTAGGTGGGGAACACTATTTTCCAACACTTTACTAAATCATCCATGTTTTATAAGGCTTTTCTACTGCTGAAAACATCAGTTCTTTTTTTTTTTTTTTGATCTTTTCTTGGGCCGCTTCCACCGCATATGGAGGTTCCCAGGCTAGGGGTGGAATCGGGGCCACAGAAACTCGGGATCCAAGCAGCGTCTGAGACCTACACCACAGCTCACAGCAAATGCTAGATCTTTAACCCACTGGGCGAGGCCAGAGATCGAACTTGCAACCTCATGGTTCCTAGTCGGATTCGTTAACCACTGCGCCACAATGAGAACTCCGTGTTCTTAAAGGATTTTTCTGTTTGCACTTTACAAGTAGTTCTTTTCCTGGCTTAGTAGTTGCTCAGATCATGCACCGATCAGCATTTGGATAAAGACTTAAGAGGAAGAAACACTTGGTGGATCTCTGTGAGCACCTTTCTCCTCACCATTATTCTGTCCTAGGAGGCCCGGCTCCTTATGCTAGCAAACCTTCCAATCCCTCCCCTTGGAGAAAAGGTAACTGCATGGTTTTGCTTGCATTCCCTCTGTACCTGGAATTCAAAGCAATAAGTTGGGGCAGTTGTAGAACTTAGCTTGCTTATTTCTCCCTTCTCCAATATCATAAACATCACTGTCTATTGTCCAATATCTGAAAACCATTGTTTCCTTTGTTTTTCCTAAACAACTAAAATGTTTTTTAAGAATGGAGAGTAAACCTGATTTCTTTCACTTCCTATTGCCAGAAGTAAAAGTCAAGACATTTACTATACACACACTGTTCTGCATCCTGAAAACTCTGTAATAGAGAAATGAAGGAGCTTTAATAATTGATTGCACACGCAATTTCTGCGTAAATGAGGCCACACACAAAAATGGGTTTCTTTTCTTAAAACATTTTGTTAACATCAAACAAGCTTCAGTGACCAAAAACATTCGATTCAGTAAGTCTGTAAACATTTTTCATGTTGAACATCTGTTTGGATTTTAGGACAATTTTTGGTCCCCAGGCTCGAAATTTAAAATGAGATTATGTGGTCATTTGCAATTCAAATACAATTAATATTACTTACAGGGACAAATTCAGAAATCATCTGAATTGAGTGAATTAAATGTAATCTTTTATGAGTGCAGAGCAACAAAACCATAGAGAAAATTAACTCAAATTTGAGCATAAATAATATTTCTGCCTACAAATCACTCACAGATATGTCCAATTTCTTTTATTTTATCTTTTCTCCAAATGATTCATCATCCACAATCAAGAGAATGTATGCAGGCGATGTTGAAAAACACATGGAACCCCAAGTATTTTTCAAGTGTATTTTTTCTCTTCAATAATTTCCTAAAAAACTGCTAAATTAAATTTATTTAATTAGTGATTATGGAACTTCACAAGCTTTGTTCAGGAATTTCTTAGCTCATTTGTTCTAAGAAAAATTTGAGATAAATGAGGCCAAGCTCTAAAGGGGAAAAAAAAGAAAAGGTACTTTGATCCAAATCAGGCACATTCTGAAGGTAGCTTGGGCTAGTTGAAAATGGATCCAATGTACATTTTTGGCTCTGAAATGTAACAGTACATCATGTCAACCTTTCCTTTCTTAGACATAAACTTCTTTGATCTACACTGAGGAATCTAGTTTTGCCAACATTCCATATTGCTAAATTTTTTTTTTTGCCAAAATTAATGGTGAAAACATAACTCTAAATTCAGTGGGTGCTGAGTTTACCTAGACACAATTATGTGAATTGTGGTAATGATTTAGAAGTAGGCAAGCGATCAAACTAAATACCAAGTCAGTCCACCAAAAACTAGCTGTGTCACATACATATATTGAATGAATTAGTGGAAATTATCCATTAAAAAAGAGGACCACTTGGGAATTAAAATATTGCAAAGAACATATATTTCAACTCAGAGAATTAAGAACGGTGAGAGCTACAAAAGTTGCTTTATGATAGTGAGTCTTAGTTAATAATACCATTCCTGGTAGCCAGAGTTGACAAACAGAATGTTTGTCCTCAAAAAGTATTTGATACTATGTGTTCTGTGTTCTCCTATTTCCCTGGTAGAACTGGATAGTCAATATGATTAATGCTTCTTTCAAAAAAATTTTTTAAAGGACAGACCTGGAGACCTGCGGATATTTATTACTTTCCTCAAGAATGTAGAAAACACTTAATGATAACATTTCTGTTAGCTGTGGTGGCAGAATTATGTATTTACATCTAACACTTTTTTTTTTCTGTATAACAGGGATTACTTAATTACATAGTACTCACATCCAAGGAAATTAAAGTTATTTTAAAGTATGAAGAACAACTTTTTAAGTCAAAGTTTCATTTACTGTTTCTGAAACATATGTTTGAGCTTAGAATTACCAACTTTTTAAGAATTGTGAATACAACTCATACATGGTTTAAATGTCTGTATATGTAACACACATATATATAAAACTTTATATATATAAAGTAATTTAACCTTTAAAACTCTAATGCATATATAAATCGCAAGGAAAAAATCAAAAAGTATGACTCCAAGACAGTGAACTCCTTAGTTTAAACAACTGAAGACCTGTTACAGCTATAATTACATGGGTGGAAAATTGGCACTTCTTAAACTATGGACCTAACGTGAGTTGGTATAAATAATTACATGTTTGTATAGCCCAATTTAACAAGACTACTCTGGCAAAAGTCCTTTAGAAAATACAGAATAGAAAGTTAAATTTTAAGTAACTATACTCGTTAATTCAGTATTAAAATTCATGTTGATCACCAATGATGCAAAAATTTTAATAAAGAGCAAACCAGTAGAAAAACTACACATTAGTACTCTTTGAGATGTATATGGAGGATAATAGTTGTAATTGAAAACGTGTTTATTTATCTTGGTCACTCTTTAAATGTATGAAGATGTATGGTATTAGTGACTGTCATAATAATTACAATATGTGGTAATTTATATTATATTAATGATAAAATTTATATGTACATTTACAGAATATAGGTGTTACAACATGGCTGTACATTTTATAGCCCCATAAAATTCACAGACCAGTTTCACATAAAATTTCTCATTTAATCCCCTTAGCAAGTCCACAAGACAGCTGTTAACACAATTATTATTATGCCCATTTTCCAGCTGAGGAAACTGAGACTGAGAGGTTGTGCCTGGTTCAGACTGTTGCCAGAGTGGCAGAGGTTAGTAAGAATCTAATCACTTAAGCTTAACAGCAAAATAAGAAATTTCATAAAAAATAGGTAATTCTATTATGTGGCTGTTATTATCTACATAGTACTTCCTAACTGGATGAAAAAGAGGGGAAAGAGCCTATTTTTTTTGTGAATGGTTTCAGTGAAGGCCCTGTGAGAAGGAATTGGTTTTTATTTTTCTGGTTGCGTTCGTCGTAACACAATTGAAAAACTGACATGAGTTAGGAAAAAACCTCTTTGTTATTGCGTATTTTGCAAGAAGAATTTTTTTTTAAGTCAGCATTTACTTTCAATCCAGGCATAAACAAAACAAAAACTGTCAATATGCAACCTCAGAAATAACCTACAGTATTTCAATGATACCTATTTCTATTCTGACACTTCTGCAGCAGAGAAAGCAGAACAATTTAGGTTAAACAACTCTGGTATGTCCTTAGTTTCCTTCTCTAAGCTTTGTCATTTGAATCTACCTTTTTTTCTTTTTTACATAAACACAATTCCAGACATGTGCTGAAACACAACCTTCTGATGCTATGTATTTGCCAGAAAGATGAAAACTGAAGATCTGAAATCGAATATGCAAAATATCAAAAATAAATGGGCCAGGAGATTTAGCACAAGCAGCACATAAAGGGACACCTGTAAAAGGCAAATGTCACGGTTGATGCATCAACTAAAGTGTGATGGAGAGTATTCATTTCAGGTGCTGAGTTGAGCTCCAAGGCCATGAGCAGGGGATGATGGGTCAAGACTCCCAACTTCCAACTCCAACTTGGGAAAGGAGTAAAAGGAATTTTCTCAGGACCTGCCTACAAGGGTGACTTTTTTAAGGCTTTGGGAGATTTAAAAATAAAAGTTGAAATTTTCTCAAAAATGGCTCCCTAGGAATTGGTAAAGGACATCTAAACCCAGAGGCAGTTGTAAATGTGTTGCTTTTGCTGAAATTAAAGTTTAGGGGCTTCCAAAATGATGGTCAGTATAAAGATTGCTTTACACCAAGTGAGATAGGTCTATTAATGAACAGCTTTCTAAGCAATAAGCAGAAAGACTTCATTGTTTTCATTTTAATTGTTTAAATTTTAATATGCATTTAATAAATATAAAAATCCCTTGGTATCTGCAAGGGATTGGCTCCAGGACCACCAGGGACACCAAAATCCCTGGGATCCTCAAGTCCCTCACAGAAGACTGCCTAGGACAGTCTGCTGTCCATATCCTCAGATGGAGAATAGAAGATACAGAAGCCCAATAATACTTAGTAAATATCACAAGCATATTAAACTTGTAAGACTGGAGATTGTTAGGATAAAAAGAAAATAGTAAGAAAAATAATGATCCAGGACTTGATCCTTTAGACTTACAAACTAAAACACAAAAGCGCAGTGTGGGATGAAGAAGATTCCAGAATTACTTTCAGTGAGTGTGGTGTTCTCAACGGTCCCCTCTGCACTGTGTAGTCACAAAATTGAGGAACTTTTTCCAAGCTGCAGATTTGTCCCCGATTAGCCTCCAACAATGAGGATGATCCCTTGACCCCTTTCATGATGATCAGAGAGGGATGGGAAGGTCTATGCCAACAAGTAAACGGTGTTTCTCTCCCTACAAATTTGATCAGGAACAAGCGCGAGACCCAGTCGCCAAAGGAGATGTGAGATGTCTTCTGGGTGTCCCTGAAAAAGAAACTAATTCCTACTCATGAAAAATCCTTTGGAAACAACCCCCTATGTTCCAATGGACTTAGCTGGCACTACTGTAAGCATCTAGTTGCCAGCCTGAGGATGAAGCAGCACTTAGAGCTCAGCAGACCCAGAGACGGATGGAGAACTGGAGCTGAAGCCTGATGATGGTCTTACCCTCAGTGAGGCAAACCATCCTACCATCATTCTAAATTGTTCTTTTTTCTATAGCTTGTGGCTCTCTCTCTCTCTCTATGATATACATACAGATATATTTTAATTTATAACTGGAATAGATTTATTATACAACCATTTTCTCTCTTAAATTGCTAATAAAATTTCAAAAAAAGAAAAGTTATCATTTTAGTCTTTCTTTAGTGCATTTTATGATTCCTGACTATACGGACTTAAATAATAATAATAATAATAATAATAGTGGCTAATCTTTATTGAATATTTGCTACGTACCTGACAATCTACTAAATTGGAAACACAATATTTATTCCTACCAACAATCTTTTGAAATAATTCCCAAATGTATTCTCATTTTACAGATGAGAAAACTGAGGATGAGAATGTTATAAAAAATTATACTCTCAGATTAAACATCGTTAATGTGGCCAGTGGCCAAATGATCTCTCATATTTATTAATTCTGGCTACCTCACTAAAATAAAATCTTTGACTCTTCTTTATTAAAGCATGTATTTATATTCTCCAAGCATGAATCACTGATTTTAATTTGCTTATTGTCTGCACTCCTACCACTAGCATCAGAATTCCCAGAGGTAGGACTATAGCAAGCTGGTTGATTTTATCCCCAATGCCTAGGCCATCATCTACTATAATAGATACTTAATGAATATTTGAATGAATGAAAAGATAAAGGAAGGATGAATGAATGGACAATGAGTAAACATGCCAATTTTCATTAGTTTGGGCTGTTACAACCCTAAACTCGGTGGCCTAAACAACAAAAATGTATTTCTCACCGTTTTAGAGACTGAAAGTCCAAGGTCAAGGTGCCAGCATGGTTGGGCTCTAGTGTAAGTCCACTTCCTGATTTACCGAAAGCAATTTTCTAGTTGTATAGTCACATGACAGAGGACAGAAAAAGGATGCAAGATCTACTATTTCTTCTTACATAGACACAACCCTTATCATGAGGGCTCCAGTCTTCTGAGCTCATTACCTCCCAAAAGTCCCCTCTCCACATACAATCACCTTGGGAGCTAGGGCTCCAATTCATGGATTTTGGTGGAACACACACCTGCAGTCCATAACATTGCCCAAAGGGTACATAAGCAGTGAATGACGCTGTTCACACGAAGGCAAAAGCTCTTAAATGCTAGGATACTCTGCATGAGCACAGAGGCGGAGCAGTCATTCTCCATGTTGATTTCTTCACTAGAATCACCAGACTTGTGAAAATGCACTGACTTTGAATCACAAGTGATGTAATTAAGGTATATTTATTTTTACTTAAGTGCATCAGGTACTTTTTTTTTTTCTTCTTTATGTGGAATGTGGAAGTTCTATGGCCAAGGGTGGAATCACAGCTGCAGCTGCAGACCTATGCCACAGCCTCGGCAACACAAGATCTGGGCCTGAGCCGCATCTTCATCCCACCTCGGCTTGTGGCAATGCTGGATCCTTAATCCACTGAGCCAGGCCAGGGGGTCGAACCTGTATCCTCATACTAGTTGGGCTCTTAACCCTCTGAGAAACAACGGGAACTCTGAATCTTTACAATAGAGATAAATATACAGATCCTGAGAGTAGATGTTTTTCAAAAGATCAAAAGATTTTGTTCACTTTCTATGACTGTATGCTTTCTTGGCTGTCAGAGATCTTTTCTAGATCACTGAATTCAAATTAGCTAGTAACGCAATTGTAACCTCAGAGCTTCCAGCTGCTTATTATTTGGTAGATACCAAAGAACTTTTGTATATATTCTCTCAGCTAAGTCCATGAGATGCCCCTGAGACTTTGCTGAGAGGTACCAATTTGCATGTGAGAAAAGCAAGGCTCTGAGACATGAAATGTATTATTAGCACATAAAAAGTAGTTGGTCAGCTGTCTAGAGATCCTAATCCTTAGTCTTGTCTTACTTGTAGCAACTTCTCCAGTTCCATCAAGAATTTAAAAAAAATTGTGCTGTAAGCAGAATCTTTGAGAGCACCTGCCCAGAGCAAATGTTGAGCTGATATCTAAGAATTAGATCTGAACAGAGGTAGCTGTTTCCATAGAAATTCCCCTTGACTCATGTCTGGCTGTAACCTCAGACGTGTTGCTTTCACCTAATATTCTCTTCTGAAAACAAAAGCTAGAGCCCTGATGGTGCATAAGGAAAGATCTTCCAAGGCAAAAAGGAAGAAGTTGAGAGTTCCCATCATGGCACAGTGGTTAACGTATCCGACTAGGAACCACGAGGTTGCGAGTTTGATCCCTGGCCTTGCTCAGTGGATTAAGGATTTGGCATTGCCTTGAGCTGTGGTATATGTCACAGACACGGCTCGGATCCCGAGTTGCTGTGGCCCTGGTGTAGGCCGGTGGCTACAGCTCTGATTCAACCCCTAGCCTGGAACCTCCATATTCCACGGGAAGTGGCCCTAGAAAAGGCAAAAGACAAAAAATAAAAATAAAAAATAAATAAAAAGGAAGGAGTTGGCTTCTGCCCTTCATTATCCCTCACCACACATGACCCAGGTCAGTGTCACCTGCCATCTCTAGTCAACTACGGGAGACAGCCAATGTAGGAAAAATGGAGGATAAACAGACTGGGATATAATTCCTGCTGTTATTTTTATTGATTTTGAGTCTGCTTTAGTTTTCTTCTCCCCCCTTTTCTTTTCTCTTTTTCTTCTTTCTTTTCTTTCTTTACACTTCCTTCTTCCTTTCTTTTCCTCTCTTTTCCCTTTCCCTTTTCCTTTCTATTTATTAATTTTTTTCATTTCTTTTTTTTTTTTGACAGGGGGAGCTGCCACACCAGCAGCACATGGAGGTTCCCAGGCTAAGGGTCTAATCAGAGCTACACCTTCAGCCCTACACCACAGCCACAGCAACACCAGATCTGAGCCACACCTGTGAACTACACCACATCTCACAGCAACACCGGATCCTTCACCCACTGAACAAGGCCAGGGATCGAACCCGCAACCTTATTATTCCTAGTCAGATTCGTTTCCTCTGTTCCACAATGGGAACTCCTCTTTACTATTTTCTTAAAATGAAGTTAACTTTTAGTGGAAGATGATTTTGAGATGTGCTAATTAAGAGTTAATAAAATTCTGCATCTATTGAGATGATCATATGGTTTTTGACTTGTTAATGTGGTGTATGATGTTGATTGATTTGCGTTATGTTGAACAGTCCTTGTGAACCTCAGATGAATTCCACCTGGTCATGGTGTATGATCTTTTTTATATGTTGTTGGATTCAGTTGGCTAAAATTTTACTGAGAATTTTTGCATCTATATTCATTGCAGATATTGGCCTATAGATTTCTTTGTTGATGGTGTTGTTGTCTGGTTTTGGAATTAGGGTGATTGTAACATCATAGAATGTCTTTGGGAGTGTTCCTTCCTCAAACTTTTGATAAATTTTAAGGAGGATGGGTAGAAGTTCCTCTCTGTATCTTTGGTAGAATTCACCTGTGAAGCCATCTGTTCCTGGACTTTTATTAGTAGGGAGTGTTTTATGACATATTCAATTTCATTTCTAGTGATTGGTCTGTTCAGTTGAACTATTTCCTCTTGATTCAGTTTTTGCAGGCTGTGAGTCTCTAGAAAGTTGTCCATTTCTTCTAGGTTGTCAAATTTGTTACCATACAATTGTTCATAGTATTCTCTCATGGTTTTTTGTATTTCTATATGATGCATCATGAGTTCCAATGCAGCAGAACAGAGAACCCAGAAATAAACCCAGACATTTATGGTCACTTAATCTTTGACAAAGGAGGCAAGAACATAAAATGTGGAACAGACAGTCTATTCAGCAAGCATTGCTGGGAAACCTGGACAGCTGCATGCAAATCAGTGAAACTAGAACACACCCTCACGCCATGCACAAAAATGAACTCAAAATGGCTGAAAGACTTAACTATAAGACAAGACACCATCAAACTCCTGGAAGAGAACACAGGCAACACATTCTCTGACATCAGCCTTACAAATGTTTTCTCAGGTCAGTCTCCCAAAGCAACAGAAATAAAAGCAAACATAAACCAATGGAACCAAATCAAACTGACCAGCTTTTGCACAGCAAAGGAAACCAAAAAGAAAACCAAAAGACAACTTACAGGGCGGGAGAAAATAGTTTCAAATGATGCAACTGACAAGGGCTTACTCTCAAAAATATACAAGCAACTTATACAACTCAACAACAAAAAAGCCAACAGCCCAATGGAAAAATGGGCAAAACACCTGAATAGACATTTCTCCAAGGATGATGTACAGATGGCCAACAAGCACACGAAAAAATGCTCAACATCCCTGATTATTAGAGAAATGCAAATCAAAACTACTACAAGATACCACCTCATGCCAGTCAGAATGGCCATCATGAATAAGTCCACAAATAACAAATGCTACCAGGGGTGTGGAGAAAAGGGAACCCTCTTGCACTGTTGGTGGGAATGTAAGCTGGTACAACCACTATGGAGAACAGTGTGGAGGTATCTTAGAAAACTATACATAGAACTACCATTTGACCCAGCAATCCCACTCTTGGGCATATATCCAGACAAAACTTTCCTTAAAAAAGACACATGCACCTGCATGTTCACTGCAGCATTAGTTACAATAGCCAAGACATGGGACCAACCCAAATGTCCATGACAGATGATTGGATTAGGAAGAAGTGGTGTATGTCTACACAATGGAATACTACTCGGCCCTAAAGAAGAACAAAATAATGCCATTTGCAGCCACATGGATGGAACTAGAGGCTCTCATCCTGAGTGAAGTAAGTCAGAACGAGGAAGACAAATACTATATGCTATGACTTATATCTGGAATCTAATATATGGCACAAATGAACCTTTCCACAGAAATGAAAATCATGGACTTGGAGAATAGACTCATGGTTGCCAAGGGGGAGAGGGAGGGATTGGGATGGATTGGGAGTTTGGGGTAAATAGATGCAAACTATTGCCTTTGGAATGGATTAGCAATGAGATCCTGCTGTGCAGCACTGGGAACTATGTCTGGTCACTTATGACAGAGCATGATAATGCGGAGAAAAAGAATGTATACATGTATGTGTAACTGGGTCTCCATGCTGTACAGTGGAAAAGTGACAGAACACTGTAAACCATTTATAATGGAAAAAAATAAAATCATTATATAAAAAATAAATAAAATGAACACTTCAAAAAAAGAAAAAAGAAAAAAAGAGTTTATGAAATTAAGTATACGAAATTAAGGATATTACATTCACTTTCAATCCTCTAGTTACTCAGGAACATACAAAAAAAAAACCCTCACTACTATTTATTAAGATAGAAAAAATAGTTTCTTTTGGAAATCATTTTAAAATGCATTTTTTCATAGAAATGTAAATACCAAATTAAAAGTAAATTTTTTACATTATAAATAATGATAAATGTAAAAACAAACATCTTTCTGGCTAGCATTTACATATTTCCTTTGCACGAAAGTGTAACATATAATACCAATGGGAGAAAGTTTGTTTTACCAATAGGTATCATGTATGTTTCTTATTAAGTCTTTAACACATTAAAATTATTGCTTGTTTCCAATAACAAGTAGCTAGAGATCTTCGGAATTAGAGATTTGAAAAATACAGTCAAGAGATATCCTCATTAATACTCTCAGCTCCTGCTAAATTTTATAGGAGTTAAACTGTGAAAACTGAATAAGAGAAATATCCACAGAGCATTCATACAAAAAATAAAAAACCAAAGAAGAAATAGTGGCTATGCTATTTTTGATTTTTAAAAATATATTACAGAGATTTGTTATTCTCCCATCATCGCAGCATCAGTCTATATTCAAAATGCTTAATGAAAAAGATGAATTTGTGTGTTATATCAAGAAAAAAATCTGTACAAGCATGTACTGTGGAAGAGTAAACAAATTACTTTCAAATAGTGCAATGTCAAAGAGATTAATTCTGGCACAGATGTACTTGTTGCCACTGGCTGTGATACAAGTATTGTACATTTCCCCCAAAATTGCTAGTATTCTATGAAATAAATGAATGCTATTTTTAAAAGGCCAATGACTTTGAGGAAACTAATAAACATCAGAAAGCAAGAGTAATGCATTTATCTGGTCATTTATTTTAAAACTCAGAGTTAACATATTACATACTAGGTGGTGCCTCTGTTTAACTGTTTTTATGGGTCAAAATAGGCTATTACCAGCAATTCATATGGTTCAGCCTAATAGAATGTTCATTATCAGATAATAGAATTCTTGATTAATTGTCCAAGTAACACAGATGACACAGGACAAGCTCAAAACTGCAAAATACCAGGACGCTTGACCTACAGTATTTGAATGTATTCCAAAGTAGAATCTAATTTTATACTCTAGTTACAAAATATTTTATTGGCTATTTTCCACCTCTGTTACTTACTTGCCTGTTATTTGATTTCATTATCCAAATCAAGTTTGCTTCTGGCTTAAACTATTTATAGACATCTACGTGATCTTATGCACAACAATAACTCTCTTTTAGTCATGATAACACCAATTCCACGTTGGCTATGTCTTTGTAATAACTTCTTTCTGTATCGTATTTAAATGGTAGTGTGAAAAATTTTCCACAAGGAAGAATACATTTTATGGGTTTTCCTTAATGACATGTCCTTATTTAGTCATCTCACCTCCCTAATTTAGTGTGGTATGGAAAGCACCTGAGGAAATAATTATTAAGGGTCATCCTTGAAATGAGAGAACTAAGTTCTTACTCTTATTCTGTCTAAAAGAGACAAAGCTGGCATTCCTGCTGTGGCACAGTGGGTTAAGAATCCGACAGCAGTGGCTCAGGTCACTGCAGAAGCACAGGTTTGATCTCCAGCCTGGCACAGTGGGTTAAAGGATCTGCAATCTGCACAGGTTGCAGCTGCAGCTCAGATTCAATCCCTGGCCCAGGAACTTCCATATGCTATGGGTGTGACCATTAAAATAATAATAATAGAAATAAATAAATAAAATAAAAGAGACAAAGCCACAGGCATTTAAAAAGAGAGGGGTGGGAGTTCCCACGGTGGCTCAGCAGTAACAAACCTGACCAGAATCCATGAGGATGCAGGTTTGATCCCTGGCCTCGCTCAGTGAGTTAATGATCTGGCATTGCCGTGAGCTGTGGTGTAGGTTGCAGATGCAGCTCAAACCCTGAGTTGCAGAGGCTGAGGCGTAAGCCTGAAGGTATAGCTCTGATTTGACTATACATGCATATGCAGCAGGTGCAGCACTAAAAAGCCAAAAAAAAAAAAGCAAGAAAGGGGCATTATAAGTTAGGAACCATCTTCAAAAGGTGTTATGGAAGAAGTAATGTGTGCTGGGTATTCTGTGACTCTCTCTCACTTTCCTAAACTCTATCCAAAAGATTAGTATTGTCTCTATCCTACTGTTGCCCAAGTCCTCTGTGCCTGTTGGGTTAGACTAATGGCAGGTAAGGGATGTGTGTGTGTGTGTGTGTGTGTGTGTGAGAGAGAGAGAGAGAGAGAGAGAGAGCAAGAGAGAGGATTAAATGAAAGAAAACCTATCTCCCAACCCTCAGTGGGTTAGAACAGTGATGTGGGAGAGATGAAGGAATTATCTCTCCACACACCCTGTTGCTGGTCCCTTCCAGGCTGACTCCACGTCAGTAGAGTCTGTTTTCCTCCATGCCTCAGCTTCAGGTGAAAGACCCCTCTTCCACGGATTTAATTCATATCAGAGTCTAACAATGGTATCCCCTCTTCCATCCCTTCCATTCCTAAGGGTGATAATGGCTTCGTTTTGTTGCTAGTTCCTGTGTATATCACCAGTCTTTGTTGGACTCCTTAACCCTCTTCATATATCTGTAATTTGGATTCTTTTCAGCTGAACACTTTAATGATGTTAGGTACTTACTTACACAATTTTGAAAATCACAGAAGTACAGCTTTTGATTTGTTTGTAATCAGCTTCCAAGACTGTTGCAATATTTATAATATTTATGAGTAAACGGGCAAACAAGCAAATAAGTACATGCATTAGAAAATGGACACACAGTTGAGAATTCTGGGAATGCCTTCGTCTGACACTTGAGAAAACTTTTAAAGCAGTGGTTTTGGAGTTCCTGGGCATAGTTCAGTGGTTAACGAACCTGACTAATATCCATGAAAACACAGGTTCAATCCCTGGCCTTGTTCAGTGGGTTAAAGATCTGGCATTGCCTTGGGCTGTGGTGTAGGTTGCAGACATGGCTCAGATCCCAAATGCCTGTGGCTCTGATGTAGGCTGGAAGCTATAGGTCTGATTTGACCCCAGCCTGGGAAACTCCATATGACATGAGTGCAGCTCTAAAAAGACAAAAGACAAAAATAAAATAACATTAAAATAAAATAAAATAAAATAAAATAAAATAAAATAAAATAAAAATAAAGTACTGGTTTTATTGTATCATTTTTCAAAGCAATGTTTTTTTATTGAAATGTAGTTAATTCCAATATTATATTACATTCAGGTATACAACAACATAGTGATTCAATATTTTAATAGAATATACTCCTTTTAAAGTTATTACCAGGCGTTCCCGTCGTGGCAGGGCAGAAACGAATCCAACTAGGAACCATGAGATTGCAAGTTTGATCCCTGGATCTCACTCAGTGGGTTGAGGATGCGGTGTTGCCGTGAGCTATGGTGTAGGTCACAGACACAGCTCGGATCTTACATTGCTGTGGCTGTGGTGTAGGTTGGCAGATACAGCTCTGATTAGACCCCTAATTTGGGAACTTCCATATGCCATGGGTGTGGCCCTAGAAAAGACAAAAGACAAAAAAAAAGTTATTACCAAATAATGGCTATATTTCTCTGTGCTTATTTTATACATGATACTTTGTATCTCTCAATCCCACGCCCTTATCTTCCCCCTTACACTACCCCTTTCCCCAGTGGTAACCATGAGTTTGTTCTTTCTCTATATCAAATTTCGTAAATGGAGTTCTCTCATGGCTCAATAGGTTAAGGATCCAGTGTTGTCACTGCCATGGTTGTAGCTCTGGCTATCAGCTGTGTTTGTGGGTTTGATCCCACAAACATTCCCTGGGAATGTCCACATGCTATGGGTATGGAAGAAAATATATATTAGTTGAGACGTTATCAAAAAAGAGAAATTTGATTATAGTATCTTCATTCATTCAAGAAATAACTAATAATACAGTTATAAATAATACAGATAATTCTGAGCTTCAAACAGGTTATTATCTTGCTGGCAATAAAGTCTTTAAACAAATAATTACACATATAGCAATTTTTATAGATATTAAGAAAGAAATACAGTGAAAGTGAATCTGGGCTGAAGGCAGTGATTCATATAAGGTGAGAATTGAAAGATGCATTAGTTAGGTGCAGGAGAAGGTGAAAATCAGCCTAGGTGTGCATGAAGTCTCTGTGATATGAAGGATCACAGGGTAATTAAAAACTTGAAAGGAGGCCAAGTTGACTCTATCATAGAGAGCATGTTGGGGAATGAGAAACCATGAGGCTAAGACTGCAATGAGACTGATATAATCTCGAGACCTTGTAGTCCATGTTAAAGATTTTAGAGGCATTTTAGGAGTCATGACAAAACACTGATGGATATTAGAATGCGGGCAAAGTGATAAAATCTGTTTGTAAAAAACAACTCTGCCTGCTTAGAGAACAAAGAAAAAGGGAGGGTTAGTATGTTGAGGCAGCAAGAGTGGATAAGAGGAGACCAAGTAAAAGACATTATTGATTTAAAATAGGATGTTACATGTGGAGAGATGTAGGCTACACTGAGAGAATGGTGATGAATTGAGTGTGGTTGGAGAGAGAAAGAGACATCAAAAATGATAAGCAGGATTCCACATTGAACAGAATTCTTACTGATGGTATAATATACTGAGACAGGGAATCCTGGGTAAAGATACCTGATGCAAGAAAACTGATCTGAATGTGAAAAGTTGAGTTTGAGGCATTTAACACATGGGCCAAGTCAGCAGTTGAGTTTGAGAGATGTAGGGATAAGTCACTGCCTAGAAAAAGAGCATTGAGGGAATGGTCAAGCTTAGGGCAGAATGGAAATCTTTGAAGACGGAGCAGAAGAAGAGGAGATCGTCAGGGAGATGAGCAAAGAATGACCAGGGAGCTGAATGAAAATCAGAAGTTTCTGGTGTCTGTGGAATCGAAGCAAGACATTCTTTCAAGCAAAATCAAACGCTTTGAATACGGTTGAGATTTTAACTAAGATAATAATCAAAGAGTACTTTTTGAATGTTGTGATACTGAGGTCATTGGTGACATTAGCATGGTCAGTTTTTGAGTGAAAATGGGAGCAGAAAAGAACTTGGAGTTCAGCAAGTGGAGAATTGAGTAGAGACAACTCCCAACACCATTGACTGAGAGAGAAGAAGCATAAAGAGCAGGAGAGAGAAGGAACAAAAAAATAGAAGGAGGATTTTGTTTTTGTTTTTTAAGCTGAGAAGCAAGTTTTGCTGAGATAAGAACTTCCAAGAAAGGTAAGGTGTTGAAGGCTCAGGAGACAGTACATAGGTAAACTTTTAGGATTTCTGAGATAGCAGGAGGAGGAGGATTTGAACAAAGGTGAAGGAACTGAACTTGGATAGAAGACGGTATGTCACCACCACTGTAGTAAATAAGCATATTTAGTTTCGAGAATTGAAAGCTTTCCTCTCTGGTAGCTATACCTTCTCTGTAAAGTAAGAAGTAATCCTTTACTGAGAGTGAAAAAAGAGTGGGAGGCTGGCGGCTTGACAATACTTTGGAGTACTGAAGTAAACATTATGTTAAATGGAATCACAAGTCAATTAGAGAAAAGTAGAAGGATTGCCAAGCAATGCTTAAGTTCCATTTAACATTAGTGATCATAAATTTAGAAGTACCAATCAGATATGTTTTGCACAACACTTTTTGTAAAAAGTCCAGCATGCCCAACAAGGGAGCTTGGATGACAGACAACTTTTCATCTCTGTGTGACTTTGTGCATATCTCTGTAAATCACCATTCTCATCCATGTACCCATATACTGACACCATAGAAAGAGGAGTCTCTAACAGTCTTATTCTTGAATAGTCTTGAAGCCACTTTCTCTAACCCACTTCTTATCCACAAACTATTTCCATTGCTTCCACCTCTCATGGCCATCTAGATTGTCCTTCAACATGTGCTATCTCATGCATATGTAACAAAATAATTTCCATTTGAAAATTAGAAGTGTTCTTTAGTCACTGACCTAAGCCCATGAGTAGGATACATACTCAGTTACATTGTCTGTACAATCCAGAACAGACTTCTTGTCCACCCTCTTCTAATACATCCTCCCTAGTATTCAAGTAATAATAATGCTAATTATTGTTTCTAACAACAAATCCCCCATAGAAATGCCCATCAGTATAGATTTTTCCAATCCTGGGTTTGAATTTGTGACCAATTCAAAGCTGGTCACATAATATTGAATAAGGAAAGGAAATTATATAGAGGATTTGAATCAAGTTATTTTCAAATGATCTTCTTACCAAAGCTTACTAAGTGACTTCACTTACTAAATCCAAGGGATAACATACACCAAGGAAGGGAGGGGAGGTATATCTAGCTTCAAGTAGACCCAAACTGTACAAACGTTAGCTTTTCAAATCTTCTCAAGAAAGGGAAGCTTAAGATGATAATCGGGGATCTGCTCTACAGCACAGGGAAATCTACTCAATATTCTATGATTAACCTCTGTGGGAACGGATATGTGTATATATATGGTGGAATCACTTTGTTGTACAGCAGAAATTAACACAACATTGTAAATCAAATAGACTTTAATAAAATTAAATTTTTTTAAAGTGAATTTTAAACATTTGGACACCATAGTATCCTTTTGAAATCTGATGAAATCTATGAATACTCTCTGTGAAAAATACACACGCAAACATATGTACATGAATATTTATTGCCACTTGAAGAGTTTTCCAGATACCCTGAGTATCATTCATGAGCACTGGTTCCCATATCTCCAAGTAAAAATCTCTGTTCAGAGGAAAATAAGCACATTCTTTGAGATTTTTTTCAAGCAGCTCAGGCATTCTAGGTTGCATCCCTGAGAACCACTCAGAATTAAATTTGTCACAAGGGGTGTAGGAGAAAAAAATAATCACCCTCATACATTTGAATAACACCTGTCCTGGCATTCCAGTTGTGGTACAGCAGAAAACAAATCTGACTAGAAACTATGACATTGCAGGTTCGATCCCAGGATCTCAGTGGGTTAAGGATCCAGCATTGCCATGAGCTGTGGTGTGGGCTGCAGATGCAGCTTGGATTCTACATTGCTGTGGCTCTAGTGTAGGCCAGCAGCAGCAGCTCTAGTTCCAATTAGACCCCTCACCTGGAAACCTCCCTATGCTGTGGGTGCAGCCCTGAAAAGCAAAAAAAAAAAAAAAAAAAAAAAAAAAACAAAAACAAAAAACCTAGCAAGGTAGCATGTTTTTCTTAATCCAGAATTCAAAACTTAAAGGACACCTTTACATTTTTGAATGATACATACAGAAAATTTTTACTGTTTTTTCAAATTAATTATCTTAATTCAGGAGCTACTCCACTGAAAAAAATTGCAGATGGAAATGAAATTATGAATCATCAATCCAAACTGGAGATGTAAATTCTGAGTAAGCTTACCAAGCATCCTGGTCTGCTCAGGTATAAGAAGGATTCCTTGGACGTAGGGTTTTCAGCACTAAAATCCAGAAAATCCATAGAAAACAGAAATGAACTGGTCATTCAATGAGCAGATGACTTTGTTCACTCTTAACTAATGCAGCCTGGTGTAGAAAACTAGCCTTTGTTGGCATAGTCAATTTAAAATTGCGTTTAGGAAAAATTACAAGTGGTAATAATAAAATTTCTTGTGAGTTTGTTTTGTGATAAGCAGAGAGATTAACACTTCCTCATGGGCTATCACTTAAAGTTATAATCGAGATATTATTATTACTGCGTCTTATAAATGAGATTCAGTAATCATTTCCAGGTCACATAGTGAGCAAGTATAAAGTCCAACAGTCAAACACCGGATGTCTTAACTCCTGGGCTTGAGCTTTTAATCACAGCACTAATACACACCAGACCCTTGGATTCATTTAAAAATGGTAGAAAACATCAATTATAAGTTTAAAAGTACAAAGCGTGAACTATTTTCCCTGACCTAATTACTCTCATGTCAAAATGATAATGAATTAAGGTACAGAGTTACTGCATGTGGAGTGAGTAAGATGGAGCTAGATATTCATGACAGGTTCTGAAACGAAGAAATCCATTTGGGGGGCCACACCCACAGCATATGGAAGTTCCCAGGGATTGCATCCCAGCCACAGCTGCAACTTACGCCACAGCAGTGTGGGATACTTACTTAACCCACTGCACTGGACCAGGGATAAAAAACCCTTACTGCCTGAGAGACAATGCCAGATCCTTAACCTCCTGCACCACAGTGGGAACCCCAGAAATCCATTTTTTTAAATGAATGTGACCAATACGTTTGTAAAGCAATAAATAAAATGCATATGAAGAATTCTATGGGCTTAAAACAAAGGGTATTTAATTGATTTATTTATTGGCCTTAACAGATCCAGCAAAATAATTTCATTAAAAGCACATTTAATGTTCTCATTATTAATTAGGGGAAAGATGTTCAAAGAGGATGCCAACCTCGGCATCTTTTTCAGGGATCTATTTGCATTTGAAAAATAGACCATACTACAATTTTCCTCAAATTAGATTTCTTGGCTATTCTTGTTTGAAAATACAGTAACCATCCTATTAAAAATGCAAGGTTGTTTCAAAATCTTTGAGAACACATCTGGATATTTAGGTTTGTGCTGAAGACTTGACAGTTAAAATATAAAGACAAAGGTATTCACCTCTATAGAGACAGTAGAGGGTATCCTATTTCTAATTAATTCTTTTTCTACCAAACACAGACTGAGCTTCAGGTATATTTTGAAAGACATGCTATTAGTGTCCAAGCAGAAGCTAGAAAACCATCTATTGGGCTGTTATATAGTGATACATATAAATATACATCAAATAAGTAAGAATTGATGACTGCTAATTACCTTTCCAATGATAATTTCTCTAAGTTTGTGCATTTCTAAACTCGTACAAGCTCTTAATATTCGAAATGTCATTTCCAATTCTATACATAATTTAGGACCAGAATTAAACCCTGCTGGCATTTATGAATCAGGCTGGAGCATTCCATTTATTTCTACAGCAGCAAATATTTAAAATATTGGACAGACTTGGGAAATCTATGACATGAGTTTTTTGTTGTTGTTTTTTTTTAACCTCCAGATAAAACATAAATTTTCTTTTAAAGTAAGACCAACCAAAAGAGGACACCATCTGTAAAAATTTTAAGTCAGGTATTCATCATTTCAATTTAGAAAAATATAAAGGCAACCCAGATGGATGATTCATTGGGACAGCATTGCTGAAGGAAATCTGGTCTAATTGTGAATACACCTGTTGCAGGTGGGAGAGGGAGGAAGTTAAGTGGAAGAATTTTTATCTTCCGATATTATTCAGCTAAATTGCAGTAAAAATACTTGGCAACTTCCTTCTGTGTGGTCTAAATTGAGTGATGATATATGGTTCAGTTTCCTTTTATTTCTCTTTGTAAAATGTATCCACAATAAACACACCTGAACTGACCATTCTAGCTACAGTAGTTCAGTCAAAAGGTAGATTCACAAAGAAAAGAAAGGTTTTCAAGGGTTTGATTTAATCACTTAAAGATTAAATTCATCAGTCATTCAGGAGAATTAAATGTTTATGCATGCAAACATAGCTTTTGTTTTTAAAACTCTCAAATTTCAAAAATAAAAGCAACAATGGATGGATGAAGAATTGAGTTTAAGTGAGAAAAAAAGATAGGCAACATTGATCTAGATATAGTCAAGAGAAAAATGTACCTTTTAAGATGAGCGGTAGGTAAAATTATTAGGAGTAGGAAGTGGGAAGGAAGAAAAGGAGGGATTGATTTTAACTTCCAGCTCTGATTTGACTCTCCAATCACCATTTCTCATACCCCTTTTCTTTTTCTATCATATGGAAATTAGAAGGAGATGATGGGGACAAAGGGAGTAAAGAGAACAAGGCATCTAGAGAAAGAAAAGAAGTAACCATGGAACGTTGTCCCGGAATTTCTCCTTGGATGGAAAGTTGGAGGAGCATTATGGCATCAAGGAAACAGGACGTTTTGTCAGGGTGGTACTCCCTGACTTTTTCCTGGTAGCTCTTCACTCACTGCCGGCACCATCTGGAGAAAGCCCAAAGCTTGCTTCCTCCCCAGAACCTGCTAAGATCCCATGGTCTGCACAGCTTGGATCATCCTCTTGGGCTCTTTGGAGAATTGGAATAACATTGCATTCTCAGTTTTGTGCCTGATAATTACAGTTTACCTGCATTTTCAAATCCTTCCCTTGTGTCACCTTATTGCTAAAATGTCACGTTTTCAGGAAGATCATTTCTGACCTTTAAAACACCAGCATTCACCGCAACTCACCTTCCTTCTTTCCACTCTGCTTATTTTCCTCTCACACTGATCATTATTGAATACATCATGTAATTTACTTATCTCACTTATCTATCATTTTTCTCTCCCTAACCCTCCTCGTTTCCATTAAAATCATGAGGTAGACACTTCCATCTGTCTTGTCTATTGCTGTGTCTCTGAACCTGGCGCATCATAGACTCTCAATAAATGTCAATTACTGGAATTAATTTCTTGGTCTTGTCCGCTATATCTGGGTCATACCAGAAGCATCCTTCTTTGGTTACCTCCATCTCTTTCAGAGCAATAGATAATATAATGGAGAATTTAAACCCCATGTGTGAAACTGAGTTAACAGCCTGGATTTTGGAGGTTGAAGACCTGGTTTGTTGTTGATGTTTTTGTTTTCTTTTTTAGGGCCACAGCTATGGCATATGGAAACTCCTGGGCTATGGGTTGAATCAGAGCTGCAACTGAATCAGAGCTGCAGCTGCAGAGCTATGCCACAGCCACAGCAAGGGAGGAGCTGATTCGTCATCTGCAACCTACACCACAGCTTGTGGCAACACTGGGACCCTTAACCCGCTGAATGAGGACAGGGATTGAACCCACATCCTTACAGATGCTGTGTTGGGTTCTTAACCTGCTGAGCCACAACGGGAACACTGTGACCTGGTTTTGTATCATTATTACAATCTGAGCTTTGAACACTGAGCTTTAGCTTCCTCTCCTGTAAAATGAGGATTAAAATAATACCCCATTTTTATACCAAAATAATTTATGTGAAAATTTTTTAGAAATATTGGTTACAGGAGTTCCCATCGTGGCGCAGTAGTTAACGAATCCAACTAGGAACCATGAGGTTTCAGGTTTGATCCCTGGCCTTGCTCAGTGGGTTAAGGATCCAGCGTTGCCGTGAGCTGTGGTATAGGTTGCAGATGTGGCTTGGATCTGGCGTTGCTGTGGCTGTGGTGTAGGCCGGCAACTACAGCTCCGATTTGAACCCTAGCCTGGGAATCTCCATATGCCACGGGAGTGGCCTTAGAAAAGGCCGAAAGGGGAGTTCCCGTCGTGGCGCAGTGGTTAACGAATCCGACTAGGAATCATGAGGTTGCGGGTTCGGTCCCTGCCCTTGCTCAGTGGGTTAACGATCCGGCGTTGCCGTGAGCTGTGGTGTAGGTTGCAGACGCAGCTCGGATCCAGCGTTGCTGTGGCTCTGGCGTAGGCCGGTGGCTACAGCTCCGATTGGACCCCTAGCCTGGGAACCTCCATATGCCGCGGGAGCGGCCCAAGAAATAGCAAAAAAAAAAAAAAAAAAAAAGAAAAGGCCGAAAGACAAAAAGACAAATAGACAAAAAAAGAAATATTGGTTATGTCTGTTTAACAAGAAAATATGCCTGATTTATCTGAAGGAGTAAGCAGCAGATTGGAGCCCAGACTGTATAAAGACACATCTTTCTTGGATATGATCTATGGGACTAATTGTTTGGTCACCAAAAGATTTTACTTATGTTTCCAAGGAGTTCTATCTTTCTCGAGTCACTAGGTTTAGAAACTTAGTTGGCCTTTGTAGCCAATTTATATAACAGAATCCATTTGTTTTTACATAATGTTATGATGAACTAAAATAATTACAACTTTTATATGCAGTATGAATTTTTCATATCATACAACCTATTCTTTAACAAATTCACTTTTTGAGAAGGAAGTCATTCTTCGGTATGTTTATTGTCACTTGAGAAAAATTGGTGTTGTAAGCTTATTGTCTGGAGAAAAAATTGTTATTTGTCTTTATAAAATAGCCGATTTTATACCATTGGTATAGTACTTCATTTCAGAAATGTGGTACTTTAATATCGCAGTAGCATGAAAATGAGGCAATTTCAGTCACTACTTAGGAATCATGAGCTCAAAGGACATCTAAAATCTTTAAGGAACAAAAGACCTGGAAATGAGAGGAGATGGCTGGATTTTTTTACCTTTGATTTGAATTCCTTCTGACTTCCCTTCTCACTTGATTTAGACTCAGTGCATAGTACTAGTACCGAGGCTAACGAAAAACATGCTGCAGGAGAAGCTGCAACAAGCTGAGAAGCAGGTTAACAGCTACACTCTATGACCAAAGCAAAATTCAGTGTCATTTGCTTCCATTAGTCCTGATGACACCCCAGCATAAGTTAGTCCCTTGAAACATGACACAAAGAATACCCTACTAGAGCTATTACTTCTGCTGAGGACTGAATGTAGCCTTGTCTGATTCATACTATCATCTTAGTCATTCTTTTTCCTTGCTCTAGAAACTTCTTTCACAAAGCTGATAGAGGTTTTAACGTCTTCCTTGTTGTCTTAATCCGAATGGATACAGAGTGACTAAAAGAAAAACAATACAGATAGTATCAGTAGGGTGTACAGAGGTCACTGATCTAATCCACTAACTTTAAAGAAAAGAAGACTTGGGTCAAAGAAGGCTGATTGATTTGTTCAGAGAGTGAGGGATAGAGGTCAAATGAAGAGAGACATCTCCGTGTTACGCCTCACGTGCTTTCCAGGTAATATTACCTGCCCTGAGTGTTTCGGTTGACCAACTTGAATATTTCTAAGCCTTAGATTGTAGCAACAAAATAATTTATTACATATTCATCAAAGAAAGGACAGATTACAGAGTTGGAGCAATTAGGATAGATGTTTATTCCTTAAATGGGAAATTACACAGAAAGTGTTTAGCTCAGTGGCTAGCATTTACCAATTATTCAATTAATGTTCATCAACATACATTTCTTAGGTGTAAGATCTGAGGTATTTGTGAATTCTCTTAGAATTGGACCACATAAATCACTTATATATGACTGAACTCTTGTGACCTTGGACAATCTACATAACCTGTTCAACTCACTTTCCTCTTCTGTGAAAAAGGGGAAGCCACTATTAATCATCCAGTGTTGGAAGACTAAGACTTGGAATTTAATTGATGTATAAGTGGGAGGGTCATGATAGGAGCTAATGACTCAATATTTTAATCTTTCTTTAAGAACTTGAGGGGGAGTTCCGCCATGGCACAGTGGTTGATGAATCCGACTAGGAGCCATGAAGTTGCGGGTTCGATCCCTGCCCTTGCTCAGTGGGTCGGGCATCTGGCGTTGCCGTGAGCTGTGGTGTGGATCGAAGACTCGACTTGGATCCCGCATTGCTGTGGCTCTGGCGTGGGCTGGTGGCTACAGCTCTGATTGGACCCCTAGCCTGGAGCCTCCATGTGCCGCGGCAGCGGCCCTAGAAAAGGCAGGGAAAAAACCAAGAAAAAAAAAAAAAAGAACTTTAGGGGACAGGTTGCCATTGATAACCATCTCATTTCTCTCTATCCCCTAGCACAGGGAAAAGACTATTTCCCTGCTCTCTCATGGTAGGTGTGGCCGAGGCACTGTGACACATGAGCAGAAGTAGTGTGTGTCACATCCAAGGGGAGACACATAAGTGCCACTGCATGATTTTTTATTGTGTCCTTCTTCTGACCTTTGACCGGTATTCTGGATGACCACAGCCTTCCATCAACCTGAGCCCTCAGCAAGGGCCACATAGAACAGAGGGCCCTGCCAATGGAAGATGAACATGTAATATGAGCAAAATACAGCTTGTGTTCATTTCTGTCCTTGTAACTTGGAGATTTTATTTTCCTTAATGTAGGACAGCCTGATTGATAAAAGCAAAGCTTTCAAATTTAGATCTTTATGATAACTCTCCATTCCATAACATCTATATAAATCTTTACTATTACAGAACTTTTTCTACAACAATTCTATATAGCATTTATTTTGTCCCTCATATGTATCACAAGTTTCAATCAATAATATTTTCTAAGAGCACATCATATTCCCTAATTTCTGAGACACGGGCTTTTTCATAGTAACCATGTAGCAGATATTTGGTTAAACTGTTGAATTAAATTAGATCATTCCCTTAATACTCAGAAGACCATATATTATTCTGGTTTTTTTTTTTAAGCATAATTACTAACTAGTATGAAATGCTGGATTTAGAAGAATGAAACAAACATCATCGAACTAAAACATTTAAGCCCAGTTTCACATATAAATAGGAAGGTATGATCAACGTCCCAGAGAATTCCCCTTTGTAAACTTTGATTTTTATATATGCCTCTTTTCTGCCTCTCCGATGTCACATTCTGCCTTCCCATCCTCCTCAAACTTTGGACATATATATAATGGATTTTATCCACCCATAAAACCATATCACATTCCAGTTTTTCTTGTTCCTAAAGCCCATTTCAGTCCAGGTAGTTCAGCCCCAGGATTAGCCAATCAAAAGTATCAACCTAATCAACATACCTGATTTAGGAGTGGTCAACTAGAGCCAACCAGAACCAATCAGATCCAAGGAGCATCAGTCCTAGGACCCTTGCTATAGCAAATAAGTATAAGAAATAGCCTTTCTGCTAGAGGGGATAACTGAGCCTGAAGCTTATATTGGCATCTTGTACCAGCAACATAAAAGCCTGGCTGACAAATAAACTAATACATAGAGACAGGGAGAGTGAGGGAGGGAAGTAGAGAGGGAGGGAGAAAGTGAGAGATTGAAATTATCCTTTTTTAATCTTCTCTACTTTTTCAAGTGTCACATATCCTTTTTAGAGACATAAAGATCTTACTGGATTGGCACTTCTATTTACCCTACAACTTAAACCATTTCCTTGGCAGTCCTCTTGAGAAGTAGGGTTACTCTTCTTGCATTCATATTGCACAATAAGAGGCTAAATTAGGGCTCATACCCTCCAATTTCCTGTGGTGTTGTCTCCCCATTGACTATTAAAAATGTTCACTATCCTTTCCAAGAACCTCCTTTCTAAATTCACATCTACCTCTGCAGCCCCAAAGGTGGATTTCCCTCCTAAATCAGATGCAAATAGAGATGATGAATTCCCACATTGGATATATTTATATTTAATCCACTTCTTTCCTTCCTCCCTCAGTGAAAGAATTGTTCCTTCTATTTCAAATTATTTCTCCTACATGAGCTCTAGATTGTATCCCCTCCTATTATTTCTAGAACTCCTCTTACTCATAAAATAATCGTGATTAGAACTTGGATCCTTTGGTGCTTAATTTAGCTGTTTCGGCTCATTTGGAAGATAATCAGAATCAGTCCCTCTGAACTGTTTTCATTCCATGACTTGTTCTGTCCCACAATAACTGTCAGAATAAATATTTACATTGCTTTCAGAATTAAATAGTTTAGCTATGACTCTCAGGAAAGTTAGGCAGGCAACCTGACTGCCTCACTCCTTGGACACACAAGGAGAATGGACAGTTAGTTTCTCAAGGTGCACCCACTCCTCAGTCATGGATTTCTCCACTAATTCAAGAGGAAATAAATGCCACCTCTTTTCAGGAGAGTGCCATTTGTGCTCAGGGTCCAGAGGTATATATGAAAAAAAAAAAAAGCACTGCTTCTCGTCTTTATTGACTAATACTACTAACATCAATTATAATAAACTGTTGTGCTTATACGGGATAGGGAGCACATAGATGGTCGTCCAAGCCTTGTGGGCGATAAGGTCATTTAGATAAGTCATGCAAAATGAGAAGGGCTGAAAGTCAGACTCTGGGGGAGTAACAGCATTTAAGCACTAAACAGAAGAAGAGGAAAAAATCTTAAAAAAAAAAAACCAACCAGTATTTGAAAATGATTTATTAGTATCCTGAGCTTTAACATAGGTGGGTGTATTGGTTTCCCGGGGCTGCCATGACAAAGTACCCTTAAACTGGGTGGCTTAAAACAAGGGAAATTTGTTCTCTCACGGTTGGGAGGCTAGAAGTAAAAGGTTTGGGGAGGTTTGGGGAGGACCATGCTCTCTTTGAAACCTCCAGGGGAGGGTTCTTCCTAAGCACTTCCAGCTTTTGGAAGCTCCAGGTATCTCCTGGCTATGGCTGCATAACTCCCATCTCTGCTCCCATCTTCATGTGCCATCCACCCTCTGTGTCTGCAGGTTCACAGGCATTTTTCTCAGTGTGTGTCTGTGTCCACACCTCTCTCTTCCTATAAGGATACCAGTCGTGGTACCAAAGATTCCAAGATTCCAAGGTTAGTTTTTTGTTTGTTTGCTTGTTTGTTTGGCCATATTTGCAGATATGGAGGTTCGTGGGCTAGGGGTCAGATCTGAGCTGCAGCTGAAGTCTAAGCCATTGATGGCAATAACAGATCAGAGACGAATCGAAAAACTACACTGCAGCTTGTGGCAACGCTAGATCCTTAACCCACTGAGTGAGGCCAGGGGTCAAACCCATATACTCAAGGCCACTATGTCAGGTTCCTAACCTGTTAAGCCACAATGGGAACACCCAAAGAATCCAAGTTCAAATCATTATTATTTTTACCACTAACTAACCAAAATTTATTTATATATTTATTTGTTTATTTTCCATTTCATTCCTTCAAGGTTTTTAGGTAATTTGTAGAAAATACATGAAAGAAAACAATAAAATAAATGATTTTATGAAATGCAGTTACTAACTAAAATTCCCAGGAGTGCTATACTGCTTAAATAAGAGAAGATATGAAACTCGGTTTTATATTATAAAGCAATGAAAACATGTTAGGTAAAAGTATTTTCAGAAAATAAAATTGTTTTTTAAGAGAGAAACTATTATAAGTGTAGAATTATATCGGAGTTCCCAAAATGTAAGATGAGTACTCCAATTTGTGAGAAAATGCTATGCTTTTAACAAATGGCCCAGCCTCTCCATTCTTGAAAGGGAGAGAGAAACAAGCTAAGATCTGCTACCTTCTGGAAGCAGCTGGAAAAGAGAACACAATGCAAACAAATAATAGCCAGAAAACAACTGTCTCTTTTGCAGACAATATTTTTATATTAATGACATTTATGGGGATTATAGAGGCCTCCCTAATCCCTAATAGATCAACATACTTTTGATTTTTTTTTAATTTAAGGCAATACTTATTTACCTGATTTATATTTGAAAAGTACCATCACAATGGGGCTGATGCCAATGAGTCTTTACAATGGATGCCTTTCATTCCCTGTCCCCTGCTCCTATCACCAAGCACATGACAGCACTGTCTCAGGTGGAATGCACCTGTGCCTTTCCTGGCTTATGGCATGGACCTTGTCTGGTCTAAGCCCATTTCTAAATGGCACCTTCCCCTTTTGCTCTTTTTCTCTCCAAAAGTTTTCTCTTAGGAAAATAAAAACATACCTAGATGAGCAACAAAGAATGCCACCATGAGAGCCCTTCAGCAAGCATCAGCCAGCCAAGATGTGTATGTGTTTGATTATTGCCAGTATAATCATCCAGCAAGCAGATGCAAATGGGAGTTGGAAGGACACAGAGCAATAAAGTTGTCCATTGTGCTGTGCTGCACAGCATCACAATTATAGGCACATCTGTGGCAACTCATATTTTCTGGGAATCTAATAGAAAGTCTTTGATTTCCTTTTTCTACCTGCGCTGAAAGCCAAGTATTGCCGTGTCATTCATTTCAGTATCCTAGTTTAGGCTGATCAAATCTGGTGACAAGGTAATTTCCTATTTTGACAGACTCCCCTCTGTCCCTGCCCCATCTCTGTCTGCCATGGCCAGCAAATACTTAGATCATCAACACTCTGGTCACAGATTTGGAGAAAATCTGCTGACTGGAGGACATTTCTTCACAGTAGGCTGAGGAACAAAACAGCATAGAGGGAAATAATGAAATAAAGGATAAAAGAGTTGGAAACCAGGAGCTTGGCCAGCAGAAAAGAATTTTCTAGTTAATAAATTAAGGTTGAACTTGACAGAGTTGAAATGTAACCTTACAAGTAGAATCCACAAGAATTCTAACTCGAAATGTTGGAAAATACAATGACAGGGCTGTCTTTGTTTAATGGAAACCTCAATGATTTAAGGAGAATTGTAAATTCTAGTGAAAGTGGAAGAGAGGGAAAGAATAAAAAGAGTACCTTTTCAATTTTTCTGGAATAAAACGGATTAGAAAAAATATTTGTGAGAATACTCAGATAAATAAGATACATATGTAGCTACCTTGAATTTACTTTCATAAAATGACTTCTAAAATCTATGCAATTCAAATACATTTCAGAAGATCTGCCTACATTTCTAGATTTAAAAAAAAATATTCTTGGAGTTCCTGCTGTGTCTCAGTGGGTAAGAATTTGACTGTAGTGGCTTAGGTTGCTGTGAAGGTGCAGGTTTGATCCCCAGCCCGGCACAGTGAGTTAAAGGATTTTGTGTTGCTTCAGCTGAACCAGGAACCTCTATGTGCCGTGGGTGCAGTCAGAAAATTTAAAAAAAAAAAATTCTTATATACTAATGTCAAGGTGTACAGACCTGAAATTATAAAAGGGACTCTTCAGCCTGCTTCTCTTACGTATGGGTTTCCTCCTAATTTGAAATTTGTAACTTTGTAGATGTTTTCCTACCATCTTAAGTTATGGAGGAGTAGAAAAAGTGATTTTAGGTATAAGTCCCTTTACTAAGTAGAAAGAAGTCCCTTTACTAAGTAGAAAGATAATATTTATTAATCTTAGCACCATTACTTCACTGTATTAGATCATTGCATAACTTGTCTTAACTATAACATTCAGTGTTAATATCAGAACTATGGAAACATGTAATGTTTCAACAGAAGGAGACAGAATCTATTACCTCATTTCTTCATTTCATAGAAGGGGAACTTGAAGTCCAAGAATAATTGTTACACAATATAGCACAACCTCAGACTTGGATCTATTTAAACAACATCATCCCACCACAGATCCTTCCAGGACTTTGTCCATTAATCTCAGGTTTTATCTGTTTTACACATGAACTGACAAAATTAAAGAGATCTTAACATCTTAGAAATGGAAGGCCATTCAGAGACCAGCTTATTCCACTGACAATAGATAGAGATATTAATAGTTTTAAAAAGGAGTTACCACTGTGGCACAGCCATTTACGGACTTGGCGTGGTCACTGCAGCAGCTTGGGTACATGCTGAGGCTCAAGTTCAATCCCCAGCCTGGCACAGTGAGTTAAAGATTAGGTGTTGCTACAGCTGTGGTGTAGGTCACAGCTGTGGCTCAGATTCAATCCTGGCCCAGGAATATCCAAATGCCATGGGTGCAGCTGGGGAAAAAAAAAAAAGTTTCAGAAATGTCCTTAAAGCTATGTAATTACTTAACTAGTTAATAATGGGAGTTGATGGTCTTTTACCTTTCATTCTGTAGTTCATATAAGCAAAGAGAATTCACTCTCATTCTAAGTCCAATGAACCATGGGAAATGTGTTGTTTCTATGGGGACGTGCCTACCTAAACTGAAGATCAAAAGGCTTTATTGTTTAAATAATGTGAGACAGAGTCCTACCCACCAACTTTGTGGATGACAAAAAAGGGACCGTGCCCAGTAAATCTTCCTTCTTACACACACACACACACACACACACACACACACACACACACACACACACACCGGAACTCGTTAAATTGTAGTGAAGATAGATACCTCACTGAATGCACTCAATTTCTTCTTTGTATTCAAGCACCTGCGATAGCACTCTCAGTATTAAACCCTCAGGTTTGTAGGGCCTCTGCATTGCTATCTCCACATTAACACGTCTTCTCCAAAAAATGATTGCTATTATTCATATATTAATGACCTTTATCAAGGTTCAACATTTTCCAAAGGACTTTGCATTTTAAGCCTTATTTGTATTTGTAGAAAGAAAATTGTGGCAGTATCTCTGTGCTTTTTTTTTTTGGCCTCCTAGTAAAATCAGCAATAAGTAGGTAGGAAAAGCATTTGGGAGCACATACAAAATTTTCCTTCACATCCTTGAAGTAACACCATATGGCTAAATCCTTTTGTTGCCTTTGTGTAAGCCAAAATCTGGTCCCACATTGCCTGCTGGCTCACCAAGGCAGTCTCATGGCCACATATTTTTAGACCACATCTTCCTAGGTGTGGCCTGAAACCTGATGGGTCATCCGTTTTTAGTGACCCCCTCAGATTTCCCTTTATCAACATGTAACAGGTGACTCACTAGCACTGAAGGTTTTGTATGACAGTACAATTTAATTTTTTTCCTATAATGTCATTGGAAAGTTTGATTGAGATGAATGCCTGAAATGTTGATAAATTTTCTTCCTATACAGTATTTTTTTAGTTGGCAAAGATCAATAGTATACCCCTCAATTTGCAAACTGTGGAAACATTACCACTTTATTAAATATGTAAAAGAGAACCCCAGAGAAATATTCTAAAAATATTGTGTCACAATTTAGTTCCAGCTTTGTAATTAATCTTTATTTTTTTGCTTTTTAGGGCCACACCTATGGCATATGGAAGTTCCCTGGCTAGAAGTTGAATTGGAGCTTCAGCTACTGGCCTACACCACAGCCACAGCAATGCAAGATCCAAGCTGTGTCTGCGACATACACCACAGCTCACAGCATCGCCAGATCCTTAACCCACTGAGCAAGGCCAGGGATTGAACCCACGTCCTCATGGATCCTAGTCGGGCTTGTTAACCACTGAGCCACGAAGGGAACTCCTTGCAATTAATCTATTCATTCATTTATTCATTCAACAAATCTGTCCTGAGCTAAACTATATCTACCTTGTAGAAATTACATTCTCATAGAGGGGACAGGAAATAGAGGTAATAAATAATGAAAACCTATTTTATGTTAAATGGTGATGCACACTACAAACAAATGAGGAGAAATACATTAAGATTAGAGCAATGAGGAGAGGCCAGGATTTGGGAAGGTTTTGAGGGAAGTTAGAGTTGCAATAACTAGGAAGGAATGGGTACTGTGGAAGACAAGACTTTAAGTCACACACACTTGAGCCATATCTACAAAGCTCTGAGTTTTCTAATTTTTGAAAGGAGAACATTTCACTTAAGCTAAAAAGACAGCTGAAAGAGAGTACGAATTATAGTTGACCTTAGGTATGAAATCCATTTTATGTTATGGAAAACATGACAATTTCCATCCTCTTGGTCCTTACTTCTTCCCCCAACTCATTGGTAATTACATGCCTCCAAAACTTAACAGCCTCATGATTTATCCATTCTTTTTCTGGTTTTTTTTTGTTGTTGTTGTTTTTCAGTACTCTTTTTAATTCTTTCAGCTTATTCTGTACTCAGTGGTTAGACTTATGCTCCTGAAATATGACTCTGCCCATGATCTACATCTAAAAGATGCTTCCATTGCACTGTTGCCTACGGAAGTTCCAAAGTCCAGACTAGCATGTAGGGTTTCTGAAATGCAACCTAAAGAACGTTATAAGAAATGTCACCTGTGACTTTCTCATGCTCTGTCTAATGTGGAAGTATCAGATTTATATTCACCTGTGGTCTTCCTTGTTGTAGAACTTGCTCCATATCCCACCCACCACAAATCCCATCTCAACTGCATTCTCCTCCTAGTAAATGTTTTTCTGATTCCTTTTGCTCTTAACAACCAAAAAATCCCTCTCTCCTCCCTATGAATTTTATTCCATTAGATTATTAGCTATATTTATTATGTAAAATAATTATTTCTAGAGTTCCCATTGTGGCTCAGTGGTAACAAACCCAACTAGTATCCATGAGGATGTGGGTTTGATCCCTGGCCTTGCTCAGCGGGTTAAGAATCTGGCATTGCTGTGAGCTGTGGTGTAGGTCACAGACATGGCTCAGATCCCACGTTGCTGTGGCTGTGGCACAGGCCAGAAGCTGTAGCTCCGATTTAAGCCCTAGCCTGGGAATTTCCATATGCCACAGTTGTGGCCCTAAAAAGCAAATTAATTAATTAATTGATTAATTTTTTGTGAATATTCAGTTTTTTATCCTCCTATAGTAAAAAAAAAAAAAGGTAAAAACGAGGCCAAATTTTGCAAAACATATATCTTCGAACTTCATCTTATAGATTTTCCCAGAGTATAGTCAGGGAAATACTGATCCCATGATGTATTCAATGAAGAGAAAAAAGTGCAATGATTAAATATGTTTAGGAAATAAACAGGTTAAATAAGTTCAGACCATATGGTCTAAATAGGTACAGGGCTTATGCTTCCTAATATAAGTACTACATAAAACGTTCTGAGTTAGAATTTTGCTTAGCTTTGTATAGTCTCAAATTCATCTATTTTTTTTACTTACTCCTATGGATATATTTTTAAACTATTGTTCAGATAAGCAGGTTTTTTTATAAATGTTAAGTTAAAAATCACGAACAATGAGTTACTGCACCTCCCATTCTTTTTGTCTGTTACATAATTTCTGTAATGCCACACAAATAGATAACAATTTAAAATTCAGCTCTCTTGGATCTCTGCGTTTCAGGATGACATCAAGATTTCCCCAACTTTAAAACACTCTGTCTGCGGTTTGTGATCATCTTGTCATGTACAGCAGTACTGGATCACTACGTTCACCATCTGGATCTAACACAGGGTTGTGGGTCATTTATACTCCAAAAAAAATTTTAAGGTAAAGAAAAAGCAAATTTTAAAAAATGTTTAAGGTTACCATTAGTGAAAACCTAATTCGGCTGATTCTTATTTGAGGCTCAAATATTAGGTTAAGAATTTTATATACTTATCATTTGGACACTGAAATATATAGTCTGAGGTTTACAATGTAGGCACTAAAAATGTGTCCTAGTAAAATTTCACCCTACAAAGCCTAGGATAGAGACGATTTCCTGCTGTGGTGCAGTGGGATGGGATTGGAGACCCCTCTGCAGCACCAGGGCACAGGTTCAATCCCCCACCTGGCACAGTGGGTTAAAGGATCCAGCATTGTCTCAGCTGTGGTGTAGGTCAAAACTGCAGCTCGGATCTGATCCCTGGCCCAGGGACTCCATAGGCCACAGGATGGACAAAAAAAGAAAAGGAAAAAATACATGTTCAATTAAAAAAGGAAGCACTGCCTGGGGTCTCTGTCCCCCCCAGTCATGTTGATCTGGTGGAAGTGGCTAGCTAAAAACCTTCGTCAAGATTTTGTTGATGAAGACAGTCTCACCCCAAAGGATATTAGGTCTACCTACTTGAGCCAAACACATGCCCAAATAGTGAGAATACAAGTGAATGTAGGAATGAAAAAATAAATGGATTCTTGGTGTTTATAAGTGGACCAAGGGAAAGAGGATAAGAACACACTCTGCCTTGAGGAACAGCTTACTGCTGAGTTGAGTGGTAAGCATTAAGAAGCAAAGAGCAGGAATAAAAGAGGACAAATTTCAGAAGTCCCATTTTTGCCTACCTCAGCAGATCCTAATTAAAGGTAACATTGCTTACTAGAAGACACTGGGAAATGTCTGGAGAAAGGTTTGCCTGTTGTAACCGGAGTGGAGTGAGGTTAAGGGATGCCATTGGCATCTCTTTGTAGAGGTAACGAATGTCTCTCAACATCCTATAACGCACAGGACAGGTTCCCACCAAAAAGAATGATCTGTCTCAAAACGTTAATAGTGCCACTGTTGAGAAACCCTTGTCTATACTGAGTTCATTTTTCTTTCACTTGGGCAAAACATAGAAGTTGTGAATTGAGGTATATTTTGTCTAACAGAGAAAGCACATGTAACATTGTTTCATAGAATGTATGGAGATTTTTCCCTTTGTTTTTAGTGTTTCTACACAACATTTTTGTATGAAGAGGCTTCTCCAAGGAGATTATTTTTTAGAATCAGCACAACTAAACATAAGGGCAGATAGGCAAAAAGAAATTCATAATAAGAGATGCATACAAATGATGCCATCAGGTTTTCATGGTGATTACTCACAGCTTAAAGATGAATTTTTAAATTCTTAGTGAGAGTTTTATAATTCTTGCTTTCATTCATTGTCATTTTCTCAGACTGTCTCCTAAAAACTTAAATACTGAATATGTTATTGCACATAAAATTCATTTGCTTAATGTTTGTCAAAAGTCTGAATAACAATAAACTCACCTATTTAGGTATTGCATCTGTGTGAATATGCTATTCTTAAAAATGTACCTTGTTTCTCTTGAATCCTCTAAATTGTTTCATCATTGAGGCAAAAATTAACACTTTAACACTGTCTGATGTGTTTATAAATGCATGTAAAGGGAATCTTTATAACAACTATACTTTAGAGTGGATAAAGACACACTCAAAAACACTATATATTAATCAAAACATTTTTTAATGTTCAAATAACTCACAAAAAGGCAGTGAAAAAAAAACAGGAAAAGAAAGAACACATGGAAAGCAAAAAATAAAATGGCAGTCTTAAGCTCTAACAATTATACTTCATTGTATTAAATGTAAATAGCCTAAATAATTAATTACAAGAGCAATTAAGTGGATCGTCTTTAAAAATATGATCCAACTATGTGCTATCTACAGGATATTTATTTCAAATATAACAATACAGGCAGCCTGAAAGCAAAAGGGTGGGAAAAGATATACCATACCCCACAAACACTGATCAAAGGAAAGCAAGAGTGTGCCTACTAATATCAGAGAAAGTAGGCTTTAGAGCAAAGAATATTAGCAGAGAGGCATTATCATAATCATTAAGTGTCAGTCTACCAAGAAGACATAGGAAATTAAAGGCATATGGGCCAAAAAAACAGAGCTGTAAAATATGTGAAACAAAAACTTATAGAAGAGAAATAGACAAATCTTATACCTGAAAACACCAATTCTCATCTCCCAGCAATTGCTAGAATAATTAGAGAAAAGTTCAGCATGGATACACAACCTAGCAACACCATCAACCAACTGGACCTAATCAACATTTATAGAACACTCCACCTGACAGCAGAATGCACATTCTTTTCAAGTACTTACAGATCATAAACCAATGTAGACCACATCCTGGGTCATAAAACAAACCCCAATAAATTTAAAAGAATCCTATTGCATTTAGACTATATTCTTCAAACATGTGAGGTGAAACTAGAAATCAATTACAGGAAGATAAGAGAAAAATTCTAAATGCTTTGTAAATAAACACATGCTTTAAATAATACATTATCAAAGCAGAACTCTCAAAGGAAATCAAAAAATTCCATTAACTGATTGAAAATGAAAATACAACATATTGACATTGTGAGACACAGATAAAGCAGGGCCCAGAGAGAAATTTATAGTACTGAAACCAATTAGAAAAGAGGAAAAAATTGAAATCAATCATTTGAGTTTCCACTTCAATGACCAAGAAAACAGAAGAGCATAGCAAACAGAAAGCAATCAGAAGGAAGGAAATAATAGAGTAGAAATCAAGGAAATTGAAAAGAGAAAAACAATAGAGGAAAAAAATCAATAAAACAAAGAGCTGGTTCTTTGGAAAATTTAGTAAAATCCCAAACCTAGAGTAAGACTGACAAAGAAAATAAAGAGAGTGAGAAAGAGAACACACATGTTACCAATTTCAGAAATAAAATAGGAGATATAACCACAACCCTGAAGATATCAGAAAGATATTGAAAGGACAAAACAAATGACTCTACACACATGAATTTTAAAATTTAGAGGAAATAGAACATTTTCTCAAAAACCAAACAATCCTAACTTACCCACTGTGAAATAGATAATTTGAATAATTCTTTTAACTCTTTAGGAAATTGTATTTTGAAACCCCCAAAACAAAAATCTCCATACCCATGTGGTTTCACCATGAAATGCTAGCTATAAGGTTTTTTAGATGCTCTTTAAGGGAATTCCCCTTTATTCTTAGATTTGCTTTTGTAAAGACCCTGTTGATGAGATAGAAAGACAAAATACAAATTGGGAGAAAATATTTGCAAACCACAAATCTTGATAACAACAGTATCTAGAATATATAAGGAACTCTAGAACTCAACAACAAAAGGAACCAGATGATTCAATTAGAATATGGTCAAAGACATGAAGAAACAACTTTCACTGAAGAAGATATACAGTTTGCAAATACACGTATAAAAATATTTCCAATATCAGTATCCATTAGGGAAATGCAAATTAAAACATCAGAGATGTAATTACACACTTATCAGAACAGATAAAAATTTAACTATTGACAGCATATAATACTGTAGGATTTGAGAAAACTGACATCATCTGCACATCATGGGGGGCAATGTAAAATGGTACAGGCATCTGGAATACCAGTTAGCAGTTTCTTTAAAATCCATCATATATAACTACTTTATGGCCAAGCAAATTGCACTTTAAGTATTTATCTTAGAAAAATGAAGACATTATAAAAATAATGTACACAAATGTTTATAGTAGTTTTATCCCTAATATTCCAAACCTGGAAACAACTCGTATGTCCTTTGATGGGTGAATGACTATACAAACTGTGGTACATCCACACCATGAAACACTGTTCACAAACAAGAATAAATTATAGATACAGAAACAACCTGAATAAACCTCCAGAGAATTATACCGAGTAAAAAAGCCCAGTCCCAAGTTACATACTATAAGATTCCATTTCTATAACATTCTCGAAATGATAAATGTTAAAGAAATAGAGAACAGATCAGTAGGTGCTATGGTATAAGGAAGGAGTGGAGATGGGAGAAATGCAGAAGTGGCTATGAAAAGGCAATAGGAGGGATTCTTGGGGTGATAGACATATTCTGTATCTTAACTGTGCCAATGTCAATATCTTGGTTGTGATATTGTACCATAGTTTTCCAAGATGTTACCATGGGGCTAAATTGCATAAAGTGTACATAGGATCCCTCCATACTATATCTTATATCTGCATGTGAATTTAGAAATAAATAAAAAGCTTAAGTTAAAAATACAGCAATATTTTCCCTATTTTAGATCATTTTCATCAATTCAATTAATATTTGTCAAGTTTTAACTGTCAATTAAGAGACAGTTTAATGACTTACTGGCAAGTACTTATAATCCCTTAAGCCAAGTAGTTGGTAGTGGTTCCCTAGAGTAATTTGCTGAACTATGTTGTGAATCCACACAGAAGCCAAGCTGGAGAAAGTGCTGTAATTGATTATCAATGTCTACAGTGGGCGTGGTGATAAGGGGTGGCAGATGACATCTTTGATTTGTTGAGCAGCATAAACATATAAACAGAATGTTTACAATATTAGAGCATAATTTATAGTAAACATAGGTAATAAATAATTCTGCCTGGTGATAAAGAGAAGGCACCAAAATCATTAAGACATTTTAAAAAGGCATCATTAAGGGAAATAGCTTTCCATAGACAGGAAAGCATGTGTATGAACATAGCGAGAAGCCCTAGGTGGCTGTAACATGACAATCCTATAAGGGTGGCAGGAAGTGAAGCAGAACAGATAGCTTGGGTTTACCTGGTTATGGGTTCTTCATAGCATGCTAAGGATTTCAATCATTCATAATTGTTAATGATACCTAGAATCAAGGGCATTTTATAACTTTATTTCTTTTTCCTTTTTAGAAGCATATAGACTGGCTATCTTTATCTGAGCCATCATCATCATCATTTTCATACACATAAGTAGCACCACTTGCAGAAAAGCAGATGGGAAAAATCTGCTTCATCCTAGAGTACTGGCTCCATCCCTCGAAGAGTTAGTCTTTTCTCGAGTACACCTGGCTTGCTAAGAAATATCACAGGTCAGAAAAATGCTCAAGAAAAATTAGTTTAAACTGAATGGATTATATAATTGGTGCATAAAGCCGCAAACACCATGCCTTTGAAGAGTCACATATGGCACATCACACATGCTAGTCCAGATTTCTTGGTAGGCAGCATTTAGATTCATGATAGAACAGCAGCTCCTAATCTATCATCATTCTTATCCAGGCAACTTCATTTATTTATTTGTTTTAAATTTTCTTTTTACAGCTACATCAGTAGCATATGGAAATTCCTGGGCTAGGGGTAGAATTGGAGCCATAGCTTCAGGCCTACACCATAACCATGGTGACATCAGATCCGAGGTGCATCTGCCAACTACTCCACAGCTTGTGGCAATGCCAGATCCTTAACCCACTGAGTGAGGCCAGGAATGGAACCCATATCCTCACAGATACTGTGTTGTGTTCTTAACCCACTGAGCCACAACAGGAATTCCCATTCAGGTAATTTAAAAATCTAAACTCCCAGGCCATACTGAGAATTTACTCAATGAATCTCTAAAAGAGGACCTAAGCTCCTAAGTGGTCCTAATTTGGTGTTTGAAAATCACCATATTAAAACTTAAGTTTGTGATAGGCTGAATTTTATCCCCCCCCAAATCCATACCTAAAACCTCAGAATGTAACTGTATTTGGAGATAAGCCCTCTAAACATGTAATGACATTAAAAAGGAAGCCATTAGGATGGACCCTAAGCCAATCTGACTGGTGTCTTTATAGAAGAGGAAATTTGACACACAGAGGAACATCAGGAATAAGCACATACAGAGTGACAACCATGTAAAATATCAGAAGAAGGCAGCCATCTGCCAATCAAGGAAAGAGGACTCAGAAGAAACTTAACCTATCAACATTTTGACCTTAGACTCCAGAACTAAGAAAATAAATTTCTATTGTTCAAGCCACCCAGTCTCTGGTATTTTGTTAAGGAAGTCCTAGCACACTAATAAAGGCTGAAAAGAATGTTGAAGAGAATGATGGTAGAGTGCTTAGTCTAGTAGGAAAAATGAAGATCACAGCAAAAGTAGAGAAGAGATAGCAGCAGCCAGAAGATAAATGACTAGGGAATCATCCACTAAAATTGGAGTGTGCAAACTAGAGCCCACTGGGCAAAGCTGCCCCTTCATCTCTTCTTGCCAACTAAATTGTATTGGAAAATGTAGCCAAGCTCATCCATTCATGAATGTCTGTGGATGTCTATGGCCGCTCTCAGCTACAATGGCAAAGTTGAGTAGTTGAAAAAGAAACCATTTGGTCCATAAATTAATAACAATAAAACGTTTATATTTATATAATAAATATATATTATATGTGTATAATAATCGTACATGATTAACTGTATAATTATATAATTGTTATAAAATAATATATTATATATAATATATTATATTTATATTTAAATAATAACATATTTATATTTGAATAATAAAATATTTATTATTGGGCCCTTTACAGAAAAAAAAATGTCAATTTCACACTAGAGTATAAACTACAAGAAGGCAGGGGCTTTTTCTTGTCTAGGACTGACTTGTCAATAGAACTGTCTACTATGATACAAATAGTCTATCTGTGCTGTCAATATGGTAGCCACCAGACACATAAGGCTATTTAAGTTTCAATTTAAATTAATTACAATAAAATTAAATTCAAGATTTAGTTCTTCAGCCCCATTAGCACAATCAAGTTTGCAATGGCCAAATATGTCATTAGCAGCTGCTACACTGGATAAACAGGTCTAGTTTCCCCCCTCATTATATTTTTAGTGCCCAGGTCAGTGCTTGGCAAATAATACCTAAGTTTTTCAAAAATAATTGCTAAGTGAATAAGTGAATGAATCAATGAAGAATTTCTCATTCATAAATAAGCATTCAAATTCACAATGAATTATACTCCAAAGATGCCACTGTGGTAGGCAGAATTATAAATAGATGCCCCCCCTAAAACCCACACCTCACGATATTCACTCCTAATCTAGGTACTTCTTTGAATTGGCTGTCAAATGTAATTAAGTTTATGAATCCAAAAATAGGGAGATTATTCTAGAACATTCATGAGAATCCAGTTTAATCACATGAATCCTTAAAAGCAGAGAAATTTTTCCAGCTAGAATCAGAAGTCAGATGTTGCAGAAAAGGAAGCCAAGTGAAATGAGGAAGGGGAGCCAGAGAAATTAGGGGTGTGAATAGGATTTCTTAACCTTCCATTGCTGGCTTGCAGGAGGCCATAGCCTTTCAAATGCAAGTGGCCTCCAGAAGCTGAGAACAGCCTTCAGCCCAGCCGACAGCTGCATAGCATTGAATTCAATCAGTAATCTGGAATCAATGAGCCTGGAAGTGAATTTCCCCCATAGCCTCCAGATAGGGACACAAGTATGTTCTGAGGCTCCAAGCAGGGAACCAGTAGAGCCACCTGTGCCTGTCTGACTCACAGAAATATTAAGAACATAAGTGGGCATTAAAGCTGCTAAATTTGTGGTCATTTGTCACTTTAATAGTTATAAAAGTGCAGGCATTGAGTCTCTAAAAATTAGGTTTTCAGAGTGACTATATATCAACGGATAATTATACATCTGAGAAGAAAATAAAACCCAGTCCCATCCTTCAGATATTCCTTTTGAACGGATTTGGGTGAAAGGCAAGTACTCTGCTTATGTAAGGCAACCCATCCTGGTACAAAAATACCTCTTTGGAGCCAGTGCAAAAGCTAGCTGTGCTGGCCAAGTCAGATGGGACCCAAGAACAAGAAAAGACACTTCCTCTCAATTCCCATCCCCCACCAATCGTACATTAACTGGGGCCTGGTAAAGAAAATGCCAAGCCAAATTGGACTGGAGCCCCTCTATCTAATGTGACACACACAAAATATCATAAGCCATGTGATAGGCCCCCATCCCAGCTTTTCTCTCAATTTCCTCTGGAGTAGTTTCAATCTGTCTCTTGAGATATACAGTTAACTATGTTTAACACATAATTATGTCATTCCCCGGGGACACCAAACAAATATGCATATGATAAAAGTATCAAAACACTTAGCATCTAGTAAGTTATTTCCAAATACCCTTGAGCTACGGCGTACATTTAGAAGTAGAAATGGTCTTAATAAAAACCAAGTGGCTCACAAACATCCCTCTTCCAAGGGCACACACCTCTCCTGCGACAATGTCAGACCTAGAACCCCTTCTCTTCATTCTGAGTTCAGTGCTTTTCCTACTATTCAAATCAACCTTTCTGATATTTCATAGTCCTCATATTTTTTGTGGATATTCTCATGTAAATTTCAAACTATAGCTATCTGAGTTTTTCCTGTAAAAGATTATACAATAGTTGTAAGCGTATAGATGATGTTTTTCAAGTTGGTTTTCCCCACACACAAAAAAACAACTTTTATATCGCTTACTATATGCATTTCACAATTTCTTGTATACTTTTCCTTCATTTTCTTTTCATCTTTGCTCCTTATCTTCTTGGCAGTGAATGTCATTTCATATACCCACTACTATATATAACATAGATAAACAGCAAGGACCTGTTATACAACACAGGGACATATATTCAATAACTGATGATAAAATAATAGAAAAGAATCTGAAAAAATGTATATACATATAGATATATACATACCTATAGATATATATGTAACTAAATCAATTTGCTCTACATATAAAATATTGTAAACAAACTATACTCCATCTTTAAAAATCTCCTTAGTCATTTATTTGCACAAGAACCCTTATCTCATGTTTACTTAAAGGGGCTCTGACCTGAGAGAGTCAGGAGTTCCAAGATAAGAAATTTGGATTGTATTATATAGGCAAGTGGAGCTACTAATGGTTTTAGAGAAAGTGTGCTTTACAGTGATTAGCCTGGCAACAAGCAGCTTGTAGAAAGAATTAAGGGAAATAGATCCCCTCCATTACTAATTATCTCAGAAAAGACATGGTCTTAAAATTATATATGAGACAGAGACCGACAGACAGAGGGAAGAAACACACTCAAAGATCCCTGCTTTATGACCATACAGATTTACTCAAAAAAGAGTTATAAAATATTTATAACAAAAATCTCTGACAAGAATCTCTATGGCTATTATTTGCCCAAATTTTGTAGTTTAAGAATTTGTTTTTGTGACTTATGTATAAATTTTTATTTCATTTTTAAGTTTTCTTTGAAGTATAGTTGATTTTCTTGTGTATAATCTTGAAGTACCTTTTTTTTTAAATTCCTGACATTACCAATTTATATCCATTAAAGACGAAACAATAGAATATAAATTTACCTTAGCAAGAATCACTTAAGCTAGATATAATTTTTTTGTTTGTTTTAAAGGCATGATTTAAACTCAGGAGTGAAGATGAGCCCTTGTAGATTTTATAACTCTGGAAAGCCTCTAAAAGAGACTAAAAATCCACCTGTGTTTGATGGTTTGGATGTAAATTAACCTGAGATCATGACCATGATAAGAATTCCCACAGGAAATCCCCTCTGATGGCTGATTTCAGGTAATTAACAGGGCTTAAAAATCACAAAGCTTAAATATCAGGCATAAAAGAGATGAAAAAGGTATCTATGCTGCTTTCATACAAAATGCATACAGATGATATGCTAAATATTTCTATATATAATGTATTTGCTAGAAACCAATGGAAGACAAGTTGTTATTCATGTTCAGACAAGCAGCAAACAAATTCTATTATTGTAAATATTTAAAAATATGTACAAATGTATACAGATGGCCAACAATCACATGAAAAAATGCTCAACATCATTGATTATTAGAGAAATGCAAATTAAAACTACTATGATGTACCACCTCACACCAGTCAGAATGGCCATCATTAATAAGTCCTGCAAATAAAAATCCTAGAGAGGGTATAAAGAAAAGGGAATCCTCCTACACTGTTGCTGGGAATGTAAATTGGTACAACTGCTATGGAAAACAGTATGGAAGTATCTCAGAAAACTAAATTTAGAACTACTATATGACCCAGCAATCCCATTCTTGGGCATATAGCCAGGAAAAGCCTTCCTTGAAAAGACACATGCACCTGTATGTTCATTGCAGCAGTATGCACAATAGCCAAGACATGGAAACAACTTTTGATGGACATTTAGGTTGTTTCCATGTCTTGGCTATTGTGCATACTGCTGCAATGAACATACAGGTGCATGTGTCTTTTCAAGGAAGACTTTTTCTGGCTATATGACCAAGAATGGGATTGCTTGGTCATATACATATATAATGGAATACTACTATAAAATATATTATATAGTATTATATATATTATAGTACATAATATAGTATTATATACATATATATAAATAACTATAATGGAATAATACTCAGCCATAAAAAAGAACAAAATAACGATAGTTGCAGCAACATGGATGGAACTAGAGACTCTCATACTAAGTGAAGTAAGTCATAAAAAGAAAGACAAATACTATGTAATATCACTTACATCTGGAATCTAAGGCACAAAAGAACCTTTCCACAGAAAAGAAACACATGGATTTGGAGAACAGACTTGTGGTTGCCAAGGGGGAGGGAGTGGGATGGAATGGGAATCTGGGGTCAATAGATGTAAACTATTGCCTTTGGAATAGATAAACAATGAGATCCTGCTGTATAGCTCTGGGAACTCTATCTGGTCACTTATGATGGAGCATAATGGAGGATAATGTGAGAAAAAGAAAAAATAAGAATGTATATATGTATATGTTACTGGGTCACTGTGTTATACAGTAGGAAATTGACAGGACACTGTAAACCAGCTATAATGGAAAAAATAAAAATAATTTTTAAAATAAAATAAAATAAAAATATGTACAAATATATTTTATTTTACTCCCCCCAACCCCACTCTGTAAGATAAAACTAGGTAGCAATAAAATTTAGATCGGCTATTTGCATTAAGAAAGACTGGAGGCTATTTATTAATACAGACATCTATTCAGATAATTTTCAACTTCATCTTCCTATGAACAAGCCCTGAATAAAGAGGAAGAATTACAAGAACAATAATATTCACTTTTCTTATTCACTCACTCATGGAGCATGATATTTAAAGTAACGAAGCACAGAACTTTTAGTTTAACTCCCTAAACAAAATTTTACTAACTTCCTAATATATTCATAGTTTTAAATCAGGTACTGTGAGCTTATATTACAGAGATTTACATATAATAAGCACTTAAAAATTTATTCAGCTGGCATTAAAACATTACATGTATGCTGTAAGAAATTTTCAAAGCTAATGGTAACATGCTACAAAACAGAACTTATTGATGATTCCAAATCTCCTGGAACTCCTAGTTTTGTATGGCATGATAGTAAAGTGAGTTCCTCTTCATACCTGTACATATTTTTTGAAGGTCTATATATCTTAGGCACTATTGTAGGTACTAGAGATAGAGCAGTAAGCAAAGTAAACAAAAATCCGTGCCTTCATAAACATTGCATTATAGTAAGGGAAACAGACATAAATGAAAATAAGTAAGAATATATATACATATGCATATATATATATATAAATATATATAACATGGTAAATGGCAACAAATCATACTGGAAAAAATGTAATAACACAGGAAGGGAGTAGATTATGTCTGGGGGAAAAGGGAAACAATTACATATTTAAATAAATAGTCAGGGAAGATCTCATTAGGAACATTAGGTCATCTCAAATGAAATACCTAAAGGAAATGAAAGGGTAGTCAAGCAAATATCTGGAGGAAATAATTATTCAAGCAGAAGAATGGTAATTTCAAAAGGAAAATGCCTGGAAGCTCAAAGAACAACCAGCATGCCACTAAAGTCTTAGCCAAGTGAAAGGGTAACAGAAAATAAGAGAGGTGGTGGCAAGATCAAGTAGGGCATGATCAGCAACTTGACTTTTACTTGTGTCCTGTGGAAGCCATTGGAGGTTTTGAACAGAGTCATGACATGATCCATCCTATTTTTTAACTGGATCAATGGTGCTTACTCTGATTAAAAAAAAAAAAAAAAAAAAGACTGCAAGAACATCAAAATACACCAGCTCTACACTTTGGGGTATAACCAGTAAAAAGAGAGCAGCCTTGATTAGGATGCTGATGATGGATGCAGTGAGAAACAGGAGATCCTAGTAACTTTTAAAGTAGACCCAACATAACGTGCCAAATGGTTGGCTCTATAGTAGTAGAGAAGAAGTAGTCAAAGATGATGTTAAGGTTTTCTGCCAGGACTTTGGAGGAATGGAGTTGGAAGGGTTAACTAGGATGGGGAAGATTATTGAAAGAGCAGGTTTAGAGGAGAAATGAGGAGTTCAAATTTGGACACTGCATTAGTTTGTGGGGCTGTTATAACAAAGAATCACAAACAGGAGGGCTTAAACAAGAGAAATGCATTGTCTCACTGTTCTGGAGGCCAAAAATCCAAAATCAAGGTGTCAGCAGGGTTTGTTCCTTCTAAGGCTGTGAGGGAAGAATCTTTTTCCAGGTTTTTCTCTTCTGCTTATACATAATTTTTTATCCACGCTCTTCACATCGTCTTCCTTTTTTGGGTATCTCTATCCAAATTTCTCTTTTTTATAAGGCCACCAGTAACACTGGATTAAAGTCCACTCTAGTGAATTTAGTTCAACTTGATTACATCTGAAAAGATCTTAATTCCAAATAAGGTCACATTTTGAGTGACAAGGGGTTAGAATTTCAGCATATGTTGGGGAGAGCACAATTCAATATGGCAAGATCAAATTGAAAAAATGTCACATTGTCTGTATGTACTCTTGGTTAAATGTTAACATTATAAAGACATATAAATTATGGGAACAGAATGCTCCACATAATAACAAGATGCATTTCTCAAGGACAGGATATGTCATTCTTTTTATTTCTTTGGTTGGTTTTAAATTCCACACTTTTTAGCACAGTATCTTAAATATATTAGAAAATATTATTTGGGAAATTCTTTATCTGCAATTCACAGCTAATTGAGGCTTTTTTTCCCCCTTCTTTTTAAGGATGCACCTTCAGCATATAGAAGTTCACAGACTACAGACTGAATCAGATCTGTAGCTGAGGTCCACACTAGAGCCATAGCAACATCAGATCTGAGCTGCATCTATGACCTATGCCACAGTTACGGCAATGCCAGATCCTTAACCCACTGAGCTAGGCCAGGGATCAAACCCACATCCTCATGGACACTATGTCATGTTCTTAACTTGCTGAACCACAACAGGAATTCCAATTGAGGCTTTTTAAAATAAGAACATTTATAATCTTCCTTAACAAGAAGTATGACAGTAGACTATGCAGGATTAAAGAATTCAGCCATTTAATTGTATCACTAAGGACCTTGGGTGGTTCACTTTTCACTTTTGCCATTCAAAGTGTTTTTGTCATCCAATGACTGCCCCCTCATCACTCCAAGATGGCTGCAACAGCTCCAACCACTCTATCTTCACTCTACTGTGGCCAAGGAGAAGAACTACTTCTACCAGTATCTATTTTACCATGGATTCAAATCTTTCCCAGAAAACTTACAGCCTTCCTGTCAAGGAATCAATATTTCATCATGTTCTATTTCCAAGGGAGACAAGGAACTGAGAATCTTTTTAGTTTCCATCTTTAAGAAGGGCAAGAGATATTGCCTCTAACTTGTAATAGGGATGGAAGGACAGTGTCTTCCACAACAAATCTTCTGTAAATATTTGATGAATGAATGATATATAATCATGATTATGGAAGGTCAATGATGTCATTGATTACCCCACTATTTCCTTAGATAAAACTCTAGACTCTATTGGATATCACTTTTAATATTAGATATTTGGTTTTATAATTTCCAACTCAAGAAGAAGTAATAGGAATACTACCCCCAATTTGCTTTACTTGGACTCCCATTTCAGAACATCTGAAAAAAATTATCATAGTCAGAGAATCAAGAATGAAGCAAGACATCATACAACAAAAGAATATTTGATGAGAAGCAATGATTTTTCTAACTACCCTGATAAGTAATTGTAGTTAATACTATTTCATGTATTACTGAAAAAACTGATTAAAATTCTATGAGAAGGGAAGCTATGTATAGCATGAGAGTTTTGAGAGGGAACTGGTGGTACTTTCAGAATCCTCAAGTAAGAAAATAGATTAATTGACACAAGGACCTCTTTCAAGTTATATAGTATGTCTTGTCTGTCCTACTTAGCACTGAATCATCTTCTTAACACTGTTACTGACTTAATTGTTTGACATGTATACTATTTCTTTTCCCATTGAATTGAAAAATCTTGGGGAATAAAGATATATTTTTTATAGCAGCATCTTAACCAGCGATGATTTTGCCACTCAGGAGACATTTAGAAAAGTCTGTAGACATGTTTGGTTGTCACAATTTAGGGGGAGTGCTATCTTCATGTAGTGGGTAGAAGCCAAGAGTGAAAATAAATAATCTTCAGTGCAATGGATAGCTCCTTCCACCACTGACAACAAAAAGTTGTCTAAACCATTAGTGCTGATGTTGAGAAACCCTCTTTTTTACAATGAGCCTCAAATTCCTTATTTAATATTATATACCTTTGAATTCTGCCAGTTCTTTTTTAAATTTTATTTTATTTTGTATTGGAGTATAGTTGATTTACAGTGTTGTGTTAGTTTCAGGTGTGCAGCAAGGTGATTCAGTTATACATATACATATTTCATTTTTTTCAGATTCTTTTCCCATGTAAGTTATTACAGAATACTGAGTTGAATCCCCTATGCTATACAGTAGGTCCTTACCGATTATCTATTTTATATGCAATAGTGTGTATATGTTAATCTCAAACTAATTTGTTCCTCCCCTCCACCTTTCCCCTTTGGTAAACATAAGTTTGTTTTCAAAGTCTGTGAGTATATATCTGTTTTATAAGTAAGTTCATTTGTATCTTTTTAAGAATATATATATGAGAGATGATATTGTCTTTCTCTAACTTACTTCATTAGTATAACTCTAGTTGCATCCATGTTGCTGCAAATGGCATTATTTCATCTTTTTAATGGCTGAGTAATATTCCATTGTATATATGTACCTTACCTTCTTTACACATTTCTCTGTCAATGGCCATTTAAGTTGCTTCCATGTCTTGGCTGTTTTAAATAGTACTGCAAGGAACGCTGGAGTATAGATCGCCAAGAAGCACATGAAATGATGCTTAACATCACTGATTATTAGAGAAATAACAATCAAAACTACAATGAAGTATCATCTCACACCAGTCATAAGGATCATCATCAAAAAGTTTACAAATAACAAATGCTGCAGGGGATGATGAGAAAAGGGAAATCTCCAACACTGTTGGTAGGAATGTAAATTGGTACAACCACTATGGAGAATAAATGGTATGGAGGTTTTCTTAAAAAACTAAAAACAAAACTACCGTATGATCCAGTAATCCTATTCCTGGGCATATATCTGGAGAAAGCCATGATTCAAAAAGATAAATGCACCCCAATGAATTGTGTCAATTTTTATAACTGAGAATTCAGCTGGGAACAGCCACTAATGTTTTCTTTTAACACCTTGTAATGTGAACTGTTCAAGCTCCTCAGATTTCTCTATGCACAGACATTTCAGTGTGCCCCAAGAATGTGGAGACTTTCTGTATAACTCAAGTCTAAGCTGACTGTAGACATACTGGAAATATGTGCTGAACAGAATTGAAATTAATTTGATGTTCAGACCAGTAAAACAACCTTGGGCCCTTGCAAATATCTCTGCTAGTGGTTCAAACTAGTTGAAAGGGCTTCAACTGAATGCAAAATCATGTTGTAAAGTTCTAACAGAAGTGCTTTTAAAAACTGTTAAATGATTGCAGATGACACATCTATTTCAGTTTCAGTGAGAACATCTGAGAGAGATAACAAAGTGATCTGAAGCAATTTCCACCAACAATTTGAGGAAATTAGAAAAGATGCCAGAAAACTATACTGCAACAGAGGAAAATGAAATGCATGGCTTCCCTGAGAGACCAGGGAAGGGAAAAATGTTATGCTTTCTTGCTGTTCTACAGGTCCTCTCAATGATTGGCCCTGTATGCTGTGAGTTCCATGGAAATAGTATTTAGATATCTCATTCTGACCAAGCACCACTTGGCCTTTTTCAATTTCCCGTGGAAAACATTAAGAAGCATATGTGTTGCATGAGTAGGTGTTCTGTGTTATACTTTCTGGTAAGTTGCTTCATTTGTTTGCAATTTTCTTAAATGGTGAAAAAAAAAAAAGGAAGAAAGATACAAGTAGGGCTTTTCTCCGTTATGTTCAAGTGTTTGGCCAGAAGCTCCCCTGAGATTCTGTGATAGCTCATCTATAATATGGTGCAATTGGATCATCATTATACTTACATACCATCTGCTCACTTCTCTAATTCTGCTTTTTTACCCACTTGTTTCCATTTTTAACTATTTTCATCTGAAGTGATACACATTTGCTAAGAAAAATCCCAAGCATATTGGATGTAGGAGGACTTCTGGACAAGAGGCTTTCAGAGTGTTGGAGAATGGGATTTTTATTTAACACATATACATCTATTTCATTTAGAGCTGATTTTTTGAGGTCCTATATTTGGGAAGTTCATTAAACTGCGCATTTCACAGTTTTGCTGTTCTTTTCTCTTTAATGATGCTATTTGGATTCAGGCACACATTCAGGAGGGCTGGAATGGAGCCAATTTGTGAAATTTGGTATCTGAAATTCTAATCATTCTAGATTATGAATTCTGCATCACGCATAACATTCTGCCCCCTGATACACATACACTATTCTTGCAGAGCTCTCTTGCCACCACTGACCTTTCTCAACAAACTTTCAATTAAAACAATAAGCCTAGGAAATATGGCTATCTCATCATGCCTTCTGGTGCAAGTCCTTTCCACCACCTCCATATGAAAATTATTAATGCTGCCGTATTTTCCTGTTGAGAGTAGTATTTCTTTCTATAGCATTCAATTATAATTGAAAAACTCTAATGTTAAACACTAAATTCACTGTGTTACCTGACAGTTGATCAAGTGACAAGCATGAGAGCAACTAACGCATTGTATTGTACTCTGCATGCCTGTTCTTATACTTCATGTGTTTTCCATGATTCATGCACATAAGAACTTCAGGAGGTAGGTATTAATTTTTCACCATTTTTAAAAACATAAGTATATTAAAGTTTAGTGATAGTAAGAAATTCAATAAATTTTCATGACTACTATTTCTAGAATTAGAGTAAAACAAGATTGTCTAATCTCAGAACCATGTTCTTAACAACTAAGTCTAATTTGTTTGTTTGATAACAAGATTTCTTATCAGTAGCAGTGACACTATCACTACCTCAGGGACTCTGTCCCACAGGATGACACTTATCTGGTCTCTTTCTTTCTCATTGCCAAGTATTTCCACTCTATTGAGAGTGAAAGCAAAATGGTAAGAGAGGAAATCCCTAAGTCAAGAACTGACTTAAATAAATTAGATGCTGAACTACATCTGTGAGCAAAAGAACCCTGCACTGAGATTATAGATTCTTATTCAGGCAAACTATTAGGTCCCAAAAAGGGCCCTAAAATTCTATGCTTGTTCTTTGAAACTATGAGTTAAATTAGAATAAAAAGTTATTGGACATAAAAATCAGCAGGTTTCTATACACTAAAAATGAACAGCCCAAAAGGAAATTAAGAAAACAATTCAATTTACAATAGCATCAGAAGAGTAAAAATACTTAGGAATAAACCTAATCATGAGACAAAGGACGGAAATCTACTAGTGTTGCTGAAATATATTAAAGAAGACACAAATAAATGGAAAGATAATCCATGTTCATGGAATGAAAGACAATATTGTTAAGATGTCAATACTACCAAAATGAGCTACAGATTTAATGCAATACCTACCAAAATCCCAGTGATGTTTTTTGTGGAAATAGAAAAAAAATCTATTCTAAAACTCATATGAAATCTCAAGGGACACCAAGCAGCCAAAACAATCTCAAAAAAGAACAAAAGTTGGTGGTCTCATAACCTTGAGATCACTTAATCTCGAAACATATGAGATAAGCTATAGTTATGAAAACAGTGTGGTACTGACACAAAGGAAGAGGAATAAAAAAGAAAGCCCAGAAGTAAATCCTCACATGTACAGTCAAATGATTTTCAACAAGGTTGTCAATATTATTCAATGGGGAAAGGACAGTCTTTTTAAAAAATAGTTTTGGAAAATTGGATATCCATGTGTAAAAAAATGAAGTTGGACCATTACTTTATACTACATAATAATAAACTCAAAATAGGTCAAAGAAGTAAATATAAAAGCTAAAACTATGAACAAGAGTTTTAAGTTTTACAAAACTATAAAACCTAGAGAGGTAGGGAAAAATCTTCGCAACATTTGATGTGACAATGATTTTTTTGGATAGGATACCAAAAGTATAGGTAACAAATGTTAAAATAGTTTAATTGGACTACATCAAAATTTAAGACTACTTGGCACAAAAAGACAGAATCAACAGAGTAAAAAAGGTAACATATGGAATAAGAGAAAATATTTCTGGGTCATATATCTGATAACTGCTTAATATCCAGAATTTATAGAGAACTCCTACAAGTCAACAACAACAACAATAACAGCAACAAAACAAAGAATCTGATTTTTAAAAATGGGAAAGAGGCAGACTGGGAAAAATATTTGCAAATGATGTGACCAACAAGGCTTAATTTACAAAATATACAAACAGTACATACAACTAAATAACAACAAAAAGTGGGCAGAAGACCTAAAGACATTTCTCCAAATAAGACATAGAGATGGCCAACAGACAATGAAAATATGCTCAATGTTCCTAATTACTAGAGAAATGCAAATCAAAACTGTGATGAGGTGTCACCACACACTGGTCAGAATGTTGACAAGAGTCAATTGGAAAAGTACAAATTGCAATAATTTGGTAACAAAATAAAGTAATATTAGACTCTGACAGTGTAAAATAAATATCCATAAGTCTGCATCAAGGATGGAATATCTGTATAAATCACCTGAAATTCTTCTGAACAGGATAATTATCTATTCTTAATGAGTGAGTGGGTGAGTTTTGATAGTTCTGAGATATATTTGTCGGGTCTTTTGTAGAAGGTTTTTTTTCTTTTTTCTTTTTTTTGTCTTTTGTTTTTGTCTTTTTAGGGCCACACCTGTGGCATAAGGATGTTCCTAGGCTATGGGTCCAATCATAGCTCTAGCTGCTGGCCTATGCCAGAGTCACAGCACCATGGGATCCGAGCCACATCTGCGACCTATACCACAGCTCATGGCAACACCGGACGCTTAACCCACTGAGCGAGGCCAGGGATCAAGCCTAGTCGGGTTTGTTAACCACTGAGCCATGACAGGAGTTCCTGTAGAAGGTCTCTTAGTTGGGATTTTTCTGATATTTTTCTCATGGTTAGGGAAATGGGTTTGGGGGAGAAATATTCAGAGGTAAAGTACCATTCTCAATATATCCTAAAGGGTGCATCCTATCCACATGACCTCTAACTGTTGATGTTGACCTTGATCATCTGGCTTTCCATAAAGTTTTTCAGATCCCTCCTCCGTAAAATTCCTCTTTACATATAGGGACATTCTACAAAATATTCTGACTAGCGGGCCTCAAAAATTTCAAGGTTGTAAAAAAAAAGAAAGTCTGAGAAATTTTCATGGTCAGGAGGAACTTAAGGGGACATAGTGACTACATACAGTGTGGTACCTTGGATGGGATGCTGGGACAGAAAGAGAACATTAGGCAAAAACTAAGAAAATCTGGAGTTCCCTGGTGGTGCAGCAAGTTAAGGATTTGGCATTGCCACTGCTGTAGTTCAGGTTGCTGCTGTGGCAGGGGTCTAATCCCTGGCCCTGGAATTTCTGCATGCCTCAAGTGCAGCCATGCAGCTGAACAAACAAACAAACAAAAAACTCAGGAAATCTGAATAAACTATGCAGGCTAGTTAATAATAATTAGAATTAATAATAGGGGAATTGGGTGTGGGGGGAAACAGAAGCTCTCTGTACTACCTTCATAATAATTCTGTTAATCCAAAACTGTTCTAAAATAAAGTTTGTTTAAAAAAAAGAAGAAAAATGTAACTTCAGTTAAATGTAAGGAAAAAAGAAATATAATTGTTTAAGTAACATTCATTCATCTCAAGCCTTCTCTCCCAACATTTTGGTTCCAATTTTCTTCAAGATTCAGATTTAAGGACCATTTAAAATGAAAAACAAAGATACAAACAAACAAACACGGACCATAAAAAGGGACCTAATATTTTGAAAGAGAAGAAAAACAACAACAAAAAGAAATAATCTGTATTTAAAGATCATGGTGGGAGGATGATTATGAATATAATCCCTGTATCAAAGCATCCATGTGTTTGTAAGCAGAATGTACAAAAAGATCACCATCCCTGCCCTATGGAGTCATCTGATGAAAGTCAGCATGTTCAGCAGCCTTTCCGCATGATTTCTGCTCAACAGGAAGTAAGACAAAAGCAGAATTTAAGCTGTGCAGCTCTGGACAATCTGTGCCGTTAGAACTCTGTGAGAAGTAGGCTAAAGCAGTGTATTTCCTCCTCTACAACAACTCACAACACATCTGCTTTCTACAAACTATAAAGGGATGGCGTTTTGTATCACAGTATCAACCCCTCTACTATCTAGTTGCCAATCTTTGGGAATCCAAAGGGATGTCAAACACACTACAACTACCAAAACAATTTCAAGGTCAGCTAATGGTCTGTCCACTTGCAAAAGCTATGAGGATTGTATCAATTGATATTGCTCTTCTCCCCATCTCAAGAAACAGCTGCTTTCCCATTTGCCTGGCGGCTTGCCAAAGAAACACAGTTAGTTAACACCGAGCTGTCAATAATCCATGGTAGCTGGACTTGATAAAGTAATCAGGAGGGGATATCATTTAATCAAGTGCTTCGAAACAGGGAAAAGCAATCGGGATTGCTAATCAGGTAATTGCAGAGGGAATTGCTGAGAAATAATTTGTATTGAACCAATGGAACAAGTCTAGCCTACAAACAGGAGAAGGGATTTTTCATGCTGGTGTCATCCTTACTATGATTGCTAATCTTTGTGCAGTGTGCAAATGAGATAGGAATCCATTCTTCCATGGCATCCAGCTCCGTAAATGTCACATCTCTGGCTTGTGCAAGACACAGATATTGATTGACTAGACCGTCTCTGGAGGAAACAAACTTTGCTGAACCTTTAAGGAAAACATGGACACAATAGATCACATTCAAAGTCACTTACATCTTGACCCGATTATATCCAAATATGTGATTATGCATAACGTGAGCTTCTAGCCCAATAGAGAATTTAACATCCTGTGGATATTTCTCAGAAATTCCAAGGAGGTGTCTTGAGTGGATTCCTCTTGATTCACTTGATTTATGATACATCTTCGACAGGGTTCCTAGGGAATATAAAAGTTAAAATACAATAGTAAACATTCCTGAATTATGCTCCATAATTTGACTCACATCATTTGTTGAAATTGCATATAATTGTTTATGACCTTTTCATCATTACAAAGATCATTTAAAGCAGCTTCTGATGTTTCATAAAATATAGCAAGATAAAAGTAAACTCAAAATCAGCCAGAACATGAAATAAAATTAAAATATAAATTAAAATGAAATAGACTAACAATAGCAATGTTTAAAGGAAGATTTCCAGAAAGGGAAAAATATTGAATACTTGCTGTGTCCTAGAATGAGTAGTTTTCTTCACTGATTTTTTTTTTGTGGATATTTTACACTACTCACTTTTACTCTTCCATTGCCCTAATTGGCCTATATTCTGAATATTTAAATTATTATAAATATGGAGCCAGAGACCATACATACATACATACATACCATACATACCGTACATACCATCCGAGAAGATTAATTCGCCACTTATTAGTGATGTGTTTTGACACAAGTTAGTTAAGTTCAGGTTATTTGATTATCTGTTTGCTCCTTGAAAAACTGAGCTAAGAACAAATTCTGATACAAAGGTTTATTGTTACAGGAGATAAAGTGCTTAGCCCACTGTGTCATAGAATGTAGTCATCACTTAATAACTGATAGCTATTAATACATCTTCCTATTTTCTTCCCAAGCTGTGCTTCAGAAAACTGCAATCCTATCCTTAAATGCAAGATGGAAATAATTAGTAATGTCTTGGCCTTTTGACAGGGTCCAGTTATAACTCCACAATTTTATATGACCTAAAGAGGATTTTATTAATCTGTACAAATATGACAAGGACAAATTATTTAATGTGCAAGTATTCCTAGCCTTGACCTGTCTCTGCCCTGTTCATTCCATCTGTCAAAGAGAATCTTGTACTTTTCATCACACCTCTTCCTCCTACCCCCAAACTTTACTCTTTAAAAAAGAATTTCATCTAATTACTTTGTGAAATCATGTGATGCATGGAGGAAGATGTTAACTAGACTTACTGTAGTAATCATTTTGCAAAATGTAGAAGTTTGAATCATTAAGTTAATACATGTCAATTACACCTCAATTAAAAAAGTCATGTCAGGTAAACTGGGAGCAAAGAAAGAACTGGAAATTAAAAATGAAAAGATAGAGTAAGAAAAGAGAAGGCAAATACTATATATATTAAAATTTTTTAGCAAAAAAATTATTGGTGGAAATCAGGGCTATGAATCATGCGACTCTGGAGACTCTTCCGGACTTTAGAGAATAGAACAGAGGAAAAGAATTTTAAGAAGTTGTGTTTTGCATTATTTCTGAATTCGTTTTAAAATTATTCAGAAAATAAGTAAAACTTGGTTTTAATTTTTAATAACATTGGTTGTTAGTGATTTTTACGGCACATCTCACTGCTAATATTGGGCCATGTGTCATCCTGGATTTTAATTAGGTTACAAGAAATCGTTCCCTCATTTATACTTTTCTTTTTTTAAGATTTAAAAATTTTTTTTATTACAGTTGATTTACAATGTTCTGTCAATTTCTGCTGTACAGCAAAGTAACCTAGTTTTATATATATATATATAGAAGTGTGTGTGTGTGTGTGTGTATATATATATATATACTTTTCCTCACACCTACTTAAGCTGGTTGTCCTCAGAAAGAACTAATACTTCCAAAGAAAACTAAATAGAATAGCTCTTAATTGAACCTCCATTTGTGAGGCAGGAAAGAGGGGAAAGAGTGCCATCATCATGTAATATATGCGTTGATAACATTGTGTGTTGTTTTGTGATATATAGGCACAAAGCCTTTGAAACCAGCCTTGTTACTGTGCAGGAGTTAAAGTGTTTTTCTCCTAGGGTTCTGACTGCAATAGACTTAATGGGGGACTGGTTTTAATTCGCTTTTCAAAAACTGACCCATCCATTAGTAGATCTACAGAGTTACCCATTCTTTAGTACACAAATATTTGTTAACAATTTTATGGTAAAACTTTAGAAGACATATAATTAGGAGATAGTTTCTTTAAAAAAAAAAAGTCTTCAAACATATCAGAAATGAATGGTGTTGTGTCCTTTGCTTTTCTTCAGACTGATTATTGTTCTAAAGCAAGGAGTTTACCTCTAATAATTTCTATTTCTTTATAGTAACTTCCCTATAATACTTCACATAATGCCATATTCATATGTACTTAGATTAACAAAAGATTGTAGATTTCATAATTCCCTGGTGGCTCAGTGGGTTAAGGATATGGTGTTGTCATTGCTGTGGTGTGGGTTTGATCCCTGACCTGGGAACTTCCACAGGCCATGGGTGCGGCTTAAAAAACAAACACACAAACAACAACAAAAAAAAAGATTTTAAATTTCATCTAAAAAATAAATATGAAAATATCCATGAGCATTTAGATAAAAATGAATATAATGAAAGGAACTTTGGCAGCTATTTATGATGAATACAATCAGATATCAAGATTACTATGAATCCACAGTAATTTCAAAAGTGTAATAGTGGCACAGAAGTAGACAAAATAGAATGAACAAAGGGAAATGCTATTGTACAAGAAGGACTATATTTGAAATCAATAAGAGAAGAGTGGGTACATGGTGCCGAAATACTGGCTAAATATTGGCAAAAAAGGCTAATTTCTCTTTCATGTCCTTTACTACAAATAATTCTTGGTGGAAAACAAAGTAATATATACATTCATAAAATTAATAGAAGAAAAGAGTTGTCTTTCAGAATTGAAGATGTTGATAGATTTAACTACATGAAAATATAGTTTCCTTATTTTGAAAGGCATTTTACTTTAATAAGCAAGTAATGGCTTACTAAGAACGTTCTAACAGCCATGTGGGGAAAAAATGAGGCTGATCCATTTACTTCATTCAACCAAAAAAAATCCTTCCAAATGGATCAAAGATATAACTAAAAAAAATAAATAAATCCATAAAGTAACTGAAGGAACGATAAGTGTAGATTATTTTATTGTCTTATATTGATAAAGAATTTCTATGTTTACCATCAATGGAAATTTCTATAAAGGACATATTAATTTCTAAAAAAAAATGAAACTATAACTAAACTATAACTACATTATAAAACTATAAAGGGGATCAAAATGTAAGTGATAAACTGGAGAAAGGATTTGTAATACATGTGCAATAACATTAATATATAAAGCACTTTTATAAATTAGAAAGACTTATACCCAAAATGAGGAATTGATGGAAAACAAACATTTTTGCAGAAGAAAGGTAAATACTCAATACATTTACAGAAAGGTGTTAAACCATGTTGATAACAGGTTAAAATTTCATTAAATAAGATGCCAATATTTGCATTTTAGTTTAACAAAGAATGCAAATAAAAAATACTCTATTGAAAATGCTATGAATAAATGGTTCAATTTTATATTGTTGGCAGAAAAGAAATCTGTACCGTTTTTCTAGTGGACAGTTTAGCAATCCATATCAAAACTTTAAATGTTCATATCCTTGGCCTTAGCAATTCCAGAGGAATTTATTGCAAGGAGATAGTGAGAAAAATATACAAATTTATAAAAATATATTTAGAACATATAAAAACAACATCAATGTTGTTCATTATGGCAGCTGTAAAAGCCATCCATAAGAGATTGATCAAATATATAACATTCTACCCCTCAAATACCATTTAGCTAATAAAAATTGCCTAAGAAATCCATATTTACTGATGCAGAAAATTCTGTATGATACATTAAATAAGCAAAGTCTATTATTAAACATTATGATCCATTGTGGTGTTATTTTAATAATATGTTCTTATCAGTAGAATATCCATAGTATATAAAATATATTAACGAATAGGCACAAATAAATCTAAGGATTATCAATGGGAATACAGGCGATTTTTATTTTCTTTCTTACGCATTTCTTTGGTTATCTAATTTTTTTAATAGTATGTACTACTTTTGTAGTCAGAAAACAACACCCATTCTGTAAACTACTAAATAGAGCACTGGGCAATATTTGCATTTTGTTAACTTATAATTTAGGCCTTAATCTGTGGGGATTTTATTTTCCTTAGCTGAGTCATTTAAATTGATAATATATTCTTTAATTGTATTAGAGTCTTTTAATTAATATAAAGTATTATACTTAATTACTTTGTCTTTTCCTAGTACAAAATTTGTGACTTGATAGGAGATAAAGAAGAGCTTAATACCTAACCTTGCCAATACACTTCTACCAATAGCAGCTCGACTTTCCCCCTTATAAAGCCACATACTTATTTTTTACTTCCCTCACTTTCTCTTCTTCCCTCCTTCCCAGGAAGAAAGGGCCACCATCCTATTACACACGTAACTTTATTCCAAATATTTGTAGTCTCGTTTTTATCTGACATTGAATGCATCAACTTTGTTTATTTCTTATCTCTTACATCACTTTTTAGGGCTAGTCTAGTCTCTATAAAATCATATAGCTTTGGCCTATTAAGAAAGGTTCTCTGGATTAGACCACATAGTTCACCTTTATTGTTTTTCAGGTAAAAATGCCAAGACCTGAAAAAGTTCTGTGAACTGCTATGGATCACCCATCTTAGTGGCAGGGCCAGACATGTCACTTAGGTATCCTGACACAGTCCCCCGCCTCATACAGCAGATCCAGGACACTTAACACAGATAATGAAATCCTCAGAGGAAAGCTATCTTACAAATCCCTTTATTTTATAGATGGAAAATTTAAAGCCTGTAGAAATAACCAGTAACTGGCTTGGAGTCAATTTATTATCTGTTGTCAATGATGAGAAGAGCGATCTTACATTCTTTTTGCACCAAACTCACAGAGAAGGTGTATATAAATTAGAGATAAAACTTAGCTTGGTGCAATGGAACCAAAGCACATCATGTGGAACACCAGTTTCCCGAAACAAATGACTATGGAAAATTTTGAAGAATCTGAGTTGCCTCTTGGGAGATGCACAGAGCTCATTGGGGCATTAAATTAAAGTCCTGCCAGAAATGATCCATTTTTTCAGTGTATAACCCAGAGTTTTCCAAATGCATGTGACTATGGAACCCTCTATTTCATAAAACCTATCGTCACCTTGTAGATATGTGTTTCATTGAACATTTTGTGATTTTATTTTTTGATTGAGAGCAGAGAGCAATATTCAAATCTCATAAGTGCCAGCTTCTGCATAAATACCCCCAGGCATATGATTTAATTTCTTCATGAGTGACAAGAAGGATAGAAGGGGAAAAAGAAACCCTAAAACCTGTCTCAAAAAAAAAAATTAAGATAAAGCCTGTCTCATCATTATTAGTGTTTTGTTGAACGCTATATATATATATGTGTATGCATACACACACACGCACACACACATATAGTTATGTTGGACACATTTTATATATCTTCAAGTTAAGGTTACTGTTCAAGATCCATAAGAACGTGTGTTTATATGCATATATGAAATATATATAATTTCATTATTGCCCTCATTTTCTCCTCTCTTTTTCTTCCTCTCTCTCCTTCCACCCCCCACTATCTCTCCCTTTTCTTTCTCTTACCCTTCAAAAACAACTGATCTTCATTAGTAAAAAAGTATATAGGCAGTGTTATGTAAATTGAAGCCTACAAGTAACCTTAGTGTCCATTAATAGATGAATGGATAAAGAGGTAGTATATATATGCGCAGCATTTGCAAATGTAATGCCATTTGCAGCAACATGGATGAACCTAGAGATTATCATACCAAGTGAAGTCAGATAGAGAAAGACAAATATCACACGTTATCATTTATATGTGGAGTCAAAAAATAGTATAAATGAACTAACTTATTTACAAAACAGAAATAGACCCACAGACATAGAAAACAATCTTATGGTTACCAAAGGTTAGGAAGGGATAAACTGGGAGTATGGGACTAACAGACACACACTCCCTTATATAAAATAAACAAGAATTTACTGTATAGCACAGGGAACTATATTCTTTATCTTATAATAAATTGCAATGTAGAAGACTAGAAAAGATAACATAAAGATATAGATAGATTTATATCATGGGATCACTTTGTTGTACACCTGAAACTAACATGATATTACAAATCGACTACACTTTAATAAACAAATTAAACTGAAACTGGCAAGATGAATGGAGTAGTTGGTTAGAAACAGTAAATGCAAAAATCATAGCAGGTACTCAATAAATATCAGGGATAAATGCACACATTTCACTGGTTAAATTTCCTTAATCATCACTTTCGACATAGTTTGTTTTTTGTTTTTGTTTTTTTGCTCAAGAATCTATTATGTTAGTTAATGCCCACTGGATAAAATTCTGAGTGTTCAATTCTGTGTCCTCACCCATGCTTCTCCTATTGGAGTAAGTGAGTCTTAAAAATTATGACTGGGGGCTTTAGACTAAGACAAGTATGAGAGTGACTCCAGCTCAACCATCAGTATGTATGTGGCTATGGACACTGTTTCTTAAGCAGTTGGGATCCTATTTTATCCCTCTTATGTCTCTCACAATGCCAGATACATAACACAAATTTAATGAAATGTGTTAATTAATGAACATATTTTTAAGCAATGTTAACTCTTATGGTGAACTGAATGTTTGTATTCTCCTGACATTCTTATGTTGAAATGTTAATCCCCAGTGTATTGATATTTGGAAGTGGGACTCTTTCAAGAGAATTAGATTTAGACGAGGTCATGAGGGCATGGTCCCCCATGATGACATTAGTGTCCTTACAGGAAGAGGAAGAAGCCAGAGCCCTCTCTCCATCCTATAAGGACACAGCAAACCAGGAAGACCTGGTTTGGCCTGGCACCCTGATTTTAGGCTTCTCAGCCTCCCCACCTGTGAGAAAAGTAAATGTCCACAATTTAATCCACCCAGTCTGTGGCACTCCTTTTATTTTATGATAGGAAGCATTTTCTAGACTCCAGATGAGACCATTATTTACTTCTAGGGGCTTCTGCCTTCCTATTCCATGCATCATCCTCTATGTGCCCACTACATTGGGCCACTGCTATCCTAAAGCACTTCCTCTCAATCTTTAACATCATGTGAATTGACAGAGTATCTTCTTAATATTCATATTCTGGTTCAGTGGATCTCTGTGGGCCCAAAGATTTAGCATTTCTAACAAGCTCCTAGGTGATGCTGAAGCTGCGGTTCATGCACTCTGTTTTTGTTTTGTTTTGTTTTGATTTGTTATGTTTTGTTTTTAGAGCCACACAGCCAGCATATGGAAGTTCCTGTACTAGGGGTCAAATCAGAGCTGCAGCTCCCGGCCTGGATCCAGCTGCATCTGTGACCTATGCCTCGTCTTGCAGCAACACCAGATCCTTAACCCACTGAGTAAGGACAGGGATGGAACCACATCCTCATGGATACTAACTGGGTTCTTAAGGCACTGAGCCAAAATGGAAACTCTTTTTTCTTTTCTTATTTTCTTTCTTTTCCCCCTTTTTTCTTTATTCACTTCCAGTAGTAGGGCCAAGTGCACATCTCTCTTTCTATGGTTCTAGGTTTTTATATCTATTATTTTTGCCTTGTTTTCTTTTTTTTATGTTTCCCCATCTGTTTTACCTATATAGTTCCTAGATTTCTGCATAGCAATCAATTACTTCAGCATAGGTCTCCCACTACTCCCTGAGTTTTAGAAAATGAAGGTTCTCCAGTACACATAGGTTTTAAAATACCATATGATATCACTTATATCTGGAATCTAATATACAGCACAAATGAAACTTTCCACAGCAAAGAAAACCATGGACTTGGAGAATAGACTTGTGGTTTCCAAGGGGGATGAGGAGGGAGTGGGGTGGATTGGGAGCTTGGGGTTGATGGATGCAAACTATTGCCTTTGGAATGGATCAGCAATAAGATTCTGCTGTGTAGCACTGGGAACAATGTCTAGTCACTTATGATGGAGCATGATAATGTGAGAAAATAGAATGTGTACATATATGTGTAACCAGGTCACCATGCTGTACAGTAGAAAAAAAAATTGTATTGGCCATAAAAGAATACTATGAACAACTATATGCCAACAAATTTGACAATCTGAAAGAAATGGATAATTTTCTAGAATCTTACAGCCTGCCAAAACTGAATCAAGAAGAAACAGACCAACTGAACAGACCGATCACTAGAAATGAAATTAAAGATGTCATAAAAACACTCCCTACAAATAAAAGTCCAGGACCAGATGGCTTCACAGGCAAATTCTATCAAACATATAAAGAGGAATTGGTGCCCATCCTCCTTAAACTCTTTCAAAAGGTTGAAGAAGAAGGAATACTCCCAAAGACATTCTATGATGCCTCAATCACCCTCATTCCAAAACCAGACAAAGATAACACCAAAAAAGAAAACTATCTGCCAATATCTTTGATGAATATAGATGCAAAAATTCTCAACAAAATCTTAGCCAACCAAATCCAACAACATATCAAAAAAATTATACACCATGACCAGGTTGGGTTCATCCCAGGTTCACAAGGATGGTTCAACATACGCAAATCAATCAGCATCATACACCACATTAACAAAAAAAAAGTCAAAAATCATATGATCATCTCAATAGACGCAGAAAAAGCATTTGACAAAGTCTAACATCCATTCATGATCAAGACTCTCGCCAAAGTGGGTATAGAGGGAACATTCCCGTACATAATCAAAGCCATTTATGATAAACCCACAGCAAATATAATACTCAATGGGGAAAAACTGAAAGCCTTCTCACTCAAATCTGGAACAAGACAGGGATGCCCACTCTCACCACTGCTCTTCAACATAGTTTTGGAAGTCCTAGCCACAGCAATTAGACAAACAAAAGAAATAAAAGGCATCCATATAGCAAGAGAAGAGATCAAACTGTCACTGTATGCAGATGACATGATACTATGCATAGAAAACCCTAAGGACTCAACCCAAAAACTACTTGACCTGATTAATAAATTCAGCAAAGTAGCAGGATATAAGATTAACATTCAGAAGTCAGTTGCATTTCTGTATACCAGCAATGAAATATTAGAAAAGGAATACAGAAAGACAATACCTTTTAAAATTGCACCTCACAAAATCAAATACCTCGGAATACACCTGACCAAAGAGGTAAAGGACCTATATGCCGAGAACTATAAAACTTTAATAAAAGAAATCAAAGAAGATGTAAAGAAATGGAAAGATATTCCATGTTCATGGATTGAAAAAAATCAATATTGTAAAAATGGCCATACTACCCAAAGCAATCTACAGATTCAATGCAAACCCTATCAAATTACCCATGACATTTTTCACAGAACTAGAACAAACAATCCAAAAATTTAGATGGAACCACAAAAGACCCAGAATTGCCAAAGCAATCCTGAGAAACAAAAACCAAGCAGGAGGCATAACTTTCCCAGACTTCAAGCAATATTACAAAGCCACAGTCATCAAGACAGTGTGGTACTGGTACCAAAACAGACAGACAGACAAATGGAACAGAATAGAGAACCCAGAAATAAACCATGACACCTATGGTCAATTCATCTTTGACAACAGAGGCAAGGACATAAAATGGGGAACAGACAGTCTTTTCAGCAAGCATTGCTGGGAAACCTGGACAGCTGCATGCAAAGCAATGAAACTAGAACACACCCTCACACCATGCACAAAAATGAACTCAAAATGGCTGAAAGACTTAAATACAAGACAGGACACCATCAAACTCCTAGAAGAGAACATAGGCAAAACACTCTCTGACATCAACCTCATGAATATTTTCTCAGGTCAGTCTCCCAAAGCAATAGAAATAAGAGCAAAAGTAAACCCATGGGACCTAACCAAACTGAAAAGCTTTTGCACAGCAAAGGAAAACAAAAAGAAAACAAAAAGACAACTTACAGAATGAGAGAAAATAGTTTCAAACAATGCAAAGGACAAGGGCTTAATCTCCAGAACATATTAGCAACTTATACAACCCAATAGCAAAAAAGCCAATCACCCAATGGAAAAATGGGCAAAAGACCTGAATAGACTGTTCTCCAAGGAAAATATACAGATGACCAGCAAACACATGAGAAAATGCTCAACATCACCGATTATAAGAGAAATGCAAATCAAAACTACCATGAGATATCACCTCACACCAGTCAGAATGGCCATCATTAATAAATCCACAAATAACAAGTGCTGGAGGGGTTGTGAAGAAAAGGGAACCCTCCTGCACTGTTGGTGGGAATGTCAACTGGTACAGCCACTATGGAGAACAGTTTGGAGATACCTTAGAAATCTATACATAGAACTTCCATATGACCCCGCAATCACACTCTTGGGCATATATCCGGACAAAACTCTACTTAAAAGAGACACATGCACCCGCATGTTCATTGCAGCACTATTCACAAAGGACATGGAAATAACCCAAATGTCCATCGACAGAGGATTGGATTCGGAAGATGTGGTATATATACACAGTGGAATACTACTCAGCCATAAAAAAGAATGACATAATGCCATTTGCAGCAACATGGATGGAACTAGAGAATCTCATACTGAGTGAAATGAGTCAGAAAGACAAAGACAACCATGGACTTGGAAAATAGACTTGTGGCTGCCTGATGGGAGAGGGAGGGAGTGGGAGGGATCAGGAACTTGGGGCTATCAGACACAACTTAGAATAGATTTACAAGGAGATCCTGCTGAGTAGCATTGAGAACTATGTCTAGATACTCATGTTGCAGCAAAACAAAGGGTGGGGAAAAATGTATACATGTAAGGATAACTTGATCCCCTTGCTGTACAGTGGGAAAAAAATTGTATTGGGGAAATAACAATTTAGAATAAGAAAAAAATTTATAAATAAATAAAAAATAAAATGTGTAATGGTTCAAAGGCAACAGAAGCTTAATTCCTGCTTATGCAATCGTTTTAGTTCCTGTTTGAAGTATCCCTGGTTAGCCTCCTCATGTGTTGATTCAGGAACATAGGCTTCTATTTTGTGGCCCCACCATTCCCCTTGGTCATCTGAACCCAGAGAATGGAGAGCAAAGGGAATTGGAGATGGCGTGTGACCATTCTGTTCACATTCCATTGGCTGGAACCCATTAGCATGGCCATACCTAACCGCCAGGGAGCTTGGCAAATATGACCTTCTTGTGTATCTGGGAAGAGAATATGGATCTGAGAAGGAGGAAGTCATCTCTAACCTCTGACTAGAATTGGTTTCCCATCCAACTGTGAGTGCCTACGGTAGAATGGCCCAGAGAACCCTAACTGCACTTATCATGGGGTCTGGTGAGTGATAGGTGCTTAATAAATCCTGTATAATAAACTGATTATTGAATAAATACTGTGAAACACTATGAGTTGGACCAATATGAGACTTGAACTATGAGACTAGAATTCACAGACTTGGCTCTTCATTTCCAATATGTGGTAACACAGGTTGCTTCATCCTTTTGAACTTCATTTGCTTTAGACATAAAGAGTAATAATAACTATTTTTCCTATTTAATAGAACTATTCTGAAGATCAAGTGAGATGTGTATGTAATAACTTTTATAACCCTAAAGCAATTGTGAAAAAATAGTTATGCAACCCTATTTTTTCTCTCTCTTTAGGACTGCACCTATAGCATATGGAAGTTCCCAGGCCAAGAGTAGAATTGGAACTGCAGCTGGGGCCTGTGCCACAGCCATGGCAACACCAGATCTGAGCCATATGTTCGACCTATGTAGTTTATGGGAAGGTTGGATCCTTAACAACCAAGCAAGGCCAGGAATTGAACCAGCATTCTCACAATATCAGGACCTTAACCTGCTGAGCCACAGCGGGAACTCCATTATGCAACCATATTTTTTATAATGATGTAATATGTTCTAGCTATATTAGAAGATTTTTCGACTCTATGAACTCATCTTTGAGAACTAAATTATGAAAGGGTTGTTCATACATATCACTGTAGCCATCAGTTGGCAAAGCTTATGCTAAATTTTTATGTTATATTTAGCATCTTGAGAACCTGTTAGGATTTGTTGAGAGGATAAAATGATCTAAGCCATGTGAAGTCTTTAGAACAACACCTGCAATAGTAAGTGCTGAATAAACATTATCATCATCAGGAGAACTGACATGTGTTGAAAAGGATTTTCCCCAAGTGCAATGCTAAACGCTTTATATATTATCTTATTTAATTATCATAGCAACTCTATAATGTTGGTATGATTACCCCATTTTATAAGTTAGGCTAATTTTCCCCTTCATTTACCACTCTGAGTGTCAACATTCATTCATGCTCTGCAAGTCAGGTGTGAAATTGTGCCTATGAATCTACATCTTCCATCGAAGTATGTCTTTCACCACTCCTGAAGTCATATGACAATGGTAGACTAAACCTATCATAAAGGCTGCAACAACTTGTTGCAGAAAGGTTGATATTGTTTGTGAAGCCTTTCTTTATTAGACCCAGATTCCTCTTTAGTGAGACACAGTTCACTTCTCATAGGAGCCTTGTGACAAGTAAATGTATTTACTTCCTTATCCTGACATTGTTTATAAACACGTATTTTTCACAAACCAACAACCAATCCATTTAAATCCACCTGGATTCCATAATGATACATTACTGTCAAGTACTCTAGCCTCTTTAAAGTTCAGTTTATGATGAAAACAATTCAGCAGATGTTCACCATAGGTGATTTCTCCATAATTTTATTTAGTTAAAGTTATTTTATCCTTGGTCCCCTGGAGCAACCGATAGAGGGCACAGAATGCTCAAGAAGGTATCAAGTAGTTGGAGGAGGCTAAAAGCTTGGCTGATGAAAGTGCTTTCCTAGGCTTCTTAGTTAGTGACTGTGGTTTTATGCTCAGCACATGAAAGTCAAGGAGCTAAGAGTGATCTTCCTTCTATCTAATTTGTTAGCACAAAAATTATACCCATCTGTAGGCTGCAATTTCCTGATCTCTTCGTGTATGTCTTCTTCTATTTATTTGCTATCTTTCTGTTTTTAAAGAAATGTCATAGTTCCTATTAGAATACAAAATTTTCAACTCTATTCAGTAATCTACTTTTCTTTTCCCTCCTATGGTGCTTCATGACATGAATGTAGGCAAAAATAGTTGGTCAAATTGGGACTGCACCTTTAGAAATGGAAAAATTCTTCCCATGGTCACTCAGAGATTCACCTTGCAGCTTTATCAGCAAGAGTCTGTACTGCTTTCCATTTTTCTGTGAACTACATGGGTCCAGAATTAAGTGCTCTACTAAAATTGTTTTTAGGTAATTCATAATTAAACTTCTAGAAGACATAGGTTACTTCCTTGAGAATCATGGTCAAGAGCAACTAGCTGTTAACAGAGTAGTCATTTCATTTTAATGCTTCTTCATTGAAATAACTAAATCAAATCGGTTTGAAATAAAACCATTTGTCCAAATCCACAACCAAGTGTCATTTTTTTTTTTAAATATATAGCTATGGAGAGTCTCCTATTTTTTTAAGACCTTGTGTGAATCCATGGTAGTATTGTATAGATAGAGGTAGGTATATAACATTATTGTTTCTTTTTTGTCTTTTTTAGGGCCACCCCTGTGGCATATGGAGGTTCCCAGGCTAAGGTTAAATCCCAGCTGCAGCTGCCAGCCTACGCCACAGCCACAGCAACGAAGGATGTGAGCTGTGTCTGAAACCTACACCACAGCTCACGGCTGGATCCTTAACCCACTGAGTGAGGCTAGGGATGTCCCATGGATCCTCATGGATCCTAGTCAGGTTCATTAACTGGGAGCCATGAAGGGAACTCCCAAGATATATAATATTAAATATTAAAATTACACATACACATGTATTTTATAAGTGTACATATACACTCCACACAAATGATAGGGTAAATGAACTCTTAGCAATGGGAAAAATTTGCAGTGTAAGTACAAAGTAGGAAACACTTCAGAATGAAACATAAGGGAGTGTTTGTGCATATATCCTGGGACATCTGCCCTGGGCCCTATTATCTGAGTATATTTTAATAAATAGAAAATCTAGGAAAGCCATTTCAGGGTGGGACATTATGAGAAAAAGCAAACAAAATGCTTATTGCAACTGAATATGGAGAGGAATCAAGTATAGATAAAGAATCAGAAGGCAGGAAAATCTTTAGGATATGAGGTAGGAAAAGCAGTCTAGGAAGATGTTATAAACAATATGAATTAGTTCTCTACATGGCAGCTTTAAAGGTCTTGATGCATCTAAAGTATAGGGAAGTTATCAAATGTTATACTGCCCTCACACGGGCTCCACAGCCCTCCGGGACAATCACACACCTATATCTAGCTTAAACATTATCTCCAGCACATTGCTAAAATGTCACTTTACCTGGGAAAAGAATCACGAGGATAGAAGATCAGAGGACCATCTCAGGAGTTCCTGGATGTCAACAAAGGGTACCAGAGGGCAAAATGTGCATAAAATAGGTTCAGCTGCTTAGAAAGAAGAACAGTCCCTTATCATTATATTTAAGATTCAAGGCTAAGGAGGGATGCTGAAGGCTGCCAGCTATTCTAGAAGGTCCCACACAAGGACAGGGACATGGAGAGGATAGTAAAGGACCTGTGCAAGGTTGTGAAATGCAGAGCGTGTGTCGTGGGGAGCAGGATCCACTGGAGCTGCACCAAATAACTACCAGATGTACTCCTTTGTCAATGACTTCAACTGAAGGCATTCTAAACTGGATGTAACAGTCCCACCTTTTTAGTGCTGAGAGGTTCATGCCAGCGGAACCTGATGGGGGTTCTTCCTCATGGGGCCAGTTCTTCTTAAGAGATGTGTATAAACCATGTCATTGGCTTTGGAGTTGTGAGCAGAAAGTGGAACAGGGATTGAACCCTGTTGCCAGGAGATTGGGGTTTCCTGGGCAGAAAGGACAAGAGAAATGTGGGCACATATCTGAGTACAAGGAACCCATTATGCTACAGATTCAAAGACCATAGCCCCATGACATGCCTCCTTGTGAGAAATTAGAGGGTCTGGGGTATTTATTCCTTTTGCACTTTGAGGAGCAAAACCTGCTGCCTAGAAAGACTTGTTGAGATGAAATTCTCATAAAACTGATTGAAGAGCTGATTGAAAGCCAGGACTTTTTATTTTTTCCCTCACTAATATGGTCTATAAATCAAGACCTACCAATATTAAACATATTATTTTCTCCTTCTCCCCCCAAAAAATCTATAGAACGAAGTCCCAAATTACTATAGTTTGGGAAAACAACCATTCACAACACACGGGTAAACAATTACAAACTCAAAAACTGATGTTAACTCTATCAGCTGCAGTGCATACGTTCGTTAGGATCCACATTGGTAGACATTTATTTTAATCTTTCAGCACCGCTGTATAAATATAGGCTGTCAGTGTTACAACATGCTTTATGCTGAATACCAGCTAAAGCCTGGCCTTTACTTTGCTGACTACATGAACCATGAAAGCACCATAGCATTCCAAAGGACATAAGGATGTTAAATCCCCCCTACGTTTTAAAGTTTAGATGGATTTAACTTCCTCTTCCACTTGTATTCATTCCAGCCATGCAGATTCTGCACAACCAGTGGAATGTGTGAGGGAAGGGGTCAAAGAGAGTGCATTGCAGTGAAAAAAAGCACTGAGTGAGCCACAAGTCTTCAGAATTAGATTTTACCTTTTTCCCTATCATTTGGGTTAACATGGGCCATCACAATTTCTGGGAATTATTTTCTTTATTTGTAAAGTTAGACAGGGTACACTCTACCAGTGAGTTAAAATTCAAAATTTAATGGTCTAAATTCTCAAGAAAACAGATGTGTAGGAAGTCAAAGGAAAAACTTGAAAGAGCTGAATTCTAATTGCTGTAGCAGAAGTGAGCCAGGATAGACATAGGACATCAAATATGTGTTCCACTTGTTTGCAAGACACACTGGGTTAGATAATCCTGAAGATGTCTCCTTATCTAAAATCCTATGACCATAACATTATACACTTCCAAGCCACTGACTCACAAATTTTCTTGGTAACATAGGAACATATTTTTTTATTGCAAAAAAAAAAAATTGTCTCTCAATTTGCTCCTATTTTTTTTATTTTAATCTGTACATTCAAAGTCTAAAGTAATGCCCAACATTTGGAAGTGACTCTTTATAATAGAAATTCTAAACAGGGTCTTATTCTTTTTATTTTCTTTGATTTTCTTAGAGAAGAAAGTAAGACAAATCCATGCTACCTAGTTTGCCGATGCCATTCAGATTGACGCTTTTAGGTAATTTACTTACAAACCAAGAACTCTACTTTTATTTCAGCAATCTCGATGATGTTTGATCTTTACTTGAAACCTATATAAAATGGCTAAAAGGCAGAAGGCTGTGCTATGTACTTTGAATATGACCAGTTTGCAGAGGAGCCTGACATTTTCCTTCCTGTTAACTCCACCGATACCTTTGTCCTGAGGCATGGGGCCCTCACAATATCATCCTTCCCCCATTTGCCCATGAATTCAACATCTATTTGTTTATTTCTATGAGTCAAGATCATACTGTGTGCCAGGCACTGAGCTTCATACTGAGAAGGCAATGGTTCATCAAATGATAAAAGTTTTTTGCCTCCTAAGAACATGGATCCCAGTAAAGCCAGGAAACAGGCAATGACACCAACATAAGAACCAAGAAAATGAAATCAAACCACAAAGTGCTATGTGCACCCAGAGGAGAGTTATCTAGACTTCTCCTAGTGGGACTAAATAGGCTTTCAAAAAAAGAAAAGATTCCTAAAAATAAGAACCAAGGGGGAGTTCCTGCTGTGGCACAGTGGGTTAAAAATCCAACTGCAGTGGCTCAGTCACTGCAGAGGTGTGGGTTCTAACCTGGGCCTTGTGCAATGGGTTAAAAGATCTAGCATTGTTGCAGCTGTGGCTTAGACTCACTCCTTGACCTGGAAACTTCCATATGCCATGGATGAAGCCATTAAAAAAAAAGAAGAAGAAGAACAAAGGGACAAGTTGAAATTTAATTCACCAGGAGTGGAAGGAGACTTTCTAGGCAGCAAAACCTCAGGTCTAAGACTGATATAATATGTTATGTTCAGATATATGAACACAATTTTGAGAGAAGTATAGTGTTTGGGTGTAGGGAGAGAAAGGGATGTGGTTGATGAGCTAGGTAGGGCTTAACTTAGAGCCATTTAAGTATGACATGACATTAGAAAGATCCTACACAGGGTTCCATGGGACTATTCCTCTCATATTCAGTATCAGTCATATACTTCCACAGTAATGCTGAGTCACAAACTGTCTCAACTTTCAGTGACCTAAAACAATGACTATTTATTTGGCTCATGAATCTTCAGTCAAGTGATTTACACTGGACTAGGATGCCCATGCGCCTGGTCTTGGCTGGACCTCCCGACATGTCTGGGGGATAACTGGATGCTCAGCGGCTGCTCCAGGATGGCTTTGGCTGAGGAGGAGGCTACTTCAAAGGTCTCAACTCAGTCCAAGCATGCTCTCATGAGAAGACAAAAGGACGAAAGGGCCAGAAATGTCTAAGAGTTTTTTCAAGTTTCTACAAGTCATATATGCAAACATTCTTATGTCTAGAGCAAGATGCATGGCCAAGTCAGAATGAAAAGAGTGGGGAAACAGGATTCACCTATTTCATGGGAGGCACCGTAGTCATGTAGCAAAGAGAATGATTACAGGGATGGCTGAAGAATCATGACTATTACTGTCGTCAGTCAATTGAACATGCAACCCCCGCTGGTCGCTGGAGTCTGTGCTTCCCCAGATGACGACTAATCTAAAAGATGACAATGATTTCATGGGATGAGATCATTTCCTAAGTGGATCACTCATCCACGCCCCACTGCCAGCACATACATGCCCTTTGAAGCTATATGCTTTATCTGCAACTTTTCTGAGACAGTGGCCTGCCTTCTCCTAAAAAGTCAAGCAGTGATTGCATTTTGGGGGAAAATAGGGGTGAGGAGAAAAGTGAAATATAAGTGGAAGGGAAATATGTTCATACAAGTAGATGTTTTAGCAATCTTTAGAAAACCATTTAATATAATAAAACCTAAGTACAAGTGTGTTAGTCAACTTTAGTCAAGAATAAATAATGTACCAAACACTGTGCAAAGTACTTTTACATTCTCTCTCTTTCTTGCTCTTTCTTCTAGATACAAACACACACACACACACACACACACGATAAATGCAATTATCATATTATCCTCCCAATTTTACTCTTGAGAAAACTGAGGCTTAGCGAGATTAGAAAACACATAGCACCTGAATTTTAAACCCAACTGTTCCACTCCAGGACCCATTTGTTTAAAATAATGTATGCCAAATTGTCTTATCCTCAAATGTTCTAAATCCTGCCCTTAGAGAAGAGTACATTTGAGAAGACATTTCCAAAGTCTATTTATTATACACTCTTCTTAAAAGTAAATGCCAAGACCCATGAACACTTCCTATAAATGAATAATGCAGTGAAAACCTAAGAAATGTATAGATTGGTGTCACAGAAAGTCTGCTTTCCTAACAAGTTTATCTTTGATCAGTGATTCATTTACATAGATTTTTGTCTATGTGTCAATCCTCATGATTTGTGGCACTGCATATTTTAGAACTTGACATATGCATTCTTTTCACAAGCCGCCTTTCACAGCAGCCTCCATTGTCTATGATAATGAAGAAAGCATGTTGGTAATATAGAAAGCCCAGTTTCTTTCCAAACTACATTAGGACAGATTTTCAGACAAGTCTAACACTTGCTCTACCCTCCTGTGTGTTCATTAAATGGTCACGTTGACTGGCCCTTTACCTGTGGATAAAATATCTATTTATTCAAGACCATATCTAATGAGCATTCACACTGTGTTATGCACTGAGCCTAGACTAAGAGTGACAATGGGGAACAAATCACACATGTACTGTCAAGCAGGAGAGACACAAAACACCAAGTAAGCAAATAACTGAGAATAATTACTACTTAAAATAAAATCTATAGGTATAAACTTGTCCTATATACCTGTAACTCTATGCCTGTAACAATGTTACTTTTACTAGAATGGTCAGGGAAATTCTTTCAGAAGAGGTAGCAATGAGCTTATGCTAACAAGCTCAGAAGAACATGACATGTATATAAAGAGCTGTCTTTAGGCAAAATGCTCAGGGGATGTAGAATCTGGGTTATTCAAATGTTATGAAAATTGAGAGTTGCCCAGGGAGCCATTTCTGTTTCTGCCCTTTTTATGGGCATATAATACTCCCCTTCCATAGCTACACAGGCTCAATCAAGATGAATTGTGTTCTGTTTAATTGGGAGCCCACTATGCCAGTGGCGTAGGTCCCATCTTATGTCTGGGTTTAGTGTTATCTCTGGGTTTGAGATGGGGCACACCTACCAGGAGGAGGTGATGTGACTAGAGGCATAGCTTGGTGGCTGAGAGATTTCGGAGGCCCCAGATCTCTAGGGCAAGACCCCAGAGCAGCATCTGACACAGAGTTGATGCTCCATATCAGCTAAAAACAGAAGGAATGGATAAAACCTCCTGAGCATCAACCTCAACTCCTGTGATGTCAGATCAAGAATAAATAACTAACAAAGTTGCACAAGGCTTAAATGAGGCCAAGATATTTCGTTTAGGCCTAGGCTCATGGAAGGCACCAAAGAGACAGTAGCCACAATGATGAAGAGGAGGGGGCTGGGAAGACATATGTGATGACCTTCATGTGTATTTCTCTGCAGAGATGAGCATGTGGCCCTTGGTTTGCAAGCTAATTCAGCATTAGTACTTACAAGACATCCATATGGTGTGTGAGGATTTTAATCATTATGGACAAGGCCTTGGACATATTATTTGCCATTCATCCTTGTGTCTCAGACCCCTAAATACACTTCATGCTTAATAAATATCTGACACAACTAGTTTATTTAGTTCCTTCCTGCACCCTACAGGATGTCACTCTTCAAGAAAGTGACCTCTGTCATTCTATTTTTCTTTCTTTCTTTTTTTTTTTTTTTCGACTGAGGCTTTGCCTTCTTCTTCAATCATAGTGATAGTAAGTGAAAAGCATTGGGAGTCTCTGTCCCCAAATGGAACTCACTAACTTCAATGTCACAGTCCATCAGGGACTGAAATGTGACTTGTAACTGCCACAGCTTTCCCCAAGCCCAGAGAAGAAATGAGTTACCCTTTGGGTGGGTTGTGCAAGAAGAAAAGCCAGCCTGTTCCAGGAATAGCCACATCCAGGAGAAACAGCAGCAGCTGTGGGTGGCTCTCAGTGACTTGGCTCTGACTGTAAGGAAGACCGAGACGCATAAATTCTGAGGGTGGTTTTGGAGCCAGTTAAGCTCCTAAAGGGGAAGCCCAGTGGATGGACAGGACTGTGATTTGTTGCTGCCTGCTACAAATATGAGTTGGGCTCCTTGAAAGCTGGAACCCTGCTTAATTTACTTGTCAAGTAGCCTGATGGATTTGTCCATAGAGTTTTTAAATAGAAGATAAAGCTCTTTACTTTGCGTGCCTCTTCCCTGCAGTGGGAAACGTATCCATCACTTGCCTAGATCGATGTGGCTAATTCAAGACTTCAGCCCCACCCCGTTGAGTACTCTATCTCTACTGTGTAAATATCATTATTTGGAATGGAATTTAAAGATTGCCCATTGTGTTTTCAGCTTGTTTTCCAATGAAGGCTCTAGGGAGCAGAATCCACAGTGGCCTCTCTTTGGAGGTCTGTGGGCATGTCCAGCGGCGGCAGTGGTGCCATCAAAGAGGCTCAGATGTAGAGATCTAGATGGACTTGGGGAGCAGGGGAGCTTACAGAGGTGAATGCTCAGCCTACACCATGATTTCTCGCTATTTTTCAATCTTATTTAGCCCACTCTCCTAAGGATTCTATACATTTTTATTTTTATTTTCTTTGATTTTTAAAATATTATATTAGAGTATAGTTGATTTACAATGTTGTGTAAGTTTCAAGTGTATGTTACTAAGGGGGAATAGTGGGGGGAGGGATAAATTAGGAGATTGGGATTTATATATATATATATATATACACACACACTATCTTAGCCATATTAAATAGATATACAAATATACCTATACACTATATAGATCTACTATATATGTATATACATATATGTACACACATATATATATACTTATCTGTATAAAATAGATAAGTAACAGGACCTACTGTATAGCACAGGGAAATCTATTCAAAACTCTGTATACTCTTACTCTCTCCTTAGGAAGGCTTTTGGAGCAGGGATTTAAAAAACACAACTCTTAGAGTTTCCTGGTCTCCATGAAATATAAGGAAAAGAAACATGAATTCCAAGTGCAGAATATCTGTTAATTTGCAACTCTTTGACTATGCCTTTCAATAGAGACTGAAGAATCCAATATAAAATCACTAATAAATACTGAATGTGCCTGTTTGATTTGTAGTTTTATAGCAGCTGTAAGTGTATGCCTGAATGTGAATTTATATGCCATCTTCTTTATCCTTCATTTGCAAGCTATAATGTATAATTCTATTTGTTCCAGCAAGGTGAACTGAATACAAAAACCCCCCATTCAATAGAATATTTACTTTGCTTCTTTTAAAAACTGCTTATTTTTTAACAATGGAAACAGATAATTGAATTCAAGTTCCTTTGGCAGAAAAAAAAATATTGAGAACAAAACATTTATATTCATATGATTAATGAGTAATTGTTTTTAAATACCAACATTGAGATAAAATGAGAGAATTCAAAGCACTCAATTTTTTTCTCCTCTTTAAGCAATAAGTTAAGATGTTAAGGATTTCCCTACAAATTGTTCAAATTTTAAAATCTTATTTTAATTAAAAATAAAAATATATCTGGTTCAAAGATAGCAATGTGAACTCAATTGCTCATATATTTAGCCCTCCCCAAACACCACTAATATGCTCCAAACATAAATTCTTAATGCAGTATAAGTGTAAACTAAGATGGAATTTTTCTTTTACTTTTTTTAACATGACACCAATATCAGAAGTCATAATAGAAAAGACTGATTACATCAAAAATAAAAAGTTTTATAACAGCAACAACAGCAAAAGAACAAAAAGAAAGTGAAGAATCAAATAACTCAATAGAAAAACATTGGCAACTGATGATAGAGTGCCGATATACCTAATAGACAATTAATTGTTACATATCAAGAAGAAAACCTAGAAATCACAATATATAGATAGCATAAGAAGATGAAAAGGCAATTTACCAAGAAGGGCTAATGATTAACATATTCCTTAAAAGATGCTTATACTCACTGATAACAAAGAAGAAAATCAAATTAAAGTTCAGAGAAGCAAAAATATAAAAGAATGATACCATACAATATTAGCACACATGTAGAAAAATCAGTCACTTTCACATATTCTTTATACAAGTATAAATTCACTATATTTTTGGAGAACACTTTAGAAATGTGAAATAAAATTTTACCTATCCATGTTGACACAGAAATTTCACTTGTGGAAATCTATCTTTAAAATAAATATTTAAGCAAATAATATTCAAGGATGTTCAGTAAAGTATTGCTGAGTCCATCATGAGAAACAATATAAATATCCATTAATAGTGATGTTAATAATTAATAATTATATGATGATAAAGGGGGATAATGTGGCTATTTGAAATGTCGTGAATATGTAGGTATTGAAACAGGTATTCCTACAGGATTGCGACATAAAAAAGCAATTAAAGAAACTCATGTATTGCCTTTGGTTTTAGAAATTAAAATTTCTACTCATTAAAAATATCCAAGGGAGTTCCCGTCGTGGTGCAGTGGTTAACGAATCCGACTAGGAACCATGAGGTTGCGGGTTCAATCCCTGCCCTTGCTCAGTGGGTTAAGGATCCAGCATTGCCGTGAGCTGTGGTGCAGGTTGCAGATGCGGATCGGATCATGTGTTGCTGTGGCTCTGGCATAGGCTGGTGGCTGCAGCTCTGATTAGACTCCTAGCCTGGGAACCTCCATATGCCGTGAGAGAGGCCCAAGAAAAGGCAAAAAGACAAAAAAAAATCCAAAATTTTAATGAACACTGAGAGAAAATGTCCCTATTCAACTGATTTTTTGTTTCTATCATAGCCCAACCTTGAATACATATGCAGTGTGATTTGCACATGCAACTTTATTCATTTTTTTAAAAGATCTTATTTAAAATATATTTTCTTATCTGTTGGGGTACAGACAGATTTTTAAAGGAGGTTTTTATTTTTTGACTGTGTGTAATGAAATTTAGCTTTTATTTCTAAGGACCGCTAATGACAGTGCTGTGCTTTCTATTTGAGAGTAATTCTAAATTTTCCCAGTATATTTTAATCCTAGGAAGGGGAAATCACCATGGATGCTATTTCTACTTGTAGGTTAATGTCGATTCATTCATATTTTCTTAAATATGTTCATACACGCGTTACGTAAGCAAATAAAGTAGACAGGATATAATAACGTGATGAACATTATGGGGAATAAAAGTGAGTAAAGGATGTGTGGACTCAGGGATATGTACAAACAATATTAAAAAAAGCAAAGTGGGTGTAGAAGGCAGAAGCAGGCTCCCCACCCGAGGGGTTGGCTGCTGCCCCACCCAATAAGGATCAGCCAGGGACCCCAGTACCCATAACTGATTTATGAACAACTTGCTCCTGTAACCTGAGGTCTCTAATCTAGGGTAGCTGGGAACAGCCCCCTGCTTAAGTGCCTGCTGGCAAAGACGGCATTAAATAAGCATTCCATGAAGACAAAACAAAAGAAAACAAACAAAAAAAACTGGTTGATATAATCCCTTGCTTAGAAACTGAGAGAGACTAAAAGCAAAAATGCCCCCAGAGCAACAAAGCATATCCAGAGCCCAGATCTTTTTTTCTTATCCCAGTCTTCAATAAAAAGGACCAAAAGTCCTTTGAGAAATAGCTGGCTCTAGGGCTGGGGTAGTGAATATATGAGATAAGCCTGAAGGATAGATACTGTAGTGTCAGAAAGTAAGGAATATTAAAATTCCAACACACACACACACAGATGTGCTAATCTGAAAGGGATACAGGAGCTAACTGAAAGAACTTCCAGTGGCTAAAGCTGGAACAATTTGAGCAACAAATAAGTAACAGAGTATCAGATTATAAACCATAGTATAAAATATACATTGATGAGTCTACACTGAGGTAATTGTATGATCAAATAGATAGATACATAGATAATCTCCCATGCAGAATTCCAAATAATTTATGTAGATACTCTATGCTTAAGAGGATAGAGCATAATTCTTCACTTCTTCAATGTGAGATGAGCCTAGTGACTTCCTTTGAAGAATATTATTTGGAAATCAGGAACAAAAAAAAAGTAATTTTTTTTTTGGCTTTTTAGGGCCACACCCACAGCATACGGAAGTTTCCAGGCTAGGGGTTGAATGAGAGCTGCAGCTGCCAGCCTATGCCACAGCCATAGCAACACCACATCCAAGCTGCATCTGCAAACTACACCACAGCTCACCGCAGTGCCAGATCCTCAACCCACTGAGCAAGGCCAGGGATCAAACCTGCATCTTCATGGATATTTGTCAGATTCGCTACCACTGAGCCACAACAAGAACTCCAAAAAAGAGTCATTTTTACATTGGAGAAACCTGACAAGTGCTACCTAAACCAGGTGGCCAAGGTCAACATGAGAAGTGCTAAGTCATGTTGATAGCATGTATCTGTGGTGTAATGTGATGAAAACGAAAATTCGCATCTGTGGTTTTCATCCCCCAGACAAATTACTCCAGTCTAATCATGAGAAAATAGCAGAAAAAGGAGTTCCTGTGGTGGGACAGTGGTTAATGAAACTGACTAGGAGCCATGGGGCTTCGGGTTCAATCCCTGGCCTTGCTCAGTGGGTTAAGGAGCTGTGGTGTAGGTTGCAGACAAGGCTCAGATCCCGCGTTGCTGTGGCTCTGACATAGGTGACTGCAGCTCTGATTCAACCCCTAGCCTGGGAACCTCCATGTGCCATGGGAAGCGGCCCTAGGAAAAAAGGCAAAAAGATGAAAATAGCAGAAAAATTCTTAATTGAGACACATTCTACAGAATGTTTGCAAAGGAAGCACGCCTGGCCAAGTTCAAGGAAAAGCAAAGAGAAGACAAGTGTGCCCAGGTGGTTGGTTGGGGGGTGGGGGAGCAGGAGAGGGTAATGAGATAAGAGACCAGGGAGGAATTAGGATGGGGGTAGGGGGCTGGCTACAGGATATATAGGACTGTAGGTCCTTTCAAAGTCTCTGCCTTTCACTCTAAGTTGAGTGGCCATAGGAAAGCTTTGAGCAGAGGAACGTAATCTACTTTCCTTTTGAAAAACTCACTCTGATGTGACAATGAGGCAGGTATGAAATAATAGGCTGTTTCAGAAATTCATGTGAGAGGTGAAGGTGGCTTGGGGGGATTTAGCACAGGAGGTGATAAGAAGCAGTTATATTCTGAGAAGACCTTGAAAACAAATCAACATGTTTTCTATCAGATAGATGTGGGGAAGAGAGGAATCAGGATTAATTCAAGAAACTGTCATGCTTTGTGTTACATATGTATACCTTATCTTACATCAAACAAACTTTTAGAAATTGCCCCAGTTTATGATTTCACATTGTTGGAGCCCATTAATAACCCGCTGGAAGGTACAGGTCTACCTGGAGGTTTGAGATGGCCCACATTTGGTCTTAGAGCTTTGTCCTCATGGTCCTTCTTTTCACCCATTTACCTGGAGGCTTCATTTCACCTTGCCCCTCCAACACTGCTACAAGCAGACAGAAAACAGCTTTCCCACAAAGACAAAGCTTTAGGGTGCAAGGAGATCTTATTAGTGGGAAAATCTTCAGTTCCTAGGAAGGGAAAGCATTGCAATGCAAAAGTTATGTTTTCTGCAAAGTGTTTCCAAATAAAACTATGTTAGATGTTATATTCTATTTTGTTTTTTTTCATTTTAGGGTTTCACCTGTGATATATGGAAGTTCCCTGGGCTAGAGATCAAATCAAAGCTGTGCCTACCATCTATGCCACAGCCACAATGCCAGATCCAAGTTGCATCTGCAACCTACACAGTGACTTGAAACAATGCCAGATCCTTAACCCACTGAGTGAGGCCAGGAATGGAACCCACATCCTCATGGATACTGGTCAGTTTCTTAACCAGTTGAGCCACAACAGGAACTCCAGATGTTATATTTTAAAGTGCAGAATACTCATGGATATGCAATCTCAATAACTGTATTTGTCCATCAAACACCTGGTCGAGAAGAATGGTACTTATCCTCATCTCAGTTACCATAATAGTAAATTCACCCTTATTATAACTGTAAGGAATGGAATTTTAATTTTTCCAATTACTATATTTATAAAATAAAAGTAAGGAAGCATTTAAAGTTACATCAATAAACACTGCTATACGCACAAAATGAAGATGTTCCGGAAATTGAACCATGGACGTATTTAGCAGCACTTTGTGACAGTTCAAAACATTCATTGATCACTGAGAAATGAAAGTTTGAATCTGACATATGAAAAGTGATCAGAAGCATCAGTGTAAAATGTACAAAGTAGGGATTACATAAAAGGAAGATGTAGAAGTTGAGGGAAGTTCCCCGCTGGTCCAGTGGTTAAGGATCCAGCATTGTCACTGCTGTGGCTCGGGTCATCGCAGTGGCATGAGTTTGGTCCCTGGCCTGGGAACTTCCACAGGCTGCATGCACAGACTGAAAAAGGAAAAGTTGAGGATCACCTACATAAATGCTATAGAGAAGTTTACCTTTGATAAGGACACAGCGGGCTCCCATCATCCCAGGAACAGTAATATGAGAGACAATTGCTAAGACATTTTAGACATGGCCATCATCTCTGTTTTTGAAAATGTTAGTTTTAGGCATTCTCTTTGCTTGTTTCCATATACAATATCATAAGGTCAAATAGCATCTCCCAGCTTGCCTCTGACATTACATTTGCATAGAACATCTTTGACAGACCTTATGCTCCAAATTCTAATTGTCAAAGAATTGTCCCACCTAATATTAGGTTTGATGACTGCACATCAAGTCAAGTCACCTAATGTATTTCATTTAACACCCCATAGTTCCTGCAATGCAGAAGCATGCTCCAAGGAAGAATGAAAATCAGCCTACATATCTGAGCTTTCATTCCAAAGGTGGTGAGTGCAATGCAAGCAGGAAAGGCAGCGTGTTATTCACAGCTTATAGCAATCAATGCAAATCTATACCACAGTTAGAAGGTGTTTTAATTCCAATATTAGACATCTTGTGATTGATGAATCTTTCACATCTCTTTTTTCGGTAGCTGCTTAATTCAAGCCTACTGGCAGAGGTGGTGGCATGCTCCAGGAAGTTGTCAACCTCAGCACATCACACTCAGCCTCCAGCAGCTTAACAGAAGTGCCTGGTCTCTGAGTTGGGTCACCTGAATGTTGGTGCAAAGTCAGTGCATGATGTGACAGGTCAAATAATATCAGCCTCCAAAAAACACCACTGCACTGACAAATGGAGCACTATTGGTGGCTAGTCATTTCTGTCCTGCCTTTGACATGGTCTCCTAGAGATGCTTTGCCAGTGACCACAGATTAGTCTCACCGGACGTCCCGGTCAAGAATGTCCATTCATCTAGCCTTGGATAATAGGATAATCATGTCCCTGGGAGATTTTTTTTCTTTCAAACAGCTATTGCTTGCATATAAAGCTATTTGGAAACTGTCTGTGCTTCAGATGGGAGAAAAAAGTTTGTAGAGTCATTTTGAAAAACAAATTTGAAAATACAAATGCCTTAGAAATTCCAATTCTTGCTCTTAATCCCAAAGAAAACTTAGTACAAAGTTGATCACTAAAATATCATTTACACTATAAACTTGATAGTAACCAAAATTTGGAAATAATCTAAACGCTTATCCATGGAGGAATGGATAGGAAAAAAATATGATATAATTATACCAAGGACTACCACACTGCAGTTCAAAGGATCAAGCTACATTTATTGACATAAACAGATTCCAAAAGCATAACACTGAATGGGATAAAAATCAAGTTTCAGTGTGTAAAGTACATACTAAATAATCTATTTGTATGAATTTTAAAATTATATGTTACAGCATATTTATATGTTAGTAGACATTTACATATTTCAGGTCCCTGGGTGAAAATGGATTGAAAGGGCAGTGAACAGGAAAGGAATGGAATTTGGAAAAGGGTCAAAGGGGGACAATATTATTTATAGAATTATGATTTGAACGAATATGGTGTTAATAATAGGGCATATAATCGATCAAGTCAATTTGACTCGATACACCAGAAGTCCCACATGGCCGCAAAAGTTCACGAATGTCTTGTGAAGAGTTTGTCTTTAAGGACAAAGACAGTACAAGAAACTCAGTCTCTGTCTAGGGAACCATCTTCCCTCCTGTGCCTGCTGCAGTCTGACCTCTCTAAAGGATGCTAGTGGCTGAGACTTTATACATTGTTCAACCTTTGTCCTCTCTATAGGCACTTACCAATGAAGACTCCAGTTTCCAGGACTGTTGGATGCTGCAAACACAGCAAAACAATCTACTTACTACCTAACCTGTCAACACTGAAGACATCGCATTGTCAAGTGAAGACACTTGACCTAGTCACTTTCTAATAATCCGTAATGCCATCCTGTCCTCTTTAATGCCCTCCCTTTTTTCTCCTAAAAAAAAAAAAAAAGAATTAATGTACATGCACCCCAGTGTTCATTGCAGCAGTATTTATAATAGCTAAGACATGGAAGCAACCTAAATGCCCATCTCAGAGAGATGGATAAAGATGTGGTACATATATACAATGGAATATTATTCAAACATCAAAAAGAATGAAATAATGCCATTTGCAGCAACATGGATGGACCTAGAGATCATCATACTAAGTGATGGTGGCCAGACGGTGAAAGGCCAACATGATATAATATAATTTTATATGTGGATTCTGAGGAAAGGACACAAATGCACTTATTTGCAAAACAGAAACAGACTCACAGACTTTGAAAAACTTATGGTTATCAAAGGAGACAGGTGTGGGGGAGAGATAGACTGGGGGTTTGAGAAAGGCATATGCGCACTGTGGTACATGGAATGACTGGCCAGCAGAGACCTGCTTGCATAGCTCAGAGAACTCTGCCCAATATTCTGTGATAATCTATGTGGGAAAAGAATCTAAAAAACATGGATGTGTAAATACGTATAACTGAATCACTTTGTTGTACAGCAGAAATGAACACAATGTGGTAAATCAACTATACTTCAATAAAATTTTAAATTAAAAAAAAGAATGAATGAAAGAAAGCAAAGATGATAGAATTTGCTTCCGTTGACCTAATAAAAGATTTATATCAAAACAACCACAGTGGTCGGCAGGTGGCTTTATTCACATTTTCAATGAGGCAGACTCATGGCAGCAACGTTCATGTTGAGACAGCTGGAGTGTAAATTATTTTCACATACTTCTTTCTTCAAACAGAGAAAGGTCAGTCCTTCATATGTGAAGATGACATTAATCAAGGTTATCCAGGAGACTGTGGTAAACTGACTTCATAATGCTTATAATTTGTTTAAATGTGTCTTTAACAGTTAGGTTCTTGTACAAAATAAAATGTCTTTTGTGTAGACCCTTCAATGGAAATGTTTCTGCCTCCAGACCAAATTATAAAATGGAACAGGAATAGTGCTGACTGAAAAGACTCATGGGGGATTTTTCCACAGAAAGAAGAGGGAATTCAGAAAAGTAACAACGGGTTTGTAACCTTTGTGTATGCTTGTTTTGTTTTGTTTCTGTGGCTCCACATGCTGTTTCGTACATGAGTCACTCCAGATGTGACTGTTCAACTCCATGTGGGTCTTAGGCAAAAGCACCTCTTCATAGCCAGGTTTCTCAAAGCCTGCCTCCCCCCCAGTCATCAGCTCTCAGGTAGCTTTCTCTCTGTGACCACCAACTTCTTCGGCTATTCCCTAAAATGGGGCCAAGAAGAAATTAATGAAGCCAGACTGGTAGAAATATTTATACATCCCCTTGGCTTCTTCTCACTCTGATAAAGTGTGTGTGACCTCATGGGCCAGCCTCTATGACACTCACACTGTGGGTTTCCTTACCAAAAATGAATGCACTCTTTTTCATTTCTCTGGATTGCTAAGTATATTCAAATCCGGATGGTCCCAAATGATCCAGAAAGAGGTGTAGAATTATGGCAGGCAGAGTTGGAATGAAAAGGCATGATTGCCTTTCAATAGGACAGGCTCACCAGCAGCATCTTATGGTAAGATGAATAGTTTGTCAGAAACCAGAGTAGAACAACTATAGGAAGACAAAACAGTAGAGAAATGGTGAACATACCTCTGCTCATTAAAAATAAGAGTGAGGATAACAGTAATAATAGCAATGTAATTATTAGTTCTGAATGATGATCAAAATAACAAAGCATTATACAAATTAATACTAACTCAATTATCTTTCAGAGTCTTCAAATGCATTTCACCGAAAAGAATGAGGGGGTACATTTTATGATGAAATTGTGAAAAATGAAGACCTTGGGGGTCTGAAAACTGAAAATAACAATTAAAAACCTCTTTCCAAGTTTTGCTCTGTGCAACTTTAGCCTCATGGAGTTCACAATAGTCTTTATTTTCCTTTGGTCACATTCAGGTAAGTTATTACTATTGACCATAACCAAGCATGTAAAGATGTATTTAAATAATCTAAAATGGTTTTTGCACAGAATCAGGAACTTGGGCATTTCCAATTAGACCCACAAAATTAAAGAATTCCTGTGATGGGTCTAACTTGCCCTTTCCTGGGGCTCATTTATCATAATCTTCTCCAAACAAATAAATGGCTAGAATTCTGTGTCTATTGCAGAACTTTTTCATCCGTCACATTCTAGGACAGGCATATTATCAGCTAATGCTAACTTTTGTTAGTACATTAACTATTAACAACCTTTAATCATTTTAACATAGATCCCTTTGAATTATTGAATGCATCTAATCCCCAAATACCTCTTAAGGAGGTTGGACAACTAGAGGACATTTTGCTGAGCACTGCAGTAAATCAAGAAAGGCAAACTCTACATAAAATCAAGGAGCAAGAGACTTGGACACCTGGAGAGGTACTGGGGACCAAGACATTGACTTAGGGGAGGCCAGGTACTTTATGGAAGGAAATATGAAAAGAGATAAAAGAAAATTTGGAGAAGACAAGTTATGACCAATCCATGAATTTAGTTCTAAGTTCTAAATTGTTTATGTTATAACCCACTCCTCTACTTTTCCTGGTACATCTTCCATAGAATCTACATAGATGCATGCTTGATTTTTTCTTACTAGGATGGGAAAGGACATAGACAGATAGTTTTAGGAGGAAGATGAAGGGATAACTGCCATCAGGGTCACCTATGATGTATTTCAGTGGTTTCAGCCATATCCCATGTATGATATTAAGCCTATTCTCCAAAAATCACTCAAAAGCCTTTAACAGATGCATACCTTTTTCTTTCCCATGGTCTTTCATTGGCCAACTAGTATCTCTTACATCTTCATTCCACAAATGTACATTGAGCACAAATTTTTAAAAAACATTTAGCCAGGATTTTGAAGGATTTAGTGTTGAATCAGATGTTCACCTTGCATCTAAAAGGAACTCAATTCAGTAAGGACAGTGATAACCTGGGCACTGTGTACCATCCAGGGTAGAAAGCAAGAAACACTAAAAATGAAAGATTAAAAAATTTGCTCCAGGGGAAAGGAATTTCTAAGAAAGAATATGTGGAGGGGTTAGCATTTCAATTGACTATGAGAAGACATTTAAAATCAATCAAAATAAATTTCTCAGCTGTTTCCAAAAAAACAAAATGTGATCTACAACTCAGAATTTTTTTTATGTTGATGGTTACCATGGTAAAAGGTTTAACCTTTTCATGAGGTTCACAGTCCAAAAAATAAGGAATCAAATGTAGAATGAAGAATAACAAGAACAAAACCCATATACTTGTGAGATGTTAAATGTAATATGCAGTCTACAATTCTTTGAGCTTTTAATATTCCTAAGGAACAGAAGGGTAATAAAATTGTTGCTGGACCATTCATGAGTTAGTTTTAATTTCTACCTATGGAAAGAAAAACACTGCTTGTAAAATCAGTCATGCTATATCTCATAAAGCCATTGAGTCCTTGTGACTTGGTTAAATCATTCTCATTAAAAATATTAACTTTCCGAGGTCATCTGAAATATGATGTCTCTTCCTTCCAAAACCATGACTTGCTCTTCAAGAGTAGGAATTGAAATGTGGACTGAGGAGCCATAGATGCTGAAGCCCAATAATTTGGCCCCAAACCAAGGCTGATAATTCTACCAAGCAATTTAAAAAACATGTTTTACTCTATTGTTTGAATTATGAAATAAAAGAAGTAATCAGTTTCCAAAGGAATGCACAAACTCCAATGAAAAATATAATTATAATAAGGGTAAAGCAGATTTTAACAAGAATATTATTCTAGCCCATACCCAATATGGTGATTATTTAGATTTCTTTTTGCTACTTTGTAGAAATATTCCCATCCCTTAACAACAAGCCCTGAGATTCAACCACCAACACATCCAACTGCAAATGAAATCTAATTACTGAATATTAATTAAGTTCTTATAGGAGGAGCTACTGAGTTTTCACACATTTCCTTACTCATAGCTGTGTCAATATCAGCAGAATTCTACCATCTGTCTTGATAGCAAATATGACTGATCATTAGATAAAGAAATGATTGAAAAATGTATCCAATTAATTCCTTCTGGACTTCCCACACTGCAAGAGTCAAGCCAAGACAATGTTAGTTTACTGCTATCTCTAACTTTCTGTCGTTCTCACTGCCACTGGATTTCTGATAAAAACATATTTCCTCATTTTGTTAGACCTAATTTTGTGCTTTCAGTCATACACCTTAAACTAAAATTAAAGACATTTAAGGTCATTCAAAAGTGCCTCATATAGTGTGAATTGTAGATAAATTTGAAGTGATAATTGAACCTGTCCCCTCCACTAAAAATCACACGCACGCACACATTGTGATTATTCATTACAATAAATAAAATAAACAAGCTAGGTCAGTAATTTTTAAGTCCTTCATTCCTAAGCCTACGCATAGGAAAATCCTTCCTTGAAACTTCATAGGAGGTCACCACTTTCACTGAATTATACTTAAGATATCATGCCCTGGGCCTCTTCCTGTGGCATTCCTTGTTTTTACTACACTGATGTTTTTTGAGAACGTTTTTCATAATATTACATCAAGATGTCTCTGTGAGGAATCACTGGAAATTTTTTCTCACTCCAAAATTCCAACAATACTTATATTTCTCATAAGTTACTAGCTTTGGGGCATTGATCATGTTTCTCTTTTTGTATTCACGCTATAATACTCAGCCCAGACAAGTCCATGATCCATATCTTCCAGGAACAATCTCAGGATCAGGGCTGAGAGTGAAACCAGTGAGACACCCAGGGTACAAGAACCATGAAGTCAGTCAAGATGTTTCACGTTAGCCTTGGCCTCAGAGTCTTGTAGCCTGCAGCATGGTTATAAGGCTACAATAAGTTTAACTCTTAGTCTTCTTTACTTTTTCTGAGTTTGTAATTTCTGCACTTACATGTATTTCTGTATGGGGTTCTAGTGGATTGTTGGGAGACATGTTTCTACAATCTTTTCTTAGCCTCTCTGCTTCCATTCTCTATGCTGAAAACTCTGTCTTGTCCTGCTTTACCTTTACCCTATACTCCTGTGTGAGGAATATACCAGTCACCATGCTGGTAAATAACTTAAGCTTAAGAACAAAGACCAAAAGGCATAAGTCATCCATGTGGTCAGCTGAATGAGGACATAATGCATTGGTCTAGGCACGCCGGACCTGTGCAGATAGGCACGCCGTCTGTACAGCATGATATGTCCTGTTAAAATAAGAGAAAGAGGAGCCTCAAGGCCCCAGGGGGTTTATGAGGGGTCGTTGGAGGGATATACATCAGCAAGGAGAATGAGGTGCAAACCTAGGCATGCAGGGTTCCTGCAGATAGGCAGGCTGTCTGTGGAAGCACAGTGATGATTCTCTAGATGCTATGCATAGACAGCTAACACCAGGCTTCCTCACAGCTAATGATTGTTAAATGCCTAAAGGTCAGAGTAAAAGCTTAACAAACTACCAGCTATGTGACTTTTAAAATAATAAAAGAACCATATCCTGCACCTGCAACCTTCTCCTCACAGCTATATCCTGCACGTACAACCCCCTCCTAAAGAGCACAATAAAAACATTATGGTTTCTTGAGATCGGCACTCTTGGTCACTGAGACCTTGGGTCCTCTGGTTACCACTTTTAATTAAGATAAAATGTCTCTGTGTATTATTTTATGTGAACTTTTTCTTAAGTTTCATAGCACCCATTCTTCAGCCCTCACCTGTTGAGCTGGTCTCTGCACTAGATCTACCTTTAATCAGAAATGTCAAAATAAACAAATAATCTAAAGCTATAGAAAACCTAGTGCTAATCAAAACTGTCCTAGTGCTAAAATTTATCTGCTATACTCTCAAGACTTTCAGAGAGGTCATAGATTTGACGCTGGTATTTGTATAATTCCTACAGGTTTGCCTAACTTTGGAAGTGTTTTGCCTGCAAAGAGGTGAGACTGCACATAGCAGTGTTTAAACAAGTAGGTTCTGGAGGCCATCTACTGAGGTTCAAACTCCAAGTTCTGCCATTTAATAACTGTAAAACCAGAGGCAAGTGATTTAAATTTTCTGTGCCTCATTTTCCTCATCTATAAACTGAGAATCAAAGTGGTAACCATTTCATAAGGTCGCTATAAAGAGTAAATGGATTTAAGAAACATATTTAGCATAGTTCCTCATAGTAAATAATACAAAGCCATCTGTATCATTAGTATAGCAAATCTGAATTATCTCTTGTATCTCCCACATTAAAAAAAAAAAGTGCCTACTATATAATTATTGAGCAGCCCTGTGGATAAATCAAAGATGACAGTAAGAAAATGAAGGAAAAAAAATGAACTTCTGTATTTGTCCTCAATGTAACAAAGATCTTAGAAGTTGTCTCCTTTTCTGTGTAGGAAAACATAAAAAAAACCCCACAGAATGGGAGACAATTTAACAAAAGCGTAATCTCCAAAATATATAAACAGCTCATAAAACATTCATTCAAAAAGATATGTGCACCCCTATGTTCATCGCAGAGCTATTCACAATAGCCAAGACATTGAAACAACCTAAATGTCCACTGACAGAAGAATGGATTGAGAAGATGTGGTGCATACATACAATGAAATACTACTCAGCCATAAACAAGAATGAAATAACATCACTTGCAGCAACATGGATGGAACTAGAGAGTCTCATACTAAGTGAAGTAAGTCAGAAAAAGAAAGACAAATACCATATAACACTTATGTGTGGAATCTAAAATATGGCACAGATAATCCTATCTAAAAAACAGAAAGAGATCACAGGTATGGAGAGTACATATGTGGTTGCAAGGGGATAATTCTTGCTGTGATGCAGCAGGATAAAGATCTGGCATTGTCTCTGCAGTAGAGTTGGTTCAATCCCTGGCCCAGTGTAGTGGGTCAAGGATCCAGCAATGCTGCAGCTGCACTGTAGGTCCCAGATACAACTAGGATTGGATCCCTGGCCCAGGTACTTCTATATGCTGCAGGTGCAGACAAGAAAGAAAGAAAGAGAGAAAGAGAGAGAGAAAGAGAAAAAGAAAGAAAGAAAGAGAAAAAGAAAGAAGAAGAAGAAGAAAGAAAGAAAGAAGAAAGAAAGAAAGAAAGGAAAAAAGGAAGGAGGAAGGAAGGAAGGAAGGAAGGAAGGAAGGAAGGAAGGAAGGAGGAAGAGAAAGAAAGGAAGGAAGGAAGGAAGGAAAGAAAGAAAGAGGGAAGGAAAGAAAGAAGGAAGGAGGGAATGAAAGAAAGAATGAAAGAAAGGAGAAAAGACTCAAGAATAGATGAGTATTGTAAACAGACAGGTGAAAACTCTTTTAAAAAATCAAAGGCAATGCTAACATGAGTTCCTTTCTTAGACTTAGCCATATGGTGGGTATCAGGAGATAGAAATGCTAACATCATATTCAATGGTGAAAAGTTGAAAGCTTCTGTTCTAAGGTCAGGAGCAAGATGAGGATAACCACTCTCCACACTTTTATTCAGCGTAGTACCAGAAGTCCTCGACAGAGCAATTAGTCAAGAAAAAAAGGCATTTGAATTGTAAAGAAATAAACAAAAGTATCTCTGTTTACAGATAACATGATACTATACATGGTAAACCTTAAAGACTCCAGCCATAATCTCTGAGAACTAATAAGTAACTTCACTAAAGTCGGTCTTGGCAATGAATTTTTGGATTTGACACCAAAGCAAAAGTAACAGCAAGGAAAAATAAACGAGTGGGACTACATGAAACTAAAAATCTTCTGCACATAAAAAAAACTGTCAACAAAATGAAAAGACAATCTATGCAACAGGAGAAAATACTCACAAACAACATATCCCATAAGAGGTTAATATTCAAAATGTGCAAGGTACTCATAAAACTCATTTGCAAGAAAAAATAAAAAATAATCCAACTAAAAAATGGACAAAGGATCTGAATAGACATTTTTTTTTTCCCAAAGAAAACATACAAATGATCAAAAGGTACATGGAAATGTTCTCACTATAACTAATTACCAGGGAAAAGCAAGTCAAAAACACGAGATAACACTTTCCACCTGTTAGGCTGTCTATTATCAAAAAGATAAGAGGTAGCAAATGCTAGTGAGGACGTGAAGACAAGGGAAGACTTGCACAACATTGGTGGAGATGTAAATTGATGCAGACACTATGTACCAATGAAGGTTCTTCATGAAATTAAAAATAGAACTTCCATATGATCTAGCAATCCCACTCTTAGGTATATAGCCAAAGGAAACTATCATTTCCTTGAAGAAATATCTGTACTGCTATGTTCATTGCAGCATTATTCACAGTACCAAATATATGGAAACTGTATTATCAATGGATGAATGGACAAAAAAATGACTATATATAGTATACATATATATATCTATGTGCATGTGTGTGTGTATATATATATATATATATACACACAGTAGCTAATGTATAGAAACAGCATTATCAAAGATGAACGGACAAAAAATAAGACTATATATATTATATATATACACACATATATCTCATAATTTCCAAATATTTCCATATATATAAAATAATATTCCACTACACATTTATATATATAAAATGTTATGTGAAATAAGCCAGACAGAAAAAGAGAAATACTTCATGGTATCACTTATGCATGGAATCTTAACCAAAAAAAGGCAAACCGATAGAAACATAGAGTCGAAAATTCCTCCACACTTCAGAGGCTGAAAAGATTTTGGTAAAAGTATACAAACATTCAGCTGTTAAGATGCCTAAGGTCTGATGAGCTAATGCATAACATGGTAATAATGGTAGATAACACTATTATTATATAATTGAAATTTTCAGAGAGTTCCTGTCATGGCTCAGTGGTTAAAGAATGCAGCTAGGAACCATGAGGTCATGGGTTCAATCCCTGGCCTCACTCAGTGGGTTAAGGATCCGGCATTGCCGTGAGCTGTGGTGTAGGTTGCAGACACAGCTCGGATCCCAAGTTGCTGTGGCTCTGGCGTAGGCTGGCAGCTACAGTTCCAATTCAACCGCTAGCCTGGGAACCTCCATATGCCACGGGTGTGGCCCTACAAAAGGCAAAAAGACAAAAAAAAAAAGAAGAAAGAAAGAAAGAAATTTGCTAAGATAGTAGAACTTAAATGTTCTTGCACACGCAAAAGGAATTAACTGAGATAAAAGATGTGTTAATTAACTTGATGGGGGGAACCCTTTTGCAATGAATAGGTGTATGATATATATCAAATCATTATACTGTACACTTTAAACATCTTACAATGGCGTTTGTCAATAACTTTGATAAAGTTAAAAAAAGAAAACTAAACAGAACTCCTTGGCAGAGTGGCAAAATGTCCCACCCTCAGCTATCACTACTTCTCTGTCCCTGACAATACATGTCACTACCTGGTGAATACAATTATGATAAATATAAAAATCTTCCATTCCCCTCCTCTGAGCCTGAAAAATCCAAAGAAAGGGACATAATCTGTTGGCACTTATCAGAACTTTTTGATATTTGACAGCCTTGGATCTGTAAGGATGAACAGAGAAAAATAAGCAAACATGAAAGGAGACTAATTCAAAAGAAATGATCCAATTCAAGAAGTCAACCAAATATTCCTAAACATCCGCAGACTTAGTAAAGTAAAAGGAGAAAGACTTGGTGAAAAGTTAGAGAGAATATTATTTATGAATATGTACTAGTCAAGCACTAAGTCCAGCCATCTGAGATCTGGAAGAAATACCTATGTCCCTATTTAAAATTGCAATGCAGGCAGTAAAACCTTCATTTGAATCACCTGAAACCTTGGTCTATTGCAGCAGAAGATGTTCTTCAAAGATTATTCAATAACTGAGAGATGAGAATAAAGATATGAAAATGGTGAGAGAAAAGCTAAGAAACATGGAAAATATACCTAGGAATCATAACATGCATGTAACAAGTTTCATGAGAAAATAGAAGAGAAGGATGAGAGGCAATACTCAAAATAATATAAAAAACTTTTCTTGAACTGAAGAGAGGTTTGAGGTTTGGGATCCAAGAGACCCTTGATTGCCATACAAAGCAAATGAAGAAAAGCTATATAGCTTATGTTTTTATTTCAAAAATAAAGGATATAAAACTATGCATGAAGAAGCAGAATGTAAAGAGGTTATCTACAAAAAAATATATTATTTCTATATTAAAATTCTTTTCACAACATGAAATGATAGAAGACCATGAAGCAATGTCCATGGAGTTTTGATGAAAAATGGCTGTGAAACAAGAAAGTAATAGCGAGATAAGAGGCAAGAAAGAGAAAGATATTATCAAACATGAGAAGTCGCAGAAGTTATTGCAACCAAATGTATTTTCGGGAAAAAAATTCTGTGAGTGTAATAACCTTAAATAAGAAAGTCAAACACAAATACAAAACCTTAGGCATTGTATTCATTTGTTAGAGCTTCCATAACAAAGTACCACACACGGGCTGGTTTAAACAACACTTATGTTCTCACAATTCTGAGAACAGTCCGAGCCCAAGGTGTTGGCAGGGTGGGTTTCTTCTGATGCATTTCTCTTGTATTATAGATGGCTGTCTTATCTCTGTATCTTCACATGGTCTTTCCCTCTGTACATGTTCATGTCTGTGACTTCATCTCCTTTTCTTATAAATGCATCAGTTGTACTGAATTAGGGCTTATGCTAATGAACTCACTTTAACTTACTTCCTTCTTTAATGACCCTGTCTCCAAATACAGTCACATTCTAAGGTACTGGGGGTGAGGTCTTCAATAGATGAGTTTTGAAGGACACAATTCAGCCCATAAGTGGCAGAAGCAACTATACATAGGAGAACATTTTTAAATTGTCACTTCAATAATGAACGTGTTTTGGAATTCCCACCATGGCTCAGCGTTTAGTGAACCCGACCAGCATCCATGAGGACACAGGTTCAATCCCTGGCCTTGCTCAGTGGGTTAAGGATCCAGCATTGCTGTGAGTTGTGGTGTAGGTCGAGATGTGGCTCAGATCCCTCATTGCTATGACTGTGGCATAGGCTGGCGGCTTCAGCTCCAATTGGACCCATAGCCTGGGAACATCCATATGCCATGGGTGTGGCCCTAAGCACACACACACACACACACACACACACACACACAAATGAACACATTTTAAAGAAAATGTATTTGACTCAAAAATAGAAAACCCTGAGGAGATTAATAATGATGTAAAAATGTATCAAGGTGCCAAAATTGTTTAAAATGAAAAACAAAGGACTTTATCAGTACTTTTGTTTCAAGACTTTCAAATCACACATAATTCTTCAACAACATAAATCATTCCAGATCACAGAATTAATAAGAAAACTGCAAACTCTTCTCTACAAAATGAGCATAAGTCTGATCCCAAATCATGACAGGAAGGCTCTAGTGGACCAAAGGCTGCGCTGCCCTCCCCTCCCGGTGGTAAGTGATGTGATTCAGGAGTCCCAACCTTGGCCTGGCCATTCAGAGTGGGGGGTCTTTATGGCCATAGTGATTGATTAGAAATAGTTAGAGGATCCAGTCAAGGTTAACCAAGCCTCCCAGGGAGATTTTTGCTGTAATTATACTAAAAAGGACACTCTCAAGTGAGATCCAAGATTTTAAATCTGATTGATTAAATTGCAGAATTACCATTCCAGAGGCAGAACTGGCTACATAATTTGTGGACTCCAAGGCAAAATAAAATGTATTAGAAATTTCAAGATAATGACTGTTGTGGGTCGAATTCTTTTCCCCTAAAATTCATATATTGATGTCCTAACCACCACCCCCTCCTCCCCAGCCCCATCGCCAGTGTCTCAGAATGAGATCTTATTTGGAAGTATAGTCATTGCAAGATATAATTCATTCAGAAGAGATCACTAAGGTGGGCCCTAATTCAATATGACTGGTGTCCTTATAAAAAGGGGAACTCGGACAGAGAGACCCAGAACGCCATGTGAGCATGAAGGCAGAGGTCATGGTGATGTGTCTCCAAGCCAAGGAGCATCAGACAATTGCCAGCAATTCAGCAGAAGCTAGTGGGGAGGCATGGACAGATTTCCCCTCAAAGCCTCAGAAGAAACCAACCCTGACAATACCTTGATCTTGGACAAGAGATCGGTTCCAGCTCCCAGAGCTGTGGGAAAATATGTTTCTGTTGTTTAAGCCACTCAGTGCGTGGTACCTTGTTAGGGCAACCCCAACAAACTAATTCAGTGACAACAGAGCATTGCACACCAAGCATTGGGCACTTCTAAGCAGAAGGCCTTGGGCCACCACAGTTTGCCTGCCCATGAAACCAGTCCTGCCTGTCCCTGTCCATGCCACCAGGTAGAGAGAGCCGATCCACGAGGGAAGTCTTGCAGAAAGAAAGCAGACCTGAGGAAAGGAAAGTAAGAGAGCTAGAGAAAGTCTTGAGGCTGGGTTTGCAACTTAAACCTAGTCTGTTACCTTAGATGTCTGAAGAGGGGATGTCACAATGTGACTAGAACTGAAATGATATCTTAGGGAAATACCTGTGGAGGCTAAGTGGGGAAGAAGCAGGAGACAGGTGGAAGAACCTTCAGTCTGCACTGCTGGCCTGACACTTAAAAGCAGAGAGAGAAGCAAAAATAATGAGGTGGGAAGAGAACCATATTTCAGAGAAGCTCTGAGAAAGTCCTATCCAGTCCTTTGCCCAGGGGCAAAATAATCGAAGGAAACCCACATAGGGCAGGAATAGTTCAGCTGTAGTGCACTCACTTCTCAGCCACTGTCTGGGAAAAAGGCATGGCCACAGCCTGAATGCTGTCTGCCAACTATGTGGGATGCACTGGGTTACCTTAGAGTAATATTTGAGTAATACCATTTGATGGCCAGCAGCACACACCCCTCACATCTCACATACCCCCTTCACCCATTTTGGGAGCAGCTTGCCCACCATTTCTGCAGCCTTCTTTTCTAAGTACAAACTTAGACCAAGGAAATTAGTTGGAGAAACTGCAGCCCCCATCTCGGCAACTGCACTTGGGGCCACCCCTGGTGCTTATTCTCTCCCCCTTCCACTATTTAAGATTCCCCTCATCCTTAGCATGTCTTGATGGCTCACCTGGTAGGGCGATCCAAACTTTTATTCCTTAGCGGTCCAAACACTTGGTCATGATGCTATTGGCTGGATGTTGCTGAATAAATCTGCTCATGTTTGCAGTGGAGCAAAGGAGTACCAAGAGGTGCCTGTCTGGATTATCCTGTTTCCATATATGTCCCTACTGTGTAAAAGCAGCCTGCCCTCCTTGTTCTGCCCAGGGAGGCGTCAGTTATCCCTGGAATGCAGGCATCTACTCACCTGATGGCCCCTGGACAAACAGAGTTCAAGGTACCTTAGAGGAAGGCATAGCTTATATTTAAATGGAAACTTAGTTGTGTCTCCTAGCAAAAGTGAATGCCCTTTGAAGATCAGAAACTCTTAGCCTCCCAAATTAAAAAAAAAAAAGAAACTCTCAGTCTGAAGAGCCCAGAATTGTAGGTATGAGAGTTAAAAATTAGCCTATGTAATATAAGCACATAATAAATATTCTTAAATTCAATAATTTTAACTATCAGTTATCATTCTGCCATATTATATACCATAATTTGACATTTCCCTTGTCCTCAATTTTTTTTTATGTAAAAGATTCTATAGTTGGGGTCAACGAAAACAATGGCAACAAGGTGCTATTTCTTTTTTTTTTATTTATTTATATTTTTTTTGGTCTTTTGTCTTTTTTGTTGTTGTTGTTGCTATTTCTTGGGCCACTCCCGAGGCATATGGAGGTTCCCAGGCTAGGGGTCGAATAGGAGCTGCAGCCACCGGCCTACGCCAGAGCCACAGCAACGCGGGATCCGAGCAGCGTCTGCAACCTACACCACAGCTCACGGCAACGCCTGATCGTTAACCCACTGAGCAAGGGCAGGGACCGAACCCGCAACCTCATGGTTCCTAGTCGGATTCGTTAACCACTGCGCCACACCGGGAACTCCAGCAAGGTGCTATTTCTGCTTCTACACTTTGGTTTTTTGGATTCATGTATTCTCCTTGAGAAAGACACACATTATACAGCAGTCTCTTATTTAGCACATAAACTGAGTCCTAAAAGATAGACCTTATTTTTCAAAAGACTACAACCAAGCTAGTATTTCAGTTCTGTCTTCATGAAGTCGGCTGTTCTAATGTGTTATCACACTGCTTCTTTCAGAATGGTATGTGATATAACCAATGTGTCCACGGTCACAGGCCCACCCCTACACTCTCTTGGCTGAAATGTGGATGCCCTGGTTGGATTCTGTACTATGTGGTATTCCATGTCTGTTGACTAGGCATTCATAAGCCCTCACAAGTGGTTTTGGCTGAGTCTATGTGGTGAGAAAGGCAAACCCATACCAGAACAGACCCCTGTCTCTGTAAGGATTAACCACTGGTTCTCCAGAATGGAAGACACTGAATGTAATCAAGTCGCCACCAAATTTCTAATTACATCTTGGGAGCAAAATATTTTATTAGGTGTCAACATAAGTCTCTGTTGCTAATAGGCTGAAAATTTAACACACAGAGGCAACTGTAGCTAGATTAACCATGAGAAGGAGGAGTCTTCTTCTCACTGCAGTCTTTGTCTCAGTCACCCAGTTCATGTATCCACCCTACCGGTTCTGGGATGGCCAATGATGGAGTTTGGCTAAGATAAATGGATTAAGTCATCTGTCACCTTAGTTTTCCAGTGACTTTTCAGAGGTAAGTGCTTTGTAGTGGACATGAAGTCTTCACATTCCATGTCCACTCGCATACTTCCATCCACCTCCTTGTCTCCAATTTCCCAATCCTTTTCTTACAGGCTCTGACCACCCTTAGCTACCCCTCACCTTTAGTTACTTTTTCTTCAACTCACAAACTCTGCCCACAGCTCCATCTTTGGAAAGATTTTTCTTTACTGACTCTCAAGTTTACCTCGGATTTTAGCCATAATGCAGCTTCTTTTTGTTTTTAGCTTGCACCAATCTACCAAGCTCCTCCATATGTAAATCAAATTTGAGTTTTTCTCCTCCCTCAGCTGGCCATATAGGATCTCCCCACTACAATACAGCCAGAGGGACAAATTTGAGCAGTGGTTCTGGTGCAACTTTGGTGAGACACCTAGGAATCTGAGCTACCTGCTCATGCTGCTTACTCATACTATTAGGTCCAGCTAAGCTTCCACCCATCGTGCACAATCTCCAGCTTACAATGGATTGCTGCTGTGTTTGTCTGACTGTATGACTTAGTGGTCCAATAGAACCTCACTCATAATGGTCAGTTCTAGATGCAAGATCATTAGGGGCCCCATAGTGAAATGTTCTGCCTTTAGCAGAGCCAATAAGATGTGAAGAGGTTTTTTGTTGTTGTTGTTGTTTTGTTTTGTTTTCCAAAAGCCATATAATTCTCACTCAATGGCATACCCTTGCTCTAGAACTTAGGAGGTTTTCACGGTGATTCTCTTAGTTAGGCTTGCCCTTTTTTCCATACTTTATCTTTTTATGCCACTAAATCTTCCAACATAGAGGTAACTGGAGTCTGTGGCCCAAACAGCAAAACTGTTAACACAACAGCCTGACTTACTACTGAATCCTTTCGTACTCTAAGCCCAAGTCAAATGTGGCAGCCTTCCACGTCACCCAGCATATGGAAGAGAGCTGTATTCTTAGGAATTGTGGGTACAACATGATGCTCTAGAAACTGAAGAAATCTCCTAGGAGGTTGGCCTCCGTGCCTTCTTAGTAGAGGGAGCACAAGATGTAGCCAATTAACTTATACTTTGGAGGTTATGTACTGTAAATCTCCTGACAACTGGATTCCTAAATGTTTACTAAAGAGATAGGTCCCGGATTCATCACTGAGTTTACCTCCCACCCTCTAGAGTGTTTTTATCTCATAGAGGTCTCCAGCATTCTAAGCACTTCTTGCTCAGCCTGCTCGACATGACACCTTTGATATATGGTAGCAACATGATGTTCTTTAGGATATACAGATGGATTTGTGTCTTTGTATTGTGAAAGAGGAAGAGAATTAACATAGCATTGGGAAAAACTATAATTATTGTTGTGTAGTCCTTATGAATGTGAACTGTTTCTGTCTTTCTCTTCTGAGTGGAATAAAAAAGAACACACTCACCAAATTAGTGGCCATATGCAATCTACCTTAGACCTTATAAATTTCTAGCAATGATACCACACCCAGTACAGCAGCTGTCATTGAGCTATTTGAGTGTTTGTGGTAGTCTATAGTCATTCTTCAGGATTCATTCAGTTTCTGCAGGGTACAGAATGATGAACTACATGAAACCTGATGGATGAATGGATTAGGAGATGTGGTACATGTATACAATGGAATACTACTCAGCCATAAAAAAGGATGAAATAATGCAGTTTGCAGCAACATAAATTCAACTAGAGATTCTCACACTAAGTGAAGTAAGTTATAAAGAGAAAAACAAATACCATATGACATCACTTACATGTGGAATCTAAAATATGGTACAAATGAAACAATCCATAAGATAGAAACATACTCACAGAATTTTGGTTGTCAAGGGGGAAGGGGAGGGAGTGGGATGGACGAGGAGTTTGGGGTTAGTAGATGCAAAGTATTACATTTAGAATAGATAAGCAATGAGATTCTACTACACAGCACAGGAACTGTATCCAATCTTTAGGGATAGAACATGATGGAAAATAGTATGAGTAGAAGAATGTATATATGTGTGTGACTGGGTCACTATGCTGTACAGCAAAAATTGATACAACAATCAACTACACTTTAATAAAAAATACATTAAAATTTAAAAGGACATGATGGAGAGAGAACACTATCTTTTAGGTCTTTAATGGTGGCATTAAGCTCCACCATTCCGTTGGGCTGTATGTTATTTTGACTTATCCTCAAGGTGGAGGATGGGAAGTAGCAGGAATGTCCCAGCTCTGATCTTCCTGCTATGCACAGTCATTGGCTGATAACAGACCAGGGAAAGCATGGCTACGGTAAGGTCAATCCAAATAGCAGCAGCTGAGGCTGTCTGCCAATGACTCTTCGTAGGTTCTCTCAAAGGGAGAATTGAATTACAGCTCTGTCACCATCTCAGCTAGATCAATCTACATTTATACATTGATCTCTACATCTAAATATGTAACACCTCACCATACACAATTAGGATTTACCCCAAGAATTCAATATATTTATTCACGCTAGGAGATATTTTAGTAGAATTCATCAAATTACCAGGTTGGCATTGGGGGAACATATAAGCAAATCAAAAGATGGCAATGGTTTTATTTTGAGGTGTTTTATGCCTATTCAAAATTTTCAACATGCAAATTTTTTGCAATTGCATAGGAATTTTTTTTTTTTTTGGTCTTCTTAGGGCCGCACCCCCGGCACATGGAGGTGCCCAGGCTGTGAGTCGAATTGGAGCTGCAGCTGCCAGCCTATACCACAGCCACAGCAACGCCAGATCCAAGCAGTGTCTGTGACCTATACCACAGCGCATGGCAATGCTGGATCCTTAACCCACTGAGCAAGGCCAGGGATTGAACCTGTGTCCTTATGTATGCTAGTCAGATTCTTTTTCACTTAGCCATGACAGGAACTCCAACAATTATTTTGAAAGAAAATTGAGAGACTTCTCTGCTCATTCTATAAATAAATAGCTTTGAGAACCAACTGATGATCATAATCTGACCATATTAAGAGCTTTGGCCAATCAGATCAATCAAGTCTCTCAAGTTTGTACAACTCCGTCATCCTCACCATAACATGCCTACCACGGGGCTACTTACATTTGCATCACCTCTGGAGTATCCCATCAGTTAAAGATAATGTGGAATGTTTCCAAGGACCCCCGTGTGGTTTCTTTCCCTCTGAGTGAGAATGGAAAGAGACGTCATAGTATCAAGAAGTCACCACATACTTTGAATAGCCAGGAACTCTAGAACCTGGACAGAGTTTCACACAGAAAATGAAAATACATTATAGATTTAATTTTATGTTCTGGAGTGTAGCAAACAATTTCTTTTAGGATGAGCTTTCTCCAAACACAGCAAGTTAGGAAACTTTCACACATAGAAACCAAGAGGACCCGGAATGCTCAACAAGCTGGGTACAAGCTGAGCCGCAAGAGCAAACTAAGCACATTTAAAAATAACAATAAGGATAATAAAGCTAATAATTATAATCTCCCTGGTGAGATAAAAGGTCACTGTGACCACCAGATTGCCATGCCAGCTATTCTGCCTGGCATGATGCTTACTTGGCCCTTGTGCATTGGTAAGTCCAGAGCCAGGCTGCAGGCAGGCACCAGCCCAGGCTTCCATTTGCTTACCCTCCAGCAACTGCCAATGGTTCAGGTTGCAAATTTGTTTATATTTAGAAGAACAGGTGTGCGGCTCAGTTCTAAATCAAGTCAATGCCCTGCTGGTGTCATCTTGTTGCATTTCATGTAGCTGGAATAACTTAATTCGGAAAAGGGCAACACGACTACCCTAAGTAAGGGCTGCACCGAGTGTGGAGGGCTTTTATGTCATGACTTCTCTTCTTTTCAGATTCTGCTCACTGTCCCCTCTTTGAACAAATCTGCAAGGTTTTTTGTTTGTTTGTATGTTTGTTTGTTTGTTTGGGTACAGGTTGGTGGTTTTCCATGAGAAAAGAAATCAGAAGCCCTGGATTCAAATGAAGTCTCATTAGAAGACTGGATTATCTCTTACCTGTGACCATGGGCTGAAATCACAGGTCTTCAGTGGGCCCCCTCTTTAAAACACCAAGATTGTTGTAAAACTCAAATTCCATCATGAAGCAGAATGTGTTTCATAAGTGCTAAAGTACTCCAAAGCTGTAAAATATCATGATGCACATGAAAGATCCTTATGACACTAAATATGCTCTATAAATGTAAACTAGTGGAATGGATGAACGTGTGCTGTGAGCAATGCTGTAAATGTCAGATCCATGACAGAATCCAAGACCAGGTGTTCTTGAAGACAGCAGCTTGGCAGTCATCGCCTTCAATTGTTATTTCTATTAATAATTCTAATGAGGAGTTCCTCTCGTGGCTCACTGGGTTAAGAACCTGACATAGTATCCATGAGGATGCAGGTTCGATACCTGGCCTTCCTCCATGGATAAAGGGTTCAGCATTCCTGCAAGCTGCAGCTAGGTTGCAGATGAGATTCTGGTCCCGCTTTGCTGTAGCTGTGGGGTAGGTCTCAACTGCAGCTCCCATTAGATCTTCAGCCTGGGTACTTCCATATTCCACAGGTATGGCTGTAAAATGAAAAAAGAAAAAATTAAAAAGAATTCTTATGAATACATAATGTATAAGGAAGTGAGGACACTTGGTTATAATATGAAGTTATCCTGCTGGTGATATTATCTCTGATACTTGTCCAGGCTTTCATCTCAGTTCTGTCCAGAGTAATTTGGGACATTGACACACCATCATTTTGTGGCATCCTAAATGAAGTAGGTACCAAGTAGAAGACTTTTCACTGGAGAGGGGAAAGGAAATTTTGTTTCCTTTTTACTTCTGTTTATGTAGGATTATGTGTTATCAAAATTTATATTGATAAAATAATAAAATATTTTACAGAAAAAAAAACCCTTGCTTTTCCTAAAGTAGTTTTTTCATAAGTACTTATTTTAAAATTTCCTGTCTACCCAGTGCATCTTTGTCCCCATTTTATAGTGGATCTTCCACTAAATAAGTAAACAAATGCAGATACATGCTTTCCCAAACACAAGTAACAGCATGAGCACCTGAAATGTACTTGACCTTGCTCCTGAATCATCTTTAATATCTACTCAGTTGCTCTGAGATATAGGCAAGAAAAGTGTCACTCCAAATACATCAACGAAAAGGCATAAGAATCCCACCATCATAATATTCCAGGGGAAAAGCCAGGGGAGTTCCTCTAGTTCTCCTCTTCCTAGGACAGGAATTCCCCCTGCCATTTGTCTGGCCATGGATGCTGGCCAACCTCCACTTGGCCAGCCCTGCTCAGGGATTGGAGCGGCTTGAGGGATGTAGCCCCAGGCTCTTGCGCACAGCCCAACTTCCCAATTGCGTGTTTCAGTGACGTTCAAACAGCAGGTGCTAATCTATTACACCCTGGACAAGCCCTAATTTAGATCTCTCACTCTCACTCTCTCTCTCTCATATTCTCTCTCTCTCACTTTCTCTTTACAGTTTCATGGCTAGAAATCCATTGATGTTTTACCATGGTGTTTTACCACAGCTGTCCTTGTTATTGTCCCACAAATAAAAATACCCAACCAAGGTAATGACAGGTATAAAATAAGTTAGTTTTAAGGACTTTGTTTTTCAAGACGTAAAACACATTTCCCTGGCCTATTTTTTTTTAAAGCAGAGATGTAAAAAATTTAGATTATTTGAAAAGAGTATGTCATAAAAACACATTTTATATAGATCATAACAAATGGAGGAAGGACACTAATGAGGTTGATAGGAGTGGGAGGAAGGTGGTAGGGAGAGATTGAGGTGGAAAGATTGAAATAAATGGAGAGGGCAGAATAAAACAGGGGAGGTAAAAACAAACAGAAAAAGTGAGAATCACACTCGAAGAGAGGAGGAAGAGAGCGTGAGAGAGAAGAATGGAAAAAAGGTGGGAGCAAGGAAGGAGGGAGGGAAGGAAGGAAGAAAATAGGAAGTGAGGGAGGGGAAAGGGGGAGGGAGGGAAAGAGAAAGGACAGAGGGAAGGACAGAGGAAAGAAGGAAAGGAAGGAAGGAAGAAGGGAGATGAGAGAGGAGGGAAGGAAGGAAGGAGGGAGGGAGAAGTTAGAGGTGAGGGTTCCGATCAGAGGTGAGCACCTCATCAGTGTCCAGGCTGCCTGTGCCCTGGGACCATACCAGCCATAATAATAATTGTTAATAGTAATAATTACTGAATATTTACTATCTCCCAGACGCTATTCTAAGTACTTTATATGTGATCCTCACCATAACCCAATGAGTTCATTTCTATTATTATAATCAGAGTCATCACTCTTGGGGAGGAAAAGTCTGCAACCTACAGCTCATTAGTGATGATAGCAGGACCAGGCTTCTGACTCGGGCAAGCTCCGCCCCACAGCTACCTACCGCTCAGCACCTGAGGCGTCTTCTCTTGTTCTCCAAGTGAACCATTAAAGTTCCACTTTTTGTTGAGATTTTTATGAGTCTTACAGAAGTTAGAAGCAAGTGTCTAGAAACACAATGTTTATCATTATAAGTAAATTGCAAAGCACATTTTAAAGTTTATTTCTTTTGATGATGTTTCAAAATGTATTTTAGAGGTTTACAGATGCTTGGCAATTTTCTAGCTGTTTCGAGCTCCTTTGGCAGTTCTAAAATTTAGAATTGCCTTACTGTCTTGCTTAAAGGGATCAGAGTTGCTTTATTCCTTGTTAACTGGGGGTTTTAATTAAAAGTAGCATTTATTTCTGTTTACAATCAAATTCTTGTTTTGTAGTCTGGTTAAGACTAAGTAAGACATAAAATGAGAAGCAAATTATGTAAAATCTAGGAGTAAATTTTACATGTATATAATAAATACAACATTGAGCATGCCAATAAATCATTAATGAATAAATGAAATTAATTATTGCTTGATAACAGCTTTTAACTTGCTTTTAGCATACTTTTAGAAGCCCCTTCCAAAAATACTCACCAGTGGAAGAATTGTTTCTAAGTGATATCATGAAGATTAAAGACATATCATTTATTTTCTATGAGTTTGTTGAACTTAGGCTTAGGACCCATTCAGGAAAACTGAATTATTTTAGGCACTTTATACAAAGGAGCATTAATACAGAAGTTAATTGTTTAAAGAGGCATTGAACAGATATGAGATGGAGAGGCAGAAAGAAACAGGACTAATACCCAAAGACAGAAGCACACCACTCCCCATGGGCTGGATTTCATTGTCTCCACCGACTGCTGAAATGTTGGAGATGCTGTCCTTTTTCAGAGAACAAATAGAGAATGCAAGTGTGTCCCTACAAATTCTTTTGATCTAATCTGAATATACAATGCCTAAATAAGCAATGAGCATATGACAGCAGAAGTATATACCATTCTTGTGGTACTTGCCTGAAATATCTTGGCTTGACCTCATAAGAACCTGTGCAAACCAACAGTTCCACCCCCAAAATAAGGAAAAGAAACAGAGGAATTTGGTTAGGGGCATCCTACTATTATCTAATATTTTAAAGTAAAAATAAGAAGCATTGTCGGAGTTCTCATCATGGCGCAGTGGTTAATGAATCCGATTAGGAACCATGAGGTTGCGTGTTCGATCCCTGCCCTTGCTCAGTGGGTTGACGATCCGGCGTTGCCGTGAGCTGTGGTGTAGATCTCAGACGCGGCTCAGATCCCACGTTGCTGTGGCTCTGGCGTAGGCTGGTGGCTGCAGCTCCGATTCGACCCCTAGCCTGGGAACCTCCATATGCCGCGGGAGCGGCCCAAGAAGTGGCAAAAAGACAAATATATATATATATATATATATAAGAAACTTTGTCCACTATCTGTAGGAGTTTTTAAACATCTCTTTTGTTGTATTGTCTCTCCGACGTTTGCTTTTTAGCCATCTTTGTCACTTTTTTTTTTTTTGCTTTTGCTCTAACAACCGCTTTTCAAATTTAGTGACTTGCAGTGTTTCCTCTGGATTATAAAGGTAATAATATTCATTTGCCCCTTAAATGGATTGTGAAGTTACCTATTGAGTGGGGGTGATAAGTTGTGAGGAAAGAATTTATTCAAGAACAATTCCAGGGAGTTTCCGTCATGGCGCAGTGGTTAACGAATCCGACTAGGAACCATGAGGTTGCGGGTCCAATCCCTGCCCTTGCTCAGTGGGTTAAGGATCCGGCGTTGCCATGGGTTGTGTAGGTTGCAGATGTAGCTCAGATCCCGAGTTGCTGTGGCTCTGGCATAGGCCAGTGGCTACAGCTCCAATTAGACCCCTAGCCTGGGAACCTCCATATGCCGCGGGAGCGGCCCAAGAAATGGCAAAAAGATCCCCCCCCCAAAAAGAACAATTCCAATTGTAAAGTGACAACAAGATTCTAAGAATATCATCCCAAGTCACAGAGGATGGAAATGACGCTCATGAATTTTATTATAACTCTTACAGATAGCAGTTATTTCAAGGAGATTGCTTTAGTCTGATCTTAGCAGTCAGTTTTGAGTTGATGGTATTTAATTTCATGTATGCATTCAGAAAGATGTCTTGATGGTGACATACCTTTCAGGAATTGTCTTTCATTAGATTGAAAACACAAGTATTTTGACCTGCATTACTTGTTTGAAACAAACAAACAAAAAAATCATAAGACCAAGCTTAATGTTAGGTAATAGAGCAACATTTTGAAAATTAACAAATGTTATCTGGAGCTGCAGCTGCTGTACATTAATTTTGATCAAATGCCAGATGGCACATACAGCTAATTCCATTGAGGGCCAAGATGATGGCATTACATTAAGGTGGAGCTGGTCAAGTGACCCTTGTCCACCAGTATGATGGGGAATCTGCTGGGCTCATGGGTTTAAAATCCTCAAAACAACTTATCTCCTTTGAACACTCAGGTTTCCTGAGGGCTCTGAGACTCCTGAAGGACAGATTTGTGCTGAGATTCTGGCTCCAAAGACCCGAAAGAGAGCTCCCCTCTCCTCTGTCGGTTCTCAACCTGTATGTTCAAATACATTCAAGTACAGGTCGTGGGAAGGGGTCCGTTAGCTCACAGAAGGCATTTAGTAAGAATCATCCAATCTAAAATATGTCACAAATGAACCAATCTCCAAAACACAAAGAGACTCACAGACAGAGAGGACAGACCTGCGGCTGCCAAGCAGGAGCGGGGAAGTGGGCTGGAGGGAGAGTTTGGGGTTGGTAGATGCAAACTATTACATTTAGAATGGATAAGCAATGAGGTCCTGCTGTATAGCACCGGTGACTCTATCCAGTCTCTTGGGATAGACCATAATAGAAGATAATATGAGAAAAAGAATACATATATATGTGTGTGTGTATGACTAGGTCACTATGCTGTACAGCAGAAATTGACTAAACACTGTAAATCAGCTATAACCTAATAAAAGTAAATGAACAAAAAAGAAGAATCATCCTTGCAAGATTAAGTTTAGGAATCACGTTCTCATTTGGGAATAAATATGGCTATCAATCAGGAAGTAGGCAACATTAATAAGATTATTTACATGTGTATATATAAACCACGTAAAAATAGGGGTTACTTTCAGTCAGTTCTTGAAAATGCCTTTGGAGGAGCATAGCATCGTGGGTATAAACACAAAATCTATAGACAAGTATCTTGAGTTTATATCCTGACTCTATCATTTAGTAAATGCAAGATTTAAGGCAAATTATTTTACCACTCAGGCTATTTCCTTACCTTATAAAATGAAAATTACAATAGTGCCAGTTTCATAGGGAAATCACAAGGACTAAATGAATTAAAATGTGCAGAGCTTAGAATGGTGCTTGGCACATACTAAGCACTACATATGTGTTTGCTAAAGAAATAAATTCCTTTCTTGAACCAGGAATGTCACTCCTAGCTCTGTACACATAACACAGGCAAGCCCTGATGCTGAAGCAATAAATCCTCCTGAGAAAGAAAATCACAGCCTCCCGCCTTATTCTCAGAATCGCTCATGTTGCTTCCAAACATTGGCTATTTAATCCTTCCAGAATAACCAAGAGAGAATTTACGCAAATAAACTTCTCCTTTTACAGAAGAGAATGCTGCTGTACAGGAAGATCAAGTGTTTTCCTTAAGATGACCCAAGGAACTCAACCCCTGCCCCCTGTTTGCTGTTTTTCTAGATTCACTTGCTGTGAAACATAGATGATACTAAATTGGTAAGAAATAAAAAAAACTCAAAAGTGTGAAAGGCAAACCAAGTTAAGACATAAGACTACCTATAGTGAAGTGAATCCACTGTATGAAATTCAAGCATCTTTTCAGAAATTGGATCTTTTTTTAATTTTTATTTTTTAATTGAAGTATAGTTGATTTAAAATGTATTAGTTTCAAGTGTAAAGCAAAGCGATTCAATTTTACTTATGCATATATACATTCTTTTTCAGATTCATTTCCCATATAGGTTATTAAGGACTATTAAATAGAGTTCCCCATACTACACAGTAGGTCATTGTTGATTATCTATTTTATGTATAGTATAATGTGTTTATGTTCTGGATCTTTTCTGACTGCTTCAGGAAATGAATAAAACTCTGCCAAATGGAATTACGTTCCATTTAAATTTCCTAAATGAGAAGGGGGAGGAAATACACAGCTAGATATTTTAAAATAACCAGTTGTGCCTGTAAGTTATCTTCAAATACATACAAATATGATTTAACTCTGCTAGATTAAGAAAGAAAGCATATGACTGAGGTAAGTCTAGGAGAGTGGATAGCGTTAGGACCCTCACTCTGATGGAATGTCTCACCTGGCCAGGGTATTTTAAAGGAAGCGATGAGTGGAAGAAGAGTTTAGGGTGGAAATGATGGAATTTTCAGTGCCTTCTCTCCTAGCCCCTTGATGAGCTTGGAAAAACAGTAGTCTTTGTCCCTAAAAGTTTCTTCAGGCTAATTCTTGTTTGCGTAAGAATCCTTTGGCTCTACCCAGTCCATCAAAGTGTCTCACAAGAGGAAGAGAGGGAGGAGAGGAAGGGAGGAGGAAGAAGAGAGGGAAAAGGAGAGAGAGAGATTTTCAATTATTTCCACGTTAAAACATGGTTTGAAAAAAATAGTAACTTCTGGTGTTTATATTTTTTTCTGACACCAAAGCAATATATGCTCATGGCACAAAATTAGGAAAGTTTTAAAACTACACAGAAGAAAATAAAACTCACTATGTAATTCTCTGATTGCACTGTATATATATCTGAGTATACTGAACCACATCCTTACTTCCTGCCCCCACAACACACACATACCCATCCCCTATGCCTCTGAATTCACATGGGCTTTAAAACATCAAAGTGGTATCTTTTTGGCTTAGTTTTACACATTACTATGAGTCTTTCTCTCAATCCATAAATATTCTTCATCGATTTTGATTGTTTGGCACTATCATAATTTATCTAATGAATTACGGACTAATGGATGCTGCTCCTGTTATTTTCCCAAAAGAAGTGATAACACATATTTGTGAATCTTGATGTGACAATTTTTCTCACTAGAATTGTCTAGAAGTGGAAATCCTGGATCAAAGAACAGGAGTGTTTTAAAGCATTTAATACATAAGATAGTATTTTCTGTTTCCCTTAGTTTTCGTTAAACTTGAATATTAATCTTTTTCTTCAACAGAAAATTATCTTGAGTTTATCAAGCCCACTATTCCTCTATTTAATGCATAATTTTTTGCTTTTATCTGCATTATACCATTACCCATGCTTTTCATCTGGTTATTTTCTATTACAATTTTATTTTATTTAAGAATTAAGTAGTTCATTTTTATTCTTTCTATAGAAAGAGTGATAAGCACTTTAAGTATAATTTCCAATTAAACCTAGCAAGAACTCAATAGATGCCATTATTAGCTCCATTTTTACAGATGAAGGAAAAGGATTCAAATTAATTAAACAGTTTCCAGAGATCACAGAACTAGTAGATGGTGAAATGAATTTGATTTCTCTATGTCATGCGAGGACTGAAAGACAATGAGTTTCCCTACTTGTGAGTATAAATCCATAGCCACATCCCTGGGGATGGACTGGCTCTGTTCTCTCTTCATGTGAAGGGGAGGATGTGTTTTCTATATAGGGCAGTGTTTTCTCTTTATTTGCTTTAAAGTGATTAGGTGATAGCAAACTTTCATTGAAAATGTGACACCAATTTCTAATATTGAATGAGAAAATTTAGTAAAGTATTTTCTGTTGCCTCTTGTGTTCTTATGAATACTATTTATGAAGGTTATAGGAATGTTTGCAAAGACTGCTTTTATTTTCGTTTTTTTTGGGTTTTTTTTTTTTTTTTTTTTGCCTATAATGCTCTTGTTGCATACATTTGGGGCAGGGGTGGGGGGGCTGGATAACATTTATCGTCTTTCCTGAAAACATTTTCTCCTAGAAAACTTGCTCTGAAATACCCTCCGAAACTTCTAATATGTTCTCCTAGCACCACACATGCTCTTCCTAGAAGTGTGAACAGAATACCTTTTATAAGAATAAGTTTATAAATTCTAAGTAAGGGAATGTCGGGGAGCTTTCTGTTTATAATTGCAGGATTTCTTCATAAGAGATTTAGCAACTTGCTAATAGAAATATAGAGCTTTCTTGTAAACAGAAGAACAGCTGCTATCATTTGGACTTTCAAACAACATAGTTCCATCAATCAGACAAGGGACATGATTATAACAAAAACCATGAACAGGACACAGTAGTGACAGACACTAACGTCCATGGATGTACAACAAACAGCATCCCACATTCATGGGAATGGATTGCAAGTCCACCCTCCCATTGAAACGATATATCAAAGTCCGTAAAAGCGATGTTCTACTTTCTTCTCAAACAGTTCCATGCTGCCACTTTGTCACCAATCATTCTAACAGTCACTCAGCTTCCGTGTCAGAAGTGGGCAGAGAGAAATTACATTCGCGCCTATAGCTTGGCTCCAGGGTAAACAAGGAAGCCCTGAGAAACCCACATTTAATTTTTATTTCATAGTTCAGCCACGGCTTAGATCATGGCTTCAGCCTGGCAAGTCACGTTTCTCTAAGCAGAGGCCAGGAGCTGTAGCAAAAGTGATGGATGATGCTGGGTCCTTCTGCAGGCAGTACTTGTGACCCAGGCTGATTCAAGCAGGTGCTGTCTGCACACACAGCAAGCACGCATGCTTTTATGCACTTGACTTCTTTACAGCAAAAGTAAAGGAGACCTTCAAAAAGCTCCATACCTGAGGGAAACAATTTAAAGAGTCTCACCAACTCGGCAAGCCAATCTCACAATGCCGTTGTGCTGACAGATAACACCTCTCTTAGCATGATTCCCCGCTTTTCAGAGTAACAGTAAGAAACATTTGCAACTTTCAAGAGAGTGAGAGCAACTGTCAAAGCAGATACAGGAAGAGTAGGAAGACAGTTCAAGGGGACATAACAGAGAACACCAGGGATTGGACACAATCAATCTGAGATGGGGAGGGGCTTAAAATAGAACCAGACACACGTGAAGCCTCTGGAGACAAAGCAGAAGGCAGCATTCACCATGTGCACCACAGCAGAACTTGCATTCCCAGAAACCAGTCACTATTTATGATAGCATTTTCTCCCTCTCTCTCCCTTTCTCTCTCTCCCTCTAAAGCTTACTCAGAATTTGGTTGCAGGTGACAGAAACTACAATGCACACTAGCTCAAGTCAAAAAAAAACAGGAAAGAAGGACAAGGAAGAGGAGAAGGAAGAAGAAATGAAAGCAGGAAGGAAAGGAAGAGGGAGGGAGCAAGAAGGAAAGAGGGTCGTTCAACTGCAAAGCCCAGTATTTGGGTTTGATTTGGGACACAAGTGACTTCATAAAGGTCCAGTCTTATTCTCCTCCCTCCTCGGTTCTGGTTCTGATTTCCTCTGTGTAGGTTCTGCTCTCAGCCAATCTCTTCCTTTTGTGTGGAAATTAAACTTTCATGAGTTATCCCTTGTATTTTTAACAACCTCAAGACTAACAAATAATAATTTTCCTCTAATACATCCCAGAAAAAAACTTGAAAACTCCTTGGTTTGAAGTAACTTCACTGGGGTCTCCTATGCATACCTGGAGCTTCACTCACACCAAGTGGATGTAGACAGGGCTCCCCTATCCCCCCGCTGCTGCTGCCAAATAAGGGAATACTGATACCAGAAGGGAAGGTTGGTTCTAAAAGGCAAAAATAACAAACTTTTGTTCAAGTCAGTGTGGTTGGAGGATGAGCTTACGTAGAGAGTTTAGAGGAAGTTGTCTTGCTTATCTGTCCAGCTTCCCTTTTCTATCTTTTGATAATGGTTCCATCTTTATTTGTGGAACTTCCTTACTTCATATAGTTTATTGGAACTGCCAATCACAGCACGCTGACCACAGGGATGAGCCTGTGCCTATGGCTCATTAGCCACTCAGATCTGCTCCCCTGGGAAATTTAATATTTAGCTTTGAGGCACAAAATATGATTGGAGCTGAATCAACCCAATTGGAGGAATCAATGGAGGATCCATGAGAGAGCCTATTTCTTAGATACCCAAGGTATCTTAGAGGACTTTGTTCCCTCTCTTCCAGACATCTAACTACTCAGGTCTTCCTTAATTCTTCGTTCTATTCCATACACACCCAAAGTTTTCTTTTACTGCTTCCATTTGTCAGGGTGTTTGCATTGAGTGCAGGTCCAAAGTCTGGCTACAACTGAGCCCGTTGCAGAGGCACTCATATTAGGCCACATTACCTTAGATGTCCAGGACCGAAGTTAATTTTTTGTCAAAATGTATTTCCAGTCCTGAATGAAAATAATCCAAGGACATTGTTGTTTCTGTTGTAGAAGGAGAACTATGAGAAGCTGAGGTCCTCAAATATACAGTATAATGACTGACCTGAAAACCTGGACTTGTGCTAAATATTCTTTCTGAAATGTGTGTTCTCTAGCATGCTAAAAAGGAAAATTAACCAGTCAGGGGTAGGGCACCTCTCTCAGTCATTTTTCCGTTCCTACAACTATAAGCACATTAATTAGATGATGATTTAATTTTTGAGCACCTAATTTATGCCAGGCATTAGGAAAGGCACGGAAGACACCATTCTGGGTAGAAGTGGACACAACCCTTACTCAAGGGGCTTTCCAGAGAGAATCCAAGAATCAAAATACACTTCATACTGGTTTCTAATGCTGCCATAGTAAAGTGCCACAAAATGAGTGGCTTGAAACACCAGAAACTTATTCTTTCACAGTTCTAGAGGACAGAAGTCTGAAATCAAGATGGTGGGCAATGGGTCTTACTCTACAGCACAGGGAACTATAGGCCTCGGTCCCTTCTCTGTGCAACATAAATTGAAGAAACATTGTAAATAAACTATACTTTAATTTAAAAAAAAAAAAGATGTTGGCAGAACCAAGCTCCCTCCAAAGTTTCTAAGAGAGGATCTTCCCTTGCTTTTCCGGCTTCTTCTGGCATTCCTTGGCTTATAAGACATTTTACTCAATCGCTATCTCCATCTTCACATCATCTTCTCCTCTGTGTGTCACTGTGTCCTCTTATAAGATCAACAGATACTGTATTTAGAGCCCACCCTAAATTCAGCATGAGTTCATTCTCAAGATCCTTAATTAATTACATCTGCAAAAGCCCTATTTCCAAATAAGGTCACATTCTGAGGATCTCAGTATACAAGAATTTTTCAGAGACACTATTCAACCCACGACACAACTTAATATATAATTAGAAAGTAAATGAGACCAATGAAAGAAAGGAATATGATCTTACGAGTGGATAAGGAAGGAGTGTGAACTAGAGTGTGGCTATAGTAGTTTTCTTTTGCTATGTAACAAACTACCACAAATTTAGCTCGGAATAATAACCACTTAATATCTCAAACTTCTGTAGATCAGAACTCAGGCACAGGGGGGCTGGATTCTCTCATCAGGGTCTCAGAAACTGAAATCAAGGTGTTGGCCAGTCGGGGTTCTGATCTGGAGACTCTGGGGAACAACCTACTAATAAGCTCTATGCATATGGTTGGAAGAAATCAGTTCCTTGTCATTGTGGAACCAGGGTTCCTATTTCTTTGCTGTTTGACTGCTGAGGCTGTGCTCAATCCCGAGAGACCACCCACATTCTTTATCACAGAGCCCCTTCTCTCTTCAAAGCCAGCAGGGGAAAGTCTTCTTTGCCTGGAAACCCTCATGAGTCAAAGCTCTTTCCTACAGTCCATTTTTAGGGTTTATTGGATTGAATTAGGGTCACCAAGGTTAAGCTCTCCATTTTAAGCTCAACTTATTGGGGACTTTAATCATATTTGCAAAATGCTTTCATGGTGGTCCTAGATCCATGTTTTGTTGAATAACTAGGACAGGTGTTTATAGACCTAGGTGGGTATCTGAGGAGCTATCTTTGAATTCTGCTACCACACAGGTCGAGGAAGACATGCCTGGGGAGTCTTCATGAAGCTCAGAACTAAAAGATGACTCCACTAGGTGATGACGGTGAAGGAACATTTTGGGCAGAAAAAGAGTGAAGAGGGAAGAGTTGCTTTCACAAAACTGAAAGGAGGCTCACGTGGCAGGAAGATAGAGAATGAAGGCAAGGCTGGAGGGCCATGTGGATGGACAGGCTGGTCCCCATAGGCTGTAAGAGGGCTGGAGTCCTTTCCTCCAGACTGGGCCACTACAGCCACAGTCTAAAGGAAAATCTTTCTCAACCATCTGTAGACTTTGAAAATATGGAAAAGGTCAAACCTGCAGTGATAATAGTCAAAGTATTAACCCGCCGGATTAGGCAAGGACACCAGCTTTAGTGCTGAGCCATGCTCCCTTCTGTAGAACCTGGTTGCATCGCCATTAACCCCTGGTTGTTGGTTTGTAGAGAGTTCCAAGGGCTCCTAGGGAAGGAACAGTGAAGGACCCTTGGTAGGGTGACATATAATTTATCACTCAAACTGAAACAGTTTGGGGAGTGATAGATGGTGCTATATTAATTCCACTAGATAACAGGTGTAAATCAGGACAGTCCAGGCAAAGCGGGTATTATGGTCACCTCAGTCTTTTGGAAGTCAAGGCAGTGACTATTTACTAACCAAAAAAGGACATTTAAAAAAATCTGGAGTTCATACTGTGGTGCAATGGGATCGGCGGAAACTGGAGTGCAAGGACTCAGGTTTGATCCCAGCAGGCCCAGCACAGTGAGTTAGTGATCCAGCATGGCCACACTTGCAGTGTTGGTTGCAACTAAGGCTCAGATCTGATCCCTGGCCTTGGAAGTCCATGTGCCATGGGGTGGCCAAAAAAAGGAAAAAACAAAACAAAACAAAAAACACTTTTAAAAAAAGGAGTTCTTATTGTGGTTCAGTGGTAACAAGCCCAACTAGTATCCATGAGGATATGGGTCCAGTCCCTCTCTTGCTCAGCGGGTTAAGGATCCAGTGTTGCCACTGAGCTGGAACATAGGTCACAGATCCAGTTATGGGTGTGGCACAGGCCAGCAGCTGCAGCTCTGATTCAACCCCTATCCTGGGAACTTCCATATGCCACCAGTGCATCCCTAAATAGAAAAAACAATTAAAATTAAGAAATAAAAATTTTAAAAAATATGTCAACAAAGTAAAGCCTTATCCATGCACATTGAATAAACATCAGCATCACACACTGGAAGTTAATAGAGAGAATTCAGCAACTAATCTGGCACTAATTGTCACTCTAGGAAGTTGTTTTCACACCTCCATTTCCCCTACTTTGAAAATACGTTTATTGCTGTTTCTCCTTAATTCATTTCATGTGAATTCCATTTAAATGGATTTATGTATAAGCATGCCTTTCTTTTTCAATGCGTAAAATGCAAACTATTTCCTGTGGCTTTCCATTGTGATAGTGCTAGAGAGAAATTTGATAAGACAAATAAAAATTCCTGAATGAACAATAGCAAGTATTGTGTTGAAAGATGCCCTATCTTTAAGGTCTGAGGTAGTTTAATCCTAGAGTGTAAAGCTCAGACTGTGTCTTCCTTTCCTGTGTACAAAGGCCATTCTCTGCAGGAAGTCACCCAGCTGTTGCTCTGCTCTGCTCCAGGCAGAGAAGAGGAAACCTTCCCTCATTCCCCGGGGAGCATTTCTCTCCTTCTCCATTTATCAGCATTTTATCCATTCCTCAGAACCCACTCAAACCCCACCATCCTTGGGAATTCTTGACTTGTGATGCCAGTGGGTGACTCTTTCTTTCTCAAGTTACATATTTTATGTCTGTGGTGGGCATCACGTGATGGGAATTTTATCACATAACTCCCTGTCAATAAGTGCCTATTTTTCATAGGATCTCGATTTTGTATGACTTCTCACAACCAAATCCTAGAGTATGACAAATCGGGCTAATCAGCTTGAGCCTCGCACTTTGGGGGGCCCTCACAGCTCCTGGCACCAGGTGGCCAAAGTTTCATATGACAGGGATGAATGGCAAAAACTGCCAGCTGGTTGGGAAACAGATCCAAGGCTGGTGTACACCCATTAGCGAATCATAATGACCCTGGGGGCGGCATCCCCCTCCACATGCATCACTAGGACATGTAGACATTCTTCTTTTTGCTTATATATCTGCACTTGAAGTTCAGCTTAACCTCAATATGTCCAGAAAAGCATGGGAAGACCTACTCATTGTGGTCTACCCTTTGCCCATAGGTCTGCAGGAATACCTGTAAGCATGGCAGCCTCTAACTCTCTGAAGCAAGTGTCGGCAAACTATTTCTGTAAATGAACAGAGAGTAAATAATTTAGGTTTTCAGGCCATATGGTTTCTTTAGCAACAACTCAGCTCTTCTATTACAGTGGGAAAGCACCCTAGATAGATAATATGTAAACCAATGAACATGGCTTTCTCCAGTAAAATTTTATTGACAAAAGCAGATGGTAGGCTGGATTTGGTCCATGGGTCATAGTTTGCTGACCCCTGGTCTACAGCCCAATCTAACACAGTATCCAACCAGTATATAAGTGTGTATAGTACGAACTGCCTGAATCATAAAATGCTTTATTTTTGTATATTTTCAACCTCTCCTCTTTTCCTCTTCTACATTTGGTCTTCAGTTTCTCAATAAGAGTAACTATAAATCTTAGAGTGTTCTATAATTCCAGGCTCACAGGAAAAAAAAATGTGTACTTTTCCATTCATAATTCATACTTTCCTATTTCTACAACCCTTCATGTAGCTTATGAAGGAAGAAGTAATACAAATTATGTTTTATCGTTGGAGCCACTTGAAAATACTAACATATGGAGAGAAAATTGTAAGTTTTGAGCATTCGTTGCAGCATATTAGTGAGGGATGCAACCTCATTACTGCTGACGTGATTCACCATGTGTTTGTTGACTAATCACATCAGAATTTGTATGAATGAAGGCTTTGTTCTGCTGTCTTTTTAATAGCAATTTTCCTATGATTCTGGGCTTCCGGGAAAAACCTAAATTTCTTTTCTATCAACATGGTTTCTAAATTTGAGTAAGTTCTCATTAAGAGGTTTTAATAGAAAAATAAATGTTGGAAATCTCCAGGATGTCCATAGAGTCAGAGAATTTTCATGTTCTTCCTCCACTAATGGAAGTCTAGGCATCGGTATAAGTGAAGTGGTGATTTTCCATCAAAGCCTTTGATAACTTGGTCTCTTTCTGCATCAGCCTGAATAACCCACGTCTCAACCTCAGAGAGAGTCACTGACCAGGAAGTGAAGAATTCATGACAGCTCTCCTGTAAACCTAACAACTTTATCCTCTGTGTATGGTATCACCCTGTGTACTCTCTACCACCCTTGTTGATTTTGCCCTTTTATCCTTTTCTTTCATATAGTATCACTTTTAATCCCTGTTTATAGATAGACCTTTCTCCCCATATTACTCAATTATGATGTGATCCCTTTTTCCCTGACCCGAAAGGAGTCTGCCTCCAGTTTAAGATCTTTCCTCAAAATCCTGGCTGTGCTTGAACTGTTTTAAATAATAATTTTGCAAATGGGAAAGTTCTCTATGATGATTAACACTCAAGGTTGGAAGAGGATTTATGAGGAAAGACCATGAGCCTCTGAGCTGCATGTTGATGTAACAGTGGGGGAACTGTATGGAGAATCTGTAAGCCACTATGTTACTCTCAAAACTCGCCCTCACTGTTGGGGCTGTGTGGTCCCAGGGTCAACACTGAGACATCCAAGTCACCCCTGCCACTGGCAATCCCCACTGGTGAGCAGGTCAAGCCCAGAACCTAAACTCAGCCCAGTATCACCTTCACACATGAAGCATGAAGGTCAAAGTAGTTTGAATTCCCTGTGGGAAAAAGTGTTACTGGGGTCAAATAGGTTTTCTTTTGAACCATGGCCACTTAACGTTTTCCTGAAAGACATAGAAGAAGTTGTAATATGAAAAGAATTCCATAAATTAAAGGTCACATAAATGCCAGAAAATAGTCAAATGACATTCATACAAAACAGAGCCCTGGGTTAAATGTTTTAAAAGCTGCCCTCACTGTAACAGGAAAAAAGCGTTTGTTAAGCCCATGGGCTCAATTCTGCTTCCAGTGAAAACCTGGAATTCCTGCCTAAGTCATAAAGTGTGTTGGGAGGGGGACTATTTCCAGGGTAATGGAGAAGACAGAGATGGGTAGAGGAACACTACAACATTTAGGGGCAGGGTTTGAACCTGGAATGTGGACCAACCCATGTTTAGCAAGTACTCACCACACCAGTATGAACCTAAAACTGTTGCTGAAGGCCAGTATCCATTCTAAATGGCCAAGGTGCATACATCATAGTCATTACCTATTTTTAATATCATACCTGAGCAAGGAGCCCCCAGAATTTCTCAGAACCATAAGCCTAATTTGTCTGCCAATTTAATTTGCTAGAGATTGTCTCAAAAAAGACTCATTATTGAAAAAGCATCCATAGCATCATTTTTAGAATCTATCTCCCTTATTCTCTTTCTAATTCACATATTCATTATCCTCATTTTGCTTTTTTGTGGGGGTGAGGGAGCTGCATCCACAGCATATGGAAGTTCCAAAGCTAGGGGTCAAGTTGGATTTATAGCTGCTAGCCTACACCACAGCCACAGCAACACCAGATCCAAGCCATGTCTGTGATCTACACCGCAGTTCACAGCAATGGCTGATACTTAATCTACTGAGTAAGGTCAGGGATTGAACCTACATCCCCATGGATAGTAGTCAGGTTTGTAACCCACCGAGCCACAAAGGAAACTCCCCATTATCCTCTAAACTAGGGCATGACAAGGATTCAGGTCTGGAACACAGTCAGTTCCTTTTCTCTCCAAACCTCAACTCCCCGTCTGTCTGTGGTCTGGGTCTCTGCTTTCACACGTCTCCACTTGATGGGGACATGGTCACTGACAGCTCTGAAGTCACATACTTGCCGCCTTTGGCCAAAGAGCAAGGATGGTTCTCTCTTCCAGCTTCAGTTTTTTTTTTTTTCCTGTCTTTTTGCTATTTCTTTGGGCCACTCCCACGGCATATGGAGGTTCCCAGGCTAGGGGTCGAATCGGAGCTGTAGCCACTGGCCTACACCAGAGCCACAGCGGCGCGGGATCTGAGCCGTGTCTGCAACCTACACGGCAACGCCGGATCTTTGACCCACTGAGCAAGGGCAGGGACCGCACCCGCAACCTCATGGTTCCTAGTCGGATTCGCTAACCACTGCGCCACGACAGGAACTCCTTCAGTTTTTAATATGCCAGAAAAGGATGAAGTTTGGCCTGAATATTCTCTCATGTCAGGTGTTACATTTGAAGAGCACTCAAAAGGCAGCTTTCTATCTTAACACGTGGCATTTAATGATCATATCCATTAAGCCTTTGAACTTTGAAAGGTCTGAATCCATTGGTAAATATCAATGACTTATCACTAAAGAACAGTCTTCGATATTGGCTAAGGATGCACTGGAATAGAAGACCTGTGTGGAGAGGCAGAATATCAGAGGTTAAAGGATAGCCCCTGGAGCCAGACTTCCTGGATTTGAACCTGACTTTGATGCCCACCAAATGTCTGCCTCAGGGACAGGTCCTCAACCTCTCCAAACCTCAGTGCCTTCAGATAGCAGGTTGTAAAGATTTCAGAATTTCAGAGTTCATTTTCCTCTTTTATTACTCAACATAGTGTTAAGTGTTGGTCTAAAGGATGTAGTTAAAGGCAGGAAGAATGTTCCCCACCAGGACGAAATTTAGCAGTCCTTAGCAAGCATATGATATCCATTGTGTTCTGACCCCATCTCATCTTTCACCATCCACCTCCAGGATCACACCAATTACTGGTTCTTCTCTGAACTAGATCTGTTAATTCCAAGCCCCAGGCCTTTGTACATAAAGTTCCTCTGCCTGCATTTCCTCCAATGTCCACTTTCCTAAGAACATCTCTGTATAACTTTCAAGTCTGAGGTCCTGTGATTTCCTCTGGCTTCCCTTGGATGTTTTGCCTTCCTCATTTGTATTATAATCATCTTCTATTAAAATCAACATCTTGTAGAGACTTTGTGTTTTGGCTCAGGAGGAATGAACCCAACTAGTATCCATGAGGATGGGGGTTCAATTCCTGGCCTCACTCAGTGGGTTAAGGATCTGGCGTTGCTGTGAGCTATGGTGTAGGTTGCTGTGAGCTATGGTGTAGGAACCAGAACCTGTGTTACTGTGGCTGTGGTGTAGGCTGGCAGCTACAGCTCCGATTCTAACCCTAGCCTGGGAACTTCTGTATACAGCAGGTGCAGCCCTAAAAATAAGCAAAAAAAAAAAAATCTTGCATTATAATTATTAAGAAATTTGTTTCATTCTCATAAACGGTAAAAGGAGGAAGTATTTCATTTAATTTGTATTTTATTCTTAGAGCCAGCAATGACTAGAATATAGTAGAGTTCAATATGTGGTTCTGGATAAAGGGGAAGGTTCATTTTCTATTATCTCAAAATTTGCTGCATTAAAGCATGAAAAGTGCTTCCCCAAATATGAAACATATCACAAGATTGTTGGACAAGGGTTGTTTATGTGCTCAAAAATTTGAGCATGAAAGTGTTGTTGGGCAATAGACATCATCATGCCGTTACTCTCTCAAAGCCATGGCCTTTTCTAGAAGTTCACATCTAAGGATTTAGCACATAATCCCTCCAGTCCTAAAGGTAATATACTCTTTCATTGGAGAGGAATCCCCCCCTTGTTTGAACAAGTGTGCTCAGCCCCCTGGAAACATTTGCAAATCCCAGTCAGAAAGGGAGCTGATTATAACACACAGCAAATTGCCATATGTGTGGTATCACGTGGAGTACAAAGGAAATATTATAGGTCTGACCAACTCAAACCTCTCTGCCCTAATATTTCCAACAGATGCAGGGTCTTTCCTCTTTTCAGAATGTGATTTAAATGAATGTGTTATGTTACTCCTTTGGATAGAATAGAAAGATGTTTTAAACTTTCAAAAGACATATATGTCTGTGTATATATTTATATACATATATATATATATACATGTATCTCTAGGAAGGTATAGATATTTGTATATGCCCGTCTTGCATAAAATTTTTACTAAACAATAAAATGATCTGATATTTTGACATTCTTACAGCTCCTTGCTTTGTTCATTTTTTTTCTCTCTCCACACTCATAACCTAGGATTTAATGTGAGACCTTTCAAATAATTGCTCTGAGGATACTTTAAAATTTTCATCTTCTCTAGGCAATTTGAGAACTTAATATCTTTATGAACTAAGCTTAAGATCTTATAACACATGGCCAATCGATCTGAAGCAGAGAGGAGTAAACAGCCCACAGAAGTTCCAAAGCATTTTTAAACAATTTTCCTTTCAACACCTTCAAAGCAATTATACCTGGAAATATCCCTAACCTCAAAAAGTATGCATTATATTAAAAAAATCTGAAGGGAAAAGTTTAAAAATATAATAGATCAAAGAAACCACATGTAAATTGTGTAGTAAGTGATACCAAATGATTGTTTATTCTCCCAGACTTAGGAGAATAAAATTATTTCTACTCATAAAGCTTTATGTCTAAAAGGAATATGGAGCTCCCTGGTGGAACAGCAGGTTAAGGATCCTGTGTTACCACTGCTGTGATGAGTTTGATCCTTGGCCCAGGAATTACCACATGCCATGGGCATGGACAAAAATGAAATAAGATAAAATAAAAGTATTGTAATGGCATTCCATGATTAATGAAAGAAAACTTTAGTTATATATATGTATATATGTAATCAAAAAATAATTTTAACCTAATGCTTTGATATATATCATTTTATGTATTCAACTACTTGTGTATAAGATCTCATGACAGATATTGCTCTTGTGGATAAAATAAACAGGCTAAAATATGTAGTCATGACTATCAAAATTTACAAGTAAAGATCAAGTGTAAGACATATCAAAGAATAGTGATTAGACACAGGATTTTGGAAGAATCAAAAAAAACGTACAGACCACAAGTACTACGGGTTCTCAGGGGAAGCTGACAGAGCAAGTAAGAGTTTGTGGCAGGCTTTGCACTGGACACTGAACTATGGGGAAGATTTCAGATAGAGTGAAGTGGCAACAGAGCATTATAAACAAAAGGAAGATTATGCATAAAGGTGCATGGCTGGAGGAACACAAATCATATTCCGTGCATACCTTGAGAAGCCTCAAAAATGACAGTTCAGGGACCAGATTTAGCCCACAGATATATTTTGCTTATTTTCTGACACATTGTTTTTTTAATCAGTTAACGGTACTTAACAACTGGCAAATGTCACATTAAAATCCAAATGACTAGCTTTGTTAAAAATTTAAAGATCCAAACCGTCAGCAAATATTTTCCGAGGAATAGAATTGGCTGGAGCTTAGTACACGTATTTAGACACCGTCCTGTTTACCATGGTCCCCACCACTCCCTGTAGCCTCACGGTAGGTAACCAGAATACTAAATTTCATTATGCAAAGGGTCCCACAGATAAACAGATGACCTCCCACATATAAACTCATTCATCAGAAGAGATATTTAGAACATAGTGACAGATAACACTTGAAAGTAAGAAAGAATCTAAGTTATGGAAAATATCTAATATCATGCTGAGGAGTTTGAATTTAATTAACATAAATTAGAAGTATAACTTAAGAGTAAAATGCTCAAACTAGGGTTTTAAAGAATTGCATCTAGGGGCGAGAGAAGCTATCTCAGAACACAGAGAGAGGAAGCCAGTAATAATAGCCAAGGTCACAACTCATTGCAATTTACTGATGGTTGTGGAAACTGGAAGAGAAGCAGACTCACAGACTTTGAAAACAAACTATAGTTACCAAAGGGGACAGGCAGTGGGGAGAGTAAAGGACTGGGGTTTTGGGATAGGTATATGGAATGATTGCCCAATGAGGGCCTGCTGCATAGCACAGAGAATTCTACCCAATATTCTGTGATAATCTATGTGGGAAAAGAATCTGAAAGAGAATGGATGTGTGTATATGTATAACTGAATCACTTTGTTGTACAGATGAAATTATCACAACATTGGAGATCAACTACATTTCCATAAAACTTTAAAAAATGAAAAAAATAATATATATCATGTTCAAAATTTGAATCCTAGCTCTACCTCCTTCTAGTGGTATCTTTTTACAAAAAAAAAAAATTATTTCACCTCTCTCAGCTTCAGTTTGACATCCAAGAAATAATGCCAAATAATCAAAGAAAAAAAATAGAGAATATTAAATGAGTTAATCCATTTAAAGTGTGAAGAACAGTACTGAACACATAGAAATAGCTCAACTAATTGTAACTATGATTTTTAACATAATTCTCAAATTTGGAAGATAATGGTTTTCCTATTTTAAGGGAGAGAAAACTAATGTTCAGTAATGTTAAATGTTTGCTCAAGGGAAACAGACACCATATGGAAGAGCCTTATCTCAAAAGCAGGCTAGAATCTGGCCACTTCACTATACGGTTATTTCCTACTGGGGAAATTTGGGGGAAATCTTCTTGGCTTCTCTGAGTCTCTTTTTGCAAATATGAGGTTGAACTGGCTCTTTGAATGAGTCTTTCACAACCCAACCCCTCATTTCCAACCCCACCATCTGGTTAGAGGGACCTCCCTCTGCTCTCCCTCCTATTTTCCACAGCACCACCGTCAGGACAGTCAGGACAGGCACATACATACAGCTTCCCCTCACTTGTTCACCACTCATCTAAGAGTATGTCCAAGAGGAGAAAATGTATTAGTCATCCCTATTCCTGAGAATCTTAGCACACTGCACACACCCAGTGTGTAATAAATTTGCTAAATTAAGGAAAGCAATCTGTGGAAGGCTGGGTACCATCAACCATAGCATAGAAAACAAGAAGGACTATAAGCAGAGAACAGAAATGGAAAAAGAATTCCATATTTTTATCCCACTAATATTTATGTATATATATTTAAATGCTTTTTAGGTATCTAAATTGACTTTGAATATCATTAATAATTATCTTACAAGTTTTAACAATAATAGAGGAATATAATCTTAAAAGATCTTGTGTAATTGTAAAATCTGTATCATTTTGGGGGAACCATGCCTTAGGTACAAGAACTAAGAGCGTGTTTGTGTGTGTGTGTATTTGCACAATGATAGGTAAAATGTTTTATGACTCATATGGAGAAAGGGGCACCTATGAGAAAATTAGATCAGGCATATAGGTAAATATTTTAAAAGGTATTATGAACCTTGCTCTAGAAGGAATGTACAAACTTCAGTAGTCATCTGCCCCTCAAAAGAAATCTTGAGATGGATCAAGGGAAGGGAAAAAAAAAAAAAAAAACCCTATCATAATAAATAAATAAATATCTTGGCTCAATTTTGATTACAAAGAGTCAAGATAGAAAGACAAAAAGGGTTATAGGGTTAAAACTAATCTCTGGGTACTTATAACCTCTTCATTTATTCCAGGTTCATGATGCATAAGTTTAGAATTTGACAAAACTGGTGGTTCCATATATTCAGCCTTAAATCCAAATTCTACATAGATCCTAAATAAAAAAGCTTTCTTAATGTGTATGCTTTCATATCACAACATAAAAACATGCATTTTTGACCAATTGCAATGGAACTTAAGATTCTTATATACATGAAGCACATTTTCTTTTTCTTTTTAGGGCCGCACTCACGGCATATGGAAGTTCCCGGGCTAGGGGTTGAATCGGAGCTGCAGCTTCTGATCTACACCACAGTCACAGCAATGCCAGATCTGAGCCACGTCTGCAACCTCCTCCGCAGCTTGTGGCAACACGGAATCTTTAACCCACTGAGTGAGGCTAGGGATTGAACCCACAACCTCCCAGACACTATGTCAAGTTCTCAACTCACTGGGCCACAACAGAAACTACTACATGAAGCACATTTTGACATACAATCTAGGCAGTTGCCAAATTTATTTTACCAAAATAGAATCTGGCTCTGACGTCTAACATGGCAGCAATTAACCCAAACTGCACATCAGATAATTTTGCCTGGTCATAAATAAATCTTTGTCATTTGTTTTAAAAAAGCAACAACTGATAGCTAATAAAACTGGATATGCACCTAGCCGTAAACTAGGTTGTTTATCTTGCTATCATTAACCTTCTCATCTTCAGCCACAGCATCCAGGACTCCCAGAGTCTTAAATGAACACACTTTCAGATATACTCAAAAGCCACAGCTTCATTTTATATGTCCCAATTGTCTTCGCACCTCTGATTTATTATAATGAAGAAATTTTTCCTCATATCGTTTTGACGAGGACGATTATCCATTCCTTAAAATGTCTGGACTCCATCTACCTCTCTCCTTACTCCTCCTACTGCCTGCCTACTCAATGTATTCTCTGAGACTCTCTGTTATTTCATAAAGTGTGTTCTTACAAAACTCCAGGACTACGGAATGCTCCACCAGACTGCAGTCTAGGAACCGTAGGAATTGCTGAACACTGAACACTCTTATCAGAGAAAATCCAAGAAGTTCTATAACAGAAAAAAAAAATGCTGAGTTCTCTCATGGCTCAGTGGGTTAAGGATATGGCATGGTCACTGCCGTGGCTCTGGTTATAGCTATAGCTTGGGTTTGCTCCCTGGCTGGGAAACTCCCACATGTCACAGGTGCAGCCAAAAAGAAAAAGAAAAAAATGGATTCACTTGAATTGACCTGGTATTTTTCAAGCATGTTTAATTTTCTCAATTATTTATTTGCAATTAATTAATTATAACCAATTAATTTCTTTCATCTTTTTCTTCCTTGCTTTCTTTTCTTTCCTTTTCTTTTCTTTCTTTCTTTCTTTCTTTCTCAGTAATATCTGTTAATATCCAGGCAAATTTTGTGTTTCTCAATCATGTGCTGGGAAGCACTGCCCTCCACTAGATACTAGCTCTCCAGAGTTATCTGTAAGCATTTTCTCTGCCTTCTCTGAGAGCCCCATTCCCCGGATAAAGTACAATCAATTATCTTTTTCAAATGACTCCAGAAAAACTACCATTTTTCCAGGCTTTAGGTGAGAAATCTTGGCTTTCACCATTTAACTTTCCAGTATGTATTCTATTCCTCAGTAAGGCTGTTTTTCCCTTATAAAAATGATTTTTATATTATTATATATTTCATGTTTGTATTATATTTCTATTTGCCTTACTTCTAGTTTTATATTTATATTTATTCTCCCTTATATAAAATGATTCCCTGGACTCCCCTTTTTCCTCTCCTTCTTGTGAGCCTTCATCCTTTCATCAAAACCCACTAGTTAAGGTGACAATAATCTCACAGCAACTGTTTGTCCTACTCCTGTCAAACTCATCTCCATGTGTCTTCCTGTTACCCCACCCAAAGGAGTCACACCTAAAGGTAACTGAGGTAAACCTAAATTCTTATACAGATATTTGGTACCACAAAAGCTTGCCTTTCATCATTCTCTAACTGAGATGTTGGAGGGCCAAAATTTGATATCTCAGCAAGATCATAAATTAGAGTACTGGATTTTTCATTGTCCATACTTCACAATGTATAGCCCCACAGTGGGCACATCTGTATATGACGAATAAACGGTTAATAAGAAGGAACACTGACAATCCATTAGGCAGGAGAATTAAGCATTCTCCCTTAGTATGTTTTACTTCAGACAACTCGCAACTTCTCCCTTATTTAAGTATGCTGCTGGTCAAGGTCAAACCATCGTGGTGAGAGGCCAGGTCAAGGTCCAGAAGTCTCAGAGATTTGATGCTGCAGAGGGCTTCCCACAAGCACACTCAGACTAGGAAACTTCTGGGCTCCGATTTCCTCAAAGGTGATAAAATGAACAGAACCAGTTGAAACAGGTAGTAAGGATAAATCTAGAGCCAGGGGCAGGAAACACCAGGAATCATGTCAGGGGGTACCTGATGATGCACAGAAAATTAATAGATTATCATAGACATTTTTGGAAGGTGGGACCAGAATTGCCCTGACAGCCTATGGAAGCTGGTCTTTGTATTCCTTAGCCAAGCCCACAGTCCTAAATTCTGGGTGCCTGCATCAGATATCAAAGCTTCTCTTCTAAACCTATCAGTGTTTCAGTCTAGATTTGTTACTTCATATCTGCAAAACTCTCTGCCTCACAATTTTCCCCTAACGGCAGCTTCAACGCTAGTAACTGGTCTTATGAAGTTCTGACAATGACTGTATGAGAAACAGTCCAGATCAATTGAATTCATAGTGAAATACTTTGATTCCCTTTGATTCAGAGGTTCTATTTTACTCAAAACCAACAAGAGTCTGTAAATACACAGGGGACAGGGTTTTATAATTAAAAGTTAACATTTCCAATTCAAGTTAACCATGTTCTCACAATTTTCTCTGTATTGTTGTTCCTCTCATGAAGTTCATTTGCCTATTTTATGCCAGGAATTATCCTCAAGGATGAAAGCACAAAGTTGAATACAAAACCGTTCCTGCTCTTAATTCGCCATCAAGTAAAAATGTCAAGAAATCACAACAAAATAAAGTTGCACCACAATGTGCCGATGTTCAACCATCACTCAACTTCAGAAACAGCCATTTCTATGTCTTAGCCTATTATGAGTGTTTGCTTTAAATCTCTAATAAAGGTATATTACAAGTTCTGGTTGGTATAGGGAAGTTGCCTTTGCGTGTAGGCAGTGAAAGTTCTAGGAAGACTTTTCCTAAGAAGACGTGCTTATACTATATCATGAGGGCTGAGAGAGGCAAGGGGACTCCAGGAATGAGAAATACCAGGGGCATGAACATGAAATGATAAAAATATATTGTTCATTTCAATTCAGCTGAAAAGCAAGAAATGAGAAGAAAGGCAGTAAGAGGTGCCAGTAAGGAAAAAGGTAAAGGTTAGAGTTTAGAGCACCCTCCCTGCCGTTAAAAAAGTGTTTGAATTCTACTCAAACAGGAACTAGGAAGTCACTGAAGGACTGCAAATAGAGGGGTAGTATTAACAAGAACATTTGAGATCCTTCCAAAATAATGTTCAGGACTGATCCCAGGAAGTTGAAACTGGAAACAGGGAAATGGAAAACTCTATGGTAATCTAGGAAAAGCATGATGATGACCTAAGACAAGGAAAGTTGATTTGAGGAAGAGGGGAGAGGTTCTTTCCTTTTTTTTTTTCTTTTTTTTTTTTTTTGTATTTTTAGGGCTGCACCCTCAGCATGCAGCCTGTAGAAGTCCCCAGGCTAGCGGTCAAATCCAAACTGCAGCTGCTGGCCTACACCACAGCCACAGCAAGGCCAGATCCGAGCCACGTTTGCAACCTGCCTCACAGCTCACAGCAACTCTGGGGCCTTGACCCACTGGGAGAGGCCAGGAATCAAACCTGTGTCTTCATGGTTACTTACTAGTCAGGTTCGTTACTGCTGAGCCACATTGGCAACTCCGAGGGGAGAAATTCAAATGGGATTTAAGATGGAGAATCAGCAGGATTTACTGACTAGAGATGGAGGAAGGGATGAGAGGAAAGGAAGGAAAGAGGCGAAGACACTCCCTCCCCGGGCAAGACTGGGCTGTACAATTTATGGAACCCAGTGCAAAACGAAATCGTTAAAAAATTATTAGAGAAATTCCAGTTATTAGGGAATTTCATGACAGCAACAGCTGAGCATTAAACAAAGCATGGGGAACTTCTGAAATGGCACCCACTCAACTGCCCAGGTCACACGTCTGTGAAGCTGGCCCTGTTCCCAGGTTCTGACAATGGAGCCGTTAATTAGGGTCAAGAACATGGGAGAAGGAAGAGATGTGGGAGGAATAAAATGAGATTTGTTTAGCCATGTTGATTTTGAAGTTCCAGGGGCGCATCTGAGTGGGATGTTAGTATAAGGTGGTGATTAAAGCAAGCACATTGGCATCAGAAAGATCTGGGTTTAGGTCACAGATGTTTCACTTGTCAGCATGAGATATTGGACAAGTTACCTGGGTTTAATATGCTTGGTTTTCTCCACTGTAAACTTCAGAGTTAAGAACCAATGGCATCCTATTTTAAAGTTCTTTGTCTAGTTCCTGATACATGGTGTA